>NC_092335.1:647400000-647719791 GCF_046630445.1 Rutidosis leptorrhynchoides
GAAGAGGAGGAACCGGAAGAAGAGGAACCGGAAGAGGAGGAACTGGAGGAGGAAGAACCGGAAGAAGAAGAGGTTCCGGAGGAATAAATATTGATACCTACAGTAAATCGGTTAAATAAAAGAAAATCCTCAACCAACGGACCAAAGTCAATAATGGTCAATGGTGTTTCCGCCGAGGAAGCAAAATATTGGGAAGATTACCAATTTTCCGATGAATCGGATCCCGATGAGGATTCCGATGATGTTACAGAAATTACCTCGACACAATTTAATAAAGCAAAAGAAAATAATAAGGCAAAATGTATAAAAATAGAGAAACCTGATTCCAACCCCGATGAACTTTATATGTATCGGCAACATCCGTATTTCCTAAAATGTAACAATAAACCGGGAACCTCTAAACCACCAGGTTTTTCTAAACCATTGTGGAAAATGACGGGTCGTATTAGAGGAACACCATATATCCCTAAAAAATTAGGAAAAAGAACCAAGCCCGAAGGAGAAGAAACCAATGATTCAGATTAGAGGGTTGTAATCCTGTTGTGTATTATATGTATTGTAGTGTGCTTGTACTTTTATGTTCTATGTAAAATTGCTGGTATTGTTTGTTAATTATTTTTTACGAATCTAATCCTTGTCTATTTTACAGTATAAAAACAAAATGGACGTTAAGTGTAGACAACCGAATATTTTAGAAGACCTACCAGAGGATATGATTGAGGAAATCTTGTCTAGAGTCGGTCAGAATTCATCAGCATATTTAGTTATGGCGAAATTAACTTGTCAAACATTTGAAAGACTTTCCAGAAATGCCTTAGTTTATAAAAGGCTTTCCTTTGATAGGTGGGGTATATCACATTGGGGAGACCGTAAGTTACGCCGTGTTTTCTTTAAAGCATTAAATGCGGGGAACCCAAATGCAATTTTACGCTACGGTTTAAGAACCTATTTTGACTCAACATATCCCAACATAGGATTTCGTGAGTTAGAAAGAGCTTCTAACATGCAACATAAAGAAGCATGTTATACTTATGGGTTAGTGATGTTCGCTTCTTACCAAAGTGAGAAAAAGAACATCGGATTACAACTTTTAAATAAAACCTTCCCACAAGTGACGGATTCAGTAGTTGGGGTGAGAAACAAGGTTTTAAATTATTACGGGGCTGTTGGACATTACGAAATCCTTGTCCTTTTGACGACATTACAACATGCTGCCTAGCCAATGGTCATAATGGTTACTTTCCATATGACCAAGGATGAGAAGTCGTTTTAGTAAAACCAGAAAGCATGACTTGTTTTTGGACTTATGAATTATGTGTCTTTACTTCTTTTGCTGAACAACTTGCGTATTAACTAGGATTGCATTTATAGCTGCTGAGTAGTAATGTTATTATGTGCTATATTTCATCCTATATGTATAATAGCGGTATTGTAAGTTTATAAAATATTGTATAAAGTTTGAACGCGAAATATTATCTTAATAAGTTTTCATATAGAATCGTAGTAGTTGAATTGTATAATAGCTACTAAGTATGACCTTAACGGGTAGGTACTACCCGAATTAAAACTATAAAATGCTAATATGAAGAAAAAGCTTTTATAAATAAGTTCATATTATGCTACGAAATACTATTGACTACTCTTAAATTCTATATGATTAACTCAATTCTTTTGGCTATTTTTAAAGGAAATGGCACCGTCGACTCGTCAGAACTTGAACATGAGTGAGGAAGACTTCCGTGTTTTCCTTGCTGCGAACATAGCCGCAGTGTAGGCCGCAATGCAAAATAACAACAATAACTCTGGTTCTAGAAGTGGAACAAATTCCACAAGAAATCGTGTAGGATGTGTAGTGACCCGAACTTTTCCATGTTTATATATATTAATTGAGATTGATATTTACATGATTAAATGTTTCCAACATGTTAAGCAATCAAACTTGTTAAGACTTGATTAATTGAAATATGTTTCATATAGACAATTGACCACCCAAGTTGACCGGTGATTCACGAACGTTAAAACTTGTAAAAACTATATGATAACATATATATGGATATATATATATATATATATATATATATATATATAGTTAACATGATACTATGATAAGTAAACATATCATTAAGTATATTAACAATGAACTACATATGTAAAAACAAGACTACTAACTTAATGATTTTTAAACAAGACATATATGTAACGATTATCGTTGTAAAGACATTTAATGTATATATATCATATTAAGAGATATTCATACATGATAATATCATGATAATATAATAATTTAAAATTTCATTTGATATTATAAACATTGGGTTAACAACATTTAACAAGATCGTTAACCTAAAGGTTTCAAAACAACACTTACATGTAACGACTAACGATGACTTAACGACTCAGTTAAAATGTATATACATGTAGTGTTTTAATATGTATTTATACACTTTTGAAAGACTTCAATACACTTATCAAAATACTTCTACTTAACAAAAATGCTTACAATTACATCCTCGTTTAGTTTCATCAACAATTCTACTCGTATGCACCCGTATTCGTACTCGTACAATACACAGCTTTTAGATGTATGTACTATTGGTATATACACTCCAATGATCAGCTCTTAGCAGCCCATGTGAGTCACCTAACACATGTGGGAACCATCATTTGGCAACTAGCATGAAATATCTCATAAAATTACAAAAATATGAGTAATCATTCATGACTTATTTACATGAAAACAAAATTACATATCCTTTATATCTAATCCATACACCAACGACCAAAAACACCTACAAACACTTTCATTCTTCAATTTTCTTCATCTAATTGATCTCTCTCAAGTTCTATCTTCAAGTTCTAAGTGTTCTTCATATATTCTACAAGTTCTAGTTACATAAAATCAAGAATACTTTCAAGTTTGCTAGCTCACTTCCAATCTTGTAAGGTGATCATCCAACCTCAAGAAATCTTTGTTTCTTACAGTAGGTTATCATTCTAATACAAGGTAATAATCATATTCAAACTTTGGTTCAATTTCTATAACTATAACAATCTTATTTCAAGTGATGATCTTACTTGAACTTGTTTTCGTGTCATGATTCTGCTTCAAGAACTTCGAGCCATCCAAGGATCCGTTGAAGCTAGATCCATTTTTCTCTTTTCTAGTAGGTTTATCCAAGGAACTTAAGGTAGTAATGATGTTCATAACATCATTCGATTCATACATATAAAGCTATCTTATTCGAAGGTTTAAACTTGTAATCACTAGAACATAGTTTAGTTAATTCTAAACTTGTTCGCAAACAAAAGTTAATCCTTCTAACTTGACTTTTAAAATCAACTAAACACATGTTCTATATCTATATGATATGCTAACTTAATTATTTAAAACCTGGAAACACAAAAAACACCGTAAAACTGGATTTACGCCGTCGTAGTAACACCGCGGGCTGTTTTGGGTTAGTTAATTAAAAACTATGATAAAATTTGATTTAAAAGTTGTTATTCAGAGAAAATGATTTTTATTATGAACATGAAACTATATCCAAAAATTATGGTTAAACTCAAAGTGGAAGTATGTTTTCTAAAATGGTCATCTAGACGTCGTTATTTCGACTGAAATGACTACCTTTACAAAAATGACTTGTAACTTATTTTTCTGACTATAAACCTATACTTTTTCTGTTTAGATTCATAAAATAGAGTTTAATATGAAACCATAGCAATTTGATTCACTCAAAACGGATTTAAAATGAAGAAGTTATGGGTAAAACAAGATTGGATAATTTTTCTCATTTTAGCTACGTGAAAATTGGTAAAAAATCTATTCCAACCATAACTTAATCAACTTGTATTGTATATTATGTAATCTTGAGATACCATAGACACGTATACAATGTTTCGACCTATCATGTCGACACATCTATATATATTTCGGAACAACCATAGACACTCTATATGTGAATGTTGGAGTTAGCTATACAGGGTTGAGGTTGATTCCAAAATATATATAGTTTGAGTTGTGATCAATACTGAGATACGCATACACTGGGTCGTGGATTGATTCAAGATAATATTTATCGATTTATTTCTGTACATCTAACTGTGGACAACTAGTTGTAGGTTACTAACGAGGACAGCTGACTTAATAAACTTAAAACATCAAAATATATTAAAAGTGTTGTAAATATATTTTGAACATACTTTGATATATATGTATATATTGTTATAGGTTCGTGAATCAACCAGTGGCCAAGTCTTACTTCTCGACGAAGTAAAAATCTGTGAAAGTGAGTTATAGTCCCACTTTTAAAATCTAATATTTTTGGGATGAGAATACATGCAGGTTTTATAAATGATTTACAAAATAGACACAAGTACTTGAAACTACATTCTATGGTTGAATTATCGAAATCGAATATGCCCCTTTTTATTAAGTCTGGTAATCTAAGAATTAGGGAACAGACACCCTAATTGACGCGAATCCTAAAGATAGATCTATTGGGCCTAACAAACCCCATCCAAAGTACCGGATGCTTTAGTACTTCGAAATTTATATCATATCCGAAGGGTATCCCGGAATGATGGGGATATTCTTATATATGCATCTTGTTAATGTCGGTTACCAGGTGTTCACCATATGAATGATTTTTATCTCTTACGTGAAACTACATTCTATGGTTGAATTATCGAAATCGAATATGCCCCTTTTTATTAAGTCTGGTATTCTAAGAATTAGGGAACAGACACCCTAATTGACGCGAATCCTAAAGATAGATCTATTGGGCCTAACAAACCCCATCCAAAGTACCGGATGCTTTAGTACTTCAAAATTTATATCATATCCGAAGGGTGTCCCGGAATGATGGGGATATTCTTATATATGCATCTTGTTAATGTCGGTTACCAGGTGTTCACCATTTGAATGATTTTTATCTCTATGTATGGGATGTGTATTGAAATATGAAATCTTGTGGTCTATTATTATGATTTGATATATATAGATTAAACCTATAACTCACCAACATTTTTGTTGACGTTTTAAGCATGTTTATTCTCAGGTGATTATTAAGAGCTTCCGCTGTCGCGTACTTAAATAAGGACGAGATTTGGAGTCCATGCTTGTATGATATTGTGTAAAAACTGCATTCAAGAAACTTATTTTGTTGTAACATATTTGTATTGTAAACCATTATGTAATGGTCGTGTGTAAACAGGATATTTTAGATTATCATTATTTGATAATCTACGTAAAGCTTTTTAAACCTTTATTGATGAAATAAAGGTTATGGTTTGTTTTAAAATGAATGCAGTCTTTGAAAAACGTCTCATATAGAGGTCAAAACTTCGCAACGAAATCAATTAATATGGAACGTTTTTAATCAATAAGAACGGGACATTTCAGTTGGTATCTGAGCGTTGGTCTTAGAGAACCAGAATTTTGCATTAGTGTGTCTTATCGAGTTTGTTAGGATGCATTAGTGAGTCTGGACTTCGACCGTGTTTACTTGAAAAATGATTGCTTAACAAATTTGGTTGGAAACTATATATTTTTAACATGTGAATATTATGTGATATATTAATCTCTTAACGCGTTTGATATTATGTGATAGATGTCTACCTCTAGAACAAGTCCCATTGACTCACCTAATAATAATGAAGAGTCAAATGTAAATTGGAATGATTCGTGGACCGATTCACAAGTTCCCGAAGAGGAACCGGAAGAAGAGTCGGAACCGGAAGAAGAATCGGAACCGGAAGAAGAATCGGAACCGGAAGAAGAATCGGAACCGGATGAAGAAATAGAACCGGTGGGGGAAATATTAAAACGGTTAAGTAAAAGAAAATCCTCAACCAACCGACCAAGGTTAATTATGGTCAATGGTGTTTCCGCCAAGGAAGCAAAATATTGGGAGGATTACCAATTCTCCAATGAATCGGATTCCGACGAGAATTCCGATGATGTTATAAAAATTACCCCAACTGAATTTAAAAAGGCAAAAGAAAATAATAAGGGAAAGGGCATAAAAATAGAGAAATCTAATTCCAACCCCGATGAACTTTATATGTATCGTCAATCCCCGAAGTCCTTAAGTTGTAACAATGACCCGGGAACCTCTAAACCACCAGGTTTTTCTAAACCAATGTGGAAAACAATGGCTCGTATTAGGGGAACATCATATATCCCTAGAAACTTGGCAAAACGAACCAAAACCGAAGAAGAAGAAACAAGCGAGTCGGAATAAGATAGTTGTATTCGTGTGGTGTAATATATGTAATATAGTGTGCTTATGCTTTATGATATATGTAAAAATTGCTTGTATTAATAAGTATTTTTTTTTATGAATCTAACTCTTGTCTATTTTACAGTATAAAAACACAAAATTGATAGACAACCCAATATTTTAAGAGACCTACCCGGAGACATGATTGATAAAATCTTGTCTAGAGTCGGTCAGAATTCTTCGGCACAACTATTTAAGGCGAGATCAGTTTGTAAGACATTCGAAGAACGTTCCAAGAATGCCTTGGTTTATAAAAGGCTTTCGTTCGAAAGATGGGGGATATCACATTGGGAAATCCATAAGTTAAGATGTGTTTACTTTGACGCATATATTGCGAGGAACCCAAATGCTATTTTACGCAATGGGTTAAGAAATTATTTTGACTCAATATATCCGAATATTGGACTTCGTGATTTAGAAAAAGCGGCTAACATGCAACATAAAGAAGCATGTTATGCTTACGGATTAGTAATGTTCGTTTCTCACCAAAGTGAGAACAAGAACATCGGGCTACAACTATTAAACAAAACGTTTCCACAAGTGACGGAGTCGGTAATTGGGGTAAGAAATGAGGTTTTTAGATTGTTACGGGACTGTTGGACATTACGTAACCCTCGTCCCTTTGACGACGTTACAACACGCTGTCTTATCAACGGCCATAACGGTTATGTTCCACAAGACCAAGGATGGGAAGTAATCCTAGTAAAACCAGAATGCATGACTTGTTTCTGGACGTATGAATTACGTGTCTTTATTGCCTTTGCTGAACGACTTGTGTACTAGCTAGAATTATCTTCACAACCATCTTGTATCAAATTTATTGTGTGCTATATTTCTTGCTATATGTAAAATAAGCGGTATTGTAAGTTTGTAAAATATTGTGTAAAAGTTTGAACGCGAAATATTATTATAATCAGTTTTTCATATAGAATTGTAGTAGTTGAATTGTATATTAGCTACTAAGTATGAACTTAACGGGTAGGTACTACCCGAATTTAAACTTATAAAACGCTAATATGAAGAAAAAGCTTTTATAAATGAGTTCATATTATGCTACGAAATACTATTAACTACTCTTAATATTCTGTATGATTAACTTGTTCCATTTGACTATTTTGAAAGAAATGACACCGACTACTCGACACACTGTGAATATGAATGAAGAGGAATTCCGTACTTTTCTAGCTTCAAACAAAGCCACAGTACAGGCTGCGCTACATACCAACAATAACCTTGGATCTAGCAGTACAGGAAATCGTGTAGGATGCACCTACAAAGAATTCACTGCCTGCAAACCTTTGGAATTTGATGGAACCGAAGGACCGACCGGATTGAAACGGTGGACCGAGAAGGTCGAATCGGTGTTTGCCATAAGTAAGTGTACTGAAGAGGACAAAGTGAAGTACGCTACGCATACCTTCACAGGTTCTGCGTTAACATGGTGGAATACCTATCTAGAGCAAGTGGGACAAGACGATGTGTACGCACTACCGTGGTCAGCATTCATGCACTTGATGAACGAGAAGTACCGTCCCAGAACTGAGGTCAATAAGCTCAAGACAGAACTTAGAGGGTTACGAACCCAAGGATTTGATATTACCACGTACGAAAGATGATTCACAGAATTGTGCCTATTGTGTCCGGGAGCGTTCGAAGATGAGGAAGAGAAGATCGACGCGTTTGTGAAAGGATTACCGAAAAGAATCCAAGAATATATAAGTTCACACGAGCCCGCCTCCATACAACAGGCATGTAGAATGGCTCACAAACTAGTGAACCAGATTGAGGAAAGAATTAAAGAACAGACGGCTGAAGAGGCCAATGTGAAGCAAGTCAAAAGAAAGTGGGAGGAAAACGGTGATAAGAATCACCAATACAACAACAACAGCAATTACAATAATAATCGCAACAATTATCCCAACAATCGCAACATCAATCGCAACTACAACAAACGGCCCAACAACAACAACAACAACAACAACAACAACAACAACAACAACAACAACAACAACAACAACAACAACAACAACAACAGCAACTATAACAGCAACTACAACAATCATCCCAACAATAATAACAACATCAACAACAACAATAATCAGAAGCAGCTATGCTAAAGGTGTGAAAAGTATCACTCGGGGTTCTGCACCAAATTTTGCAACAAGTGTAAAAGAAATGGTCATAGCGCGGCGTAGTGTGAGGTCTACGGACCAGGGGTTAACAGAACGAAAGGAACAAATGGTGTCGGAATGAGTAATGGTGGAGCAAGTAGTGTCGGAGCAAGTTATGCCAATGTAGTTTGTTATAAATGTGGAAAACCGGGCCACATTATTAGAAATTGCCCGAACCAGGTGAACACGAATGGACAAGGCCGCGGAAGAGTTTTCAATATTAATGCGGCAGAGGCACAGGAAGACCCGGAGCTTGTTACGTGTACGTTTCTTATTGTCAATAAATCTGCTTACGTTTTATTTGATTCGGGTACGGATAGAAGCTATATAAGTAGAGATTTTTGTGCTAAATTAAGTTGTCCATTGACGCCATTGGATAGTAAATTTTTACTCGAATTAGCAAATGGTAAATTAATTTCAGCAGATAATATATGTCGGAATCGAGAAATTAAACTGGTTAGCGAAACATTTAAGATTGATTTGATACCAGTAGAGTTAGGGAGTTTTGATGTGATAATCGGTATGGACTGGTTGAAAGAAGTGAAAGCAGAGATCGTTTGTTACAAAAATGCAATTCGCATTATACGAGAAAAAGGAAAACCCTTAATGGTGTACAGAGAAAAGGGCAACACGAAGCTACATCTTATTAGTAATTTGAAGGCACAAAAACTAATAAGAAAAGGTTGCTATGCTGTTCTAGCACACGTCGAGAAAGTACAAACTGAAGAAAAGAGCATCAATGATGTTCCCATTGCAAAAGAATTTCCCGATGTATTTCCGAAAGAATTACCGGGATTACCCCCACATCGATCTGTTGAATTTCAAATAGATCTTGTACCAGGAGTTGCACCAATAGCTCGTGCTCCTTACAGACTCGCACCCAGCGAGATGAAAGAACTGCAAAGCCAATTACAAGAACTTTTAAAGCGTGGTTTCATTCGACCAAACACATCACCATGGGGAGCTCCTATTTTGTTTGTCAAGAAGAAAGATGGTACATTCAGGTTGTTTATCGACTACCGAGAGTTGAACAAACTTACCATCAAGAACCGCTACCCACTACCGAGAATCGACGACTTATTTGATCAACTACAAGGCTCGTCTGTTTATTCAAAGATTGACTTACGTTCCGGGTATCATCAAATGCGGGTGAGAGAAGATGATATTCCAAAGACTGCTTTCAGAACACGTTACGGTCATTACGAGTTTATGGTCATGCCGTTTGGTTTAACTAATGCACCAGCTGTGTTCATGGACCTTATGAACCGAGTGTGTGGACCATACCTTGACAAGTTTGTCATTGTTTTCATTGATGACATACTTATTTACTCAAAGAATGACCAAGAACACGGTGAACATTTGAGAAAGGTGTTAGAAGTATTGAGGAAGGAAGAATTGTACGCTAAGTTTTCAAAGTGTGCATTTTGGTTGGAAGAAGTTCAATTCCTCGGTCACATAGTGAACAAAAAAGGTATTAAGGTGGATCCGGCAAAGATAGAAACTGTTGAAAAGTGGGAAACCCCGAAAACTCCGAAATACATACGCCAGTTTTTAGGACTAGCTGGTTACTACAGAAGGTTCATCCAAGACTTTTCCAGAATAGAAAAACCCTTGACTGCATTAACGCATAAAGGGAAGAAATTTGAATGGAATGATGAACAAGAGAAAGCGTTTTAGTTATTGAAGAAAAAGCTAACTACGGCACCTATATTGTCATTGCCTGAAGGGAATGATGATTTTGTGATTTATTGTGACGCATCAAAGAAAGGTCTCGGTTGTGTATTAATGCAACGAACGAAGGTGATTGCTTATGCATCTAGACAATTGAAGATTCACGAACAAAATTATACGACGCATGATTTGGAATTAGGCACGGTTGTTTTTGCATTAAAGACTTGGAGGCACTACTTATATGGAGTCAAAAGTATTATATATACCGACCACAAAAGTCTTCAACACATATTTAATCAGAAACAACTGAATATGAGGCAGCGTAGGTGGATTGAATTATTGAATGATTACGACTTTGAGATTCGTTACCACCCGGGGAAGGCAAATGTGGTAGCCGATGCCTTGAGCAGGAAGGACAGAGAACCCATTCGAGTAAAATCTATGAATATAATGATTCATAATAACCTTACTACTCAAATAAAGGAGGCGCAACAAGGAGTTTTAAAAAAAGGAAATTTAAAGGATGAAATACCCAAAGGATTGGAGAAGCATCTTAATATTCGAAAAGACGGAACCTGGTATAGGGCTGAAAGGATTTGGGTACCAAAATTTGGAGATATGAGAGAAATGGTACTTAGAGAAGGTCATAAAACCAGATATTCAATACATCCTGGAACGAGGAAGATGTACAAGGATCTCAAGAAACATTTTTGGTGGCCGGGTATGAAATCCGATGTTGCTAAATACGTAGGAGAATGTTTGACGTGTTCTAAGGTCAAAGCTGAGCATCAGAAACCATCAGGTCTACTTCAACAACCCGAAATCCCGGAATGGAAATGGGAAAACATTACCATGGATTTCATCACTAAATTGCCAAGGACTGCAAGTGGTTTTGATACTATTTGGGTAATAGTTGATCGTCTCACCAAATCAGCACACTTCTTGCCAATAAGAGAAGATGACAAGATGGAGAAGTTAGCACGACTGTATTTGAAGGAAGTCATCTCCAGACATGGAATACCAATCTCTATTATCTCTGATAGGGATGGCAGATTTGTTTCAAGATTCTGGCAGACATTACAGCAAGCATTAGGAACTCGTCTAGACATGAGTACTGCCTATCATCCACAAACTGATGGGCAGAGCGAAAGGACGATACAAACGTTTGAAGACATGCTACGAGCATGTGTTATTGATTTCGGAAACAGTTGGGATCGACATCTACCGTTAGCAGAATTTTCCTACAACAACAGCTACCATTCAAGCATTGAGATGGCGCCGTTTGAAGCACTTTATGGTAGAAAGTGCAGGTCTCCGATTTGTTGGAGTGAAGTGGGGGATAGACAGATTACGGGTCCGGAGATTATACAAGAAACTACCGAGAAGATCATCCAAATTCAACAACGGTTGAAACCCGCCCAAAGTCGACAAAAGAGCTACGCTTACATTAAAAGAAAAGATATAGAATTTGAAATTGGAGAGATGGTCATGCTTAAAGTTTCACCTTGGAAAGGCGTTGTTCGATTTGGTAAATGAGGGAAATTAAATCCAAGGTATATTGGACCATTCAAGATTATTGATCGTGTCGGACCAGTAGCTTACCGACTTGAGTTACCTCAACAACTCGCGGCTGTACATAACACTTTCCACGTCTCGAATTTGAAGAAATGTTTTGCTAAAGAAGATCTCACTATTCCATTAGATGAAATCCAAATCAACGAAAAACTTCAATTCATCGAAGAACCCGTTAAAATAATGGATCGTGAGGTTAAAAGACTTAAGCAAAACAAGATACCAATTGTTAAGGTTCGATGGAATGCTCGTAGAGGACCCGAGTTCACCTGGGAGCGTGAAGATCAGATGAAGAAGAAATACCCGCATCTATTTCCAGAAGATTCGTCAACACCTTCAACGGCTTAAAATTTCGGGACGAAATTTATTTAACGGGTAGGTACTGTAGTGACCCGAACTTTTCCATGTTTATATATATGAATTGAGATTGATATTTACATGATTAAATGTTTCCAACATGTTAAGCAATCAAACTTGTTAAGACTTGATTAATTGAAATATGTTTCATATAGACAATTGACCACCCAAGTTGACCGGTGATTCACGAACGTTAAAACTTGTAAAAACTATATGATGACATATATATGGATATATATATATAGTTAACATGATACTATGATAAGTAAACATATCATTAAGTATATTAACAATGAACTACATATGTAAAAACAAGACTACTAACTTAATGATTTTTAAACGAGACATATATGTAACGATTATCGTTGTAAAGACATTTAATGTATATATATCATATTAAGAGATATTCATACATGATAATATCATGATAATATAATAATTTAAAATCTCATTTGATATTATAAACATTGGGTTAACAACATTTAACAAGATCGTTAACCTAAAGGTTTCAAAACAACACTTACATGTAACGACTAACGATGACTTAACGACTCACTTAAAATGTATATAAATGTAGTGTTTTAATATGTATTTATACACTTTTGAAAGACTTCAATACACTTATCAAAATACTTCTACTTAACAAAAATGCTTACAATTACATCCTCGTTCAGTTTCATCAACAATTCTACTCGTATGCACCCGTATTCGTACTCGTACAATACACAGCTTTTAGATGTATGTACTATTGGTATATACACTCCAATGATCAGCTCTTAGCAGCCCATGTGAGTCACCTAACACATGTGGGAACCATAATTTGGCAACTAGCATGAAATATCTCATAAAATTAGAAAAATATGAGTAATCATTCATGACTTATTTACATGAAAACAAAATTACATATCCTTTATATCTAATCCATACACCAACGACCAAAAACACCTACAAACACTTTCATTCTTCAATTTTCTTCATCTAATTGATCTCTCTCAAGTTCTATCTTCAAGTTCTAAGTGTTCTTCATATATTCTACAAGTTCTAGTTACATAAAATCAAGAATACTTTCAAGTTTGCTAGCTCACTTCCAATCTTGTAAGGTGATCATCCAACCTCAAGAAATCTTTGTTTCTTACAGTAGGTTATCATTCTAATACAAGGTAATAATCATATTCAAACTTTGGTTCAATTTCTATAACTATAACAATCTTATTTCAAGTGATGATCTTACTTGAACTTGTTTTCGTGTCATGATTCTGCTTCAAGAACTTCGAGCCATCCAAGGATCCGTTGAAGCTAGATCCATTTTTCTATTTTCCAGTAGGTTTACCCAAGGAACTTAAGGTAGTAATGATGTTCATAACATCATTCGATTCATACATATAAAGCTATCTTATTCGAAGGTTTAAACTTGTAATCACTAGAACATAGTTTAGTTAATTCTAAACTTGTTCGCAAACAAAAGTTAATCCTTCTAACTTGACTTTTAAAATCAACTAAACATATATTCTATATCTATATGATATGCTAACTTAATGATTTAAAACCTGGAAACACGAAAAACACCATAAAACCGGATTTACGCCGTCGTAGTAACACCGCGGGCTGTTTTGGGTTAGTTAATTAAAAACTATGATAAACTTTGATTTAAAAGTTGTTATTCCGAGAAAATGATTTTTATTATGAACATGAAACTATATCCAAAAATTATGGTTAAACTCAAAGTGGAAGTATGTTTTCTAAAATGGTCATCTAGACGTCGTTCTTTCGACTGAAATGACTACCTTTACAAAAATGACTTGTAAATTATTTTTCCGACTATAAACCTATACTTTTTCTGTTTAGATTCATAAAATAGAGTTCAATATGAAACCATAGCAATTTGATTCACTCAAAACGGATTTAAAATGAAGAAGTTATGGGTAAAACAAGATTGGATAATTTTTCTCATTTTAGCTACGTGAAAATTGGTAACAAATCTATTCCAACCATAACTTAATCAACTTGTATTGTATATTATGTAATCTTGAGATACCATAGACACGTATACAATGTTTCGACCTATCATGTCGACACATCTATATATATTTCGGAACAACCATAGACACTCTATATGTGAATGTTGGAGTTAGCTATACAGGGTTGAGGTTGATTCCAAAATATATATAGTTTGAGTTGTGATCAATACTGAGATACGTATACACTGGGTCGTGAATTGATTCAAGATAATATTTATCGATTTATTTCTGTACATCTAACTGTGGACAACTAGTTGTAGGTTACTAACGAGGACAGCTGACTTAATAAACTTAAAACATCAAAATATATTAAAAGTGTTGTAAATATATTTTGAACATACTTTGATATATATGTATATATTGTTATAGGTTCGTGAATCAACCAGTGGCCAAGTCTTACTTCCCGACAAAGTAAAAATCTGTGAAAGTGAGTTATAGTCCCACTTTTAAAATCTAATATTTTTGGGATGAGAATACATGCAGGTTTTATAAATGATTTACAAAATAGACACAAGTACGTGAAACTACATTCTATGGTTGAATTATCGAAATCGAATATGCCCCTTTTTATTAAGTCTGGTAATCTAAGAATTAGGGAACAGACACCCTAATTGACGCGAATCCTAAAGATAGATCTATTGGGCTTAACAAACACCATCAAAGTACCGGTTGCTTTAGTACTTCGAAATTTATATCATATCCGAAGGGTGTCCCGGAATGATGGGGATATTCTTATATAAGCATCTTGTTAATGTCGGTTACCAGGTGTTCACCATATGAATGATTTTTATCTCTTACGTGAAACTACATTCTATGGTTGAATTATCGAAATCGAATATGCCCCTTTTTATTAAGTCTGGTAATCTAAGAATTAGGGAACAGACACCCTAATTGACGCGAATCCTAAAGATAGATCTATTGGGCCTAACAAACCCCATCCAAAGTACCGGATGCTTTAGTACTTCGAAATTTATATCATATCCGAATGGTGTCCCGGAATGATGGGGATATTCTTATATATGCATCTTGTTAATGTCGGTTACCAGGTGTTCACCATATGAATGATTTTTATCTCTATGTATGGGATGTGTATTGAAATATGAAATCTTGTGGTCTATTATTATGATTTGATATATATAGGTTAAACCTATAACTCACCAACATTTTTGTTGACGTTTTAAGCATGTTTATTCTCAGGTGATTATTAAGAGCTTCCGCTGTCGCATACTTAAATAAGGACGAGATTTGGAGTCCATGCTTGTATGATATTGTGTAAAAACTGCATTCAAGAAACTTATTTTGTTGTAACATATTTGTATTGTAAACCATTATGTAATGGTCGTGTGTAAACAGGATATTTTAGATTATCATTATTTGATAATCTACGTAAAGCTTTTTAAACCTTTATTGATGAAATAAAGGTTATGGTTTGTTTTAAAATGAATGCAGTCTTTGAAAAACGTCTCATATAGAGGTCAAAACCTCGCAACGAAATCAATTAATATGGAACGTTTTTAATCAATAAGAACGGGACATTTCAGGATGTTCCTACCAGGAATTCACTGCCTGCAAACCTTTGGAATTTGATGGAATCGAGGGTCCAATCGGATTGAAACGGTGGACCGAGAAGGTTGAATCGGTGTTTGGCATAAGTAAATGTAATGAAGAAGACAAGTAAAGTACGCTACGCATACCTTCATAGGCACGGCGTTAACATGGTGGAATACCTATCTCGAGCAAGTAGGACAAGATGCTGCTTACGCACTACCGTGGTCAGCATTCAAGCAATTGATGAACGAGCAGTATCATCCCAGAAATGAGGTCAATAACCTCAAGGTAGAGCTTAGAGATTACGAATGCAAGGTTTCGATATCACCACGTACGAACGACAATTCACAGAATTGTGCCTATTGTGTCCCAGAACGTTCGAAGATGAAGAAGAGAAGATCGACGCATTTGTAAAAGGGTTACCGGAAAGGATTCAAGAAGATGTGAGTTCACACGAGCCCGCCTTCATACAAAAGGCAAGTCGAATGGCTCACAAATTAGTGAACCAGATCGAAGGAAGGATTAAAGAGCAGGCGACCAAAGAGGCAAACATGAAACAAGTCAAGAGAAAGTGGGAAGAAACCAATGACAAGAGTCACCAATACAACAACAACATTCACAACCACAATCTCAATAACTATCCCAATAACCGCAACATCAATCGCAACAACAACTTCAATAAACGTCCCAACAACAACTACAATAACCGTTCCAACAGCAATAATAACAACAACAACAACAACAACAACAATAACAATCCCAATAACAATCTCAATAACAACAATGATAACAAAAACCAAAAACAGCCATGCCAAAGATGTGAAGAGCATCACCCGGGGTTCTGCACGACATTTTGCAACAGGTGTAAAAGAAATGGTCATAGCGCGAAGAAGTGCGAAATCTATGGACCAATGCATAACAGAACTAAAAGAACAAATAATGTCAGAACAAATAACACCGCCATAGTTTGTTTTGGATGTGGAAAACCGGGCCACTTTAGTAGAAATTGCCCGAATCAGGGGAATACTAATGGGCAGGGCCGCGGAAGAGTTTTCAATATTAATACGGCAGAAGCGCAGGAAGACCCGGAGCTTGTTACGGGTAGGTTTCTCATTGACAATAAATCTGCTTATGTTTTATTTGATTCGGGTGCGGATAGAAGCTATATGAGTAGAGATTTTTGTGCTAAACTAAGTTGCTCACCGACGCCCTAGGATAATAAATTTTTACTCGAATTAGCAAACGGTAAATTAATCACAGCAGATAATATATGTCGGAATCGAGAAATTAAACTGGTTAGCGAAACATTTAAGATTGACTTGATACCAGTAGAGTTAGGGAGTTTTGATGTGATAATCGGTATGGACTGGTTGAAAGATGTGAAAGCAGAGATCGTTTGTTACAAAAATGCAATTCGCATTATACGAGAAAAAGGAAAACCCTTAATGGTGTACGGAGAAAAGAGCAACGCGAAGTTAAATCTTATTAGTAACCTGAAGGCACAAAAACTAATAAGAAAAGGTTGCTATGTTGTGCTAGCACACGTCGAGAAAGTCAATTCTGAAGAAAAGAACATCAATGATGTTGCCGTTGCAAAAGAATTTCCCGATGTATTTCCTAAAGAATTACCGGGACTACTGAAAGGACCCGTTCATATACATTATAAACGATTCACAATAGTTGATTACATTGCGAGGTATTTGACCTCTATATGATACATTTTACAAACATTGCATTCATTTTTAAAAGACAAACTTTCTTTACATTGAAAATTGACAGGCATGCATACCATTTCATAATATCCACTATCTAACTATAAATTGATTTAATAATAATCTTTGATGAACTCAATGACTCGAATGCAACGTTCTTCGAAATATGCTATGAAAGACTCCAAGTAATATCTTTAAAATGAGCAAATGCACAGCGGAAGATTTCTTTAACACCTGAGAATAAACATGCTTTAAAGTGTCAACCAAAAGGTTGGTGAGTTCATTAGTTTATCATAATCATTTATTTCCATCATTTTAATAGACCACAAGAATTTCATTTCCAGTTCTCATAAATATACGTCTCATGCATAGAGACAAAAATAATCATTCATATGGTGAACACCTGGTAACCGACATTAACTAGATACATATAAGAATATTCCCTATTATTCCGGGATCCTCCTTCGGACATGATATAAATTTCGAAGTACTAAAGCATCCGGTACTTTGGATGGGGTTTGTTAGGCCCAATAGATCTATCTTTAGGATTCGCGTCAATTAGGGTGTCTGTTCCCTAGTTCTTAGATTACCAGACTTTAATAAAAAGGGGCATATTCGATTTCGATAATTCAACCATAGAATGTAGTTTCAATTACTTGTGTCTATTTCGTCAAACATTTATAAAAGCGCATGTATTCTCAGTCCCAAAAATATAAAGGGTAAAAAGGCAAATGAAACTCACCATACTGTATTTCGTAGTAAAAATACATATAACGTCATTGAACAAGTGCAAGGTTGACCTCGGATTCACGAACCTAAATTAATTATATATAATTATGTGTTGGTCAATATTTGTCTAACAAATTAGGTCAAGTCATAGTGTACCACAATCCTAATGCTCGAGACTAATATGCAAAAGTCAACAAAAGTAAATTTGACTCAAAATAATTTCTAAAAATCTATACATGATTATTATATAGTTTAAATATCGTCATTTTATATTTTTAAATATTTTTAAAAGATTTATTAGAGTAATAATATAATTTATTTATTAATAAATAAAATTTTATATTTAATTTATGTAATAAAATATACTTTTATATATATTAAGTAATAAAATTTATAGGATTCATTTAATATCATAAAGATAATATGATAGGTATTATTAAAGTAAGTTATTACACGTAGTAAAATATGTTTGTATCACATATTTATTTGATAAAATAATATCTATAATGATAGTAAGTAAAAGTTTTTGTAATAATAATTATTATTATAAAAATATCAATATTTATAATTACTAAGATGACATTATGATAAAACGATAATTCTAATTATGATAACTTTAATATTTACGATAATTTTTAATATTATCTTTAAAATAATAATTCTATTTAAAATAATAATAATAATAATGATATTTTATAGTAACAATGACATTTCTATTAAAACGATAATTTTTGTTAAAATGATAGTTTTAATACTAACGATAAATTTAATAATAATAGTAATGATTAAAATAATAAGAACGATAATTTTATCTAAATCAATATCTTATAATATTTTAATTTCATCTTGATACTCTTACTCATTATTTCCTAGTCGTTTCGTTTAATAGCTTTTAATCGTCTTTTATATTGTGTTCATAATAATGATAATAATAGTAATCAAAATAATTAGGTGTTACAAATATTTATTTTAATTACACTAATATTAATAATGATAGTTACTATAACATTATTAACGATAATACTAATAATTATCTTAATGATAATATAGTAATAATAATAATAACAATAACAATAACTATTTTTAAATAATGATATATATATATTAATAATGATAATAATAATAATAATACTAATAATAATTATAATAATAATAATAATAATAATAATTGGATAATAATAATAATACTAATTATAACTTTAACGATAATAACGATAGTAAAAAAAAATAACAATTTTTAATGATAAATCCCTTTTATTGATAAAGATAATAATAATGATAAAATAAGATAAAGCTAGAACGACGATAAAAACGACGATAATAATAATCATTTTTAATAAAAATATCGAAAATTCAATTGATTATAACTTCTAATCCGTTCATCGAAACCATTCGATATCTAAAGGAAAAGTTCTTAATTTTTCGCTAGCTTTCCAAGGACATGCATATCTTATACCTTATCTCAACCGCAAGTGTAACTAATTCAATATTCAACCTAACCTGTCTAAGGGCAATATCAAAAGTACAAGCATGCATAATCCTAAATACTCGAGCACTAGTCGGGGATACACTATTAGTATGTAAAAGTTAAATTATGAGTACTCACGTATCAATATTGAGATTCAATATTGCAAGAAAGGTACGCAGACGCAACGGAAATGATAAACACTATATTGACCTCACGAGCATACCCATAAACCATACTCAATCACCTCCATAGCTATAACCCATAATTTCCTTAATCCTATCCTACTCGAAAAACAATTTCGAAATCACTCGGACAGCACTCCGTCGTAATATTTTATGTATACTAATAATATCTTGAAATAATATGGAGTAAATATATATATGTAAATCGATTGAGAGAGTTTAGAGAAAAATATTTTCAAGTTTCTATGAAATAATGAAACCTATTGAATTCTATTTATAATAGATTTTTGAATTATTAAAGTGAATTATTAAAGTAAGAATTATTAAAGTGAATTATTAAAGTATGAATTATTAAAGTGAATTATTAAAGTATGAATTATTAAAGTGAATTATTAAAGTATGAATTATTAAAGTGAATTATTAAAGTATGAATTATTAAAGTGAATTATTAAAATTAAAGTAAAGTAAAAATAAAGTAAAGGTAAAGTTTAAGTATAGTAAAAGTATAAAACTATGTACGTATAATACGCGTATAAATATATATAATATTAATTTAAATCGTTATATATATTTAATAAAATAAAATATAAATATCGTTATCTTTATCATACTAGTTAAGTAATGAGTTGTCAAAAGTGGTTCTAGATATTTATAAAAGTTATATACGTTTTAATAATAAAGTTTTTTTTAAACTGAAAATGTTTCTGTACGTTTGAAACTAAATAGATCAATCGAGTCTTTATGAGATTCAATCTTCCACTATCATTTGTCTAGTTCTCAATGATTGACAATTTGTTCTTATTTATAAATCACTTTACCATTTTCCGAATATTGTTAAAATGGAAAGATTTCTCAAATCAACGTGGGCCTTTCAACAGAGACTTGTAATCATAATTCAATATATCTGATAATTCAATCAGTTGATCTTATCTTCTAATTCCATTGATAAACATTTTGAAATAGATACAATCATATAAAGTATTTAATCTAATATTTTGTTTACGTTTCAAGTTATAATATATATACACATATACATATATAATCATATTCGTTTAATGGTTCGTGAATCGTTGGAACTTGGTCGAGGTTGAATGAATGTATGAACATAGTTTAAAATTCTTGCAATTTAACTTAACAAATATTGCTTATCGTGTCGGAAACATATAAAGATTAAAGTTTAAATTTGGTTGAAAACTTCCGGGTTGTCACAGTACCTACCCGTTAAAGAAATTTCGTCCCGAAATTTGAGTGGAAAGGTCGTGAATGATAATAAGTATTTTTCATGATGCATACGGGCTGAAAATTAGAGTTTTATCATCAGCGAATAATTTGGATAAACAATCCATTTATATGAAGAGTACGAATGAAGCTAACATAGAAGAGTGAAATGAGTAAGTGTAGATTCATCTTATCATTTGACGTAGATATGATTGATTCCCAGATTTTAAGGGATTTGAAGAAAATCTTCTTAATAAGATTTGACTCTCCGGTAATCAAGGGAATTAGGATCCGCTTTAAATGCGATCGTCCATTTTAATTGTTCTGTAGAAGATTTTCTTATAAATTCACCTCCTTCATTTCCTTACAACTCACACCTTCTGTTGATGCATTTTATGCAACTACCTAGACATCTACCCACGTCCATTGCAGGTACAACAGTTTACAGGCCACCATGATTGCTCGTTATTATCCTATCCATGTTTGTATGTGGTTACAGGAACTGCAGGAACGAGATTTAGATGTTTGACTATATTAGACTTAGTCAGACGTACGAGTGAAGCCTCACTAGTACGGCTGACAGGCTCATACGCACGGTTGATGCTGAGCTAAGTCACAATTACAACCTAAATGAGAAGACACTAGTGAGTGATCACCCGTACAGCTGATGAAGCCAACTCGTACGTGTGATGAATGAATCGTATGGGTGAGTCAACAGTAGGGGTATATAAAGTCTTATATTCTTCATTTTAGGTTAAGCCTCTCATTTGTTACACACACTCAGATCTAGTGAGCTCCTCCGATTCTCTCTCAGTCCAAATCACCCAGGTGGTGAATAATAACTCTAGGTGTTGATCTAATCACACTTGATTTAGTTGTGGTTTGACTAAATTAATCAAAAAAAAAAAAAACTTAACCTATTCACTAGAGGGTTTGATTCACTTATTCTACCATTATGTGAGTTAAATCTGTTGATTTCTAAGTTCCTAGTCATGTTTCATCACCTTCTATTCTTTCCCCCTCAACTCATATTTTAAAGTATTCATCAATATGCTCCATCTAGTTCTGATTCTCGATATACTTCTAACTTTCATATCGGTCATTCTTCTTTTTCATCTACCGCAGGAAGAATCTATTTACTTCTACTATACTCTTGGGTTTATAGTGTTTCTAGTTCTCCCGTGTCTTTATATTGCTATATGCATCGATATATATGGTTTATAATTTCTGTTTTGTTGTTGGGATTTATATGTTCCCTTATATTTCAAAGTTTCTGCTTCTGTCTTCTATAATCATTATCATTCACAGTTAATGCTCTCTTTTATTTGCTGCAATTTATACCCCAATTTCTATTTCGGAGTTTTGTCCTTTCGTTTCTTCTTCTTGCGATTAAGCATCGCTTGTAATGGTCCAGAATTTACAGATATGAATTTCAGAATGAACATTGTTAATATTCTAGGAAGGAAATTGTGATGGCACGATCTTGACTTGTCAAATTACTAGAATACCTTGGAAAAGGCCGAATCATCAAGAAACATTTTCTTCATATTTTAGAGGTTAAATAGAATACAAGAGTCGTATAACATGGCACATGATGATGTTATGATATGTGAATCATCACGTTCCATTTAGAAACTCAGCATGACTTACTGTAATATAATCACATTGATCAAGTGTCATTATATTATACTAATTCATGCTTCAGTTCCCAACATTACTTCAAAATATTCCTATTTTAAACTTGAATGTTTCAGAATTTAGAAACTAAAATAGTTTCTTTTATGATGTAATACAGATAGCGCGAAGAGGTAAATGATTTCAAATAAGAAAAATTAAGAAAATATCTTCAGAAATATGGAGGATATTTATAATGAAAGATATGATGATATTTTAGAATTTCTAATATCAAAGGATGATGAAGAATATTGTTCGCAGGGATTTAGAGTCAGGAGCAAGGTATTCGTTAATGACTTCAGCAGGTACTGAATCATTTGGATCCTTTGAAGTCAGGTTCAGTCTTTGTAATTTGTCCACAGCCTCCTTCCTACTTTGCTCAATCCGTTTTCCAGTTCCAAAACTTCTCTTTTTCTGCGCTTTGCCAGCACACTTCATCATTATAATCCATCTTTTACCGTTTAAAGTCGTTTATAGTTTTTGCTGCTTCATCAGCATTTTTTTTCTTCCATTTTCGGAGAACCAATTCGTAGTTCGGAGTGTTTTTCAGAAACTTCACATTCAAATTAAGTCCAAAAGATAGACGTTATATATACACATATAACTGTTGGCGTAGACATCCTGCGAGATTTCAAAATACTGATTGCTAATTTCCAATGATTCGTATGGCAATTCTCATTACAAGAAGCGAATGAGTAAATGATAGGGTTTCAATGAATAATTATAATGACTTTTTGGAGAGGCTAAAGTCAAAGGGTAATGAAGTTGTTGGTACATCTGCTAATAATGTGGTGGAATGTAAAAGGTTCCCTAGTAACGATGGTGTATATCTCAAGGTTATAATAAGGTTAGTCTGACTGAAAAGTTGAAGTTGACTTGCTGGAGCTGTGACAAAACTGGCTACTTTGAATAGGAGTCGCAAAGTTATTTTTACTAATAAATGCCAAAGAATCTGACGCGGATACGTTGTTTAAACTTTTACTTTGGTTTCAAGAGTTTTTTGGGTACATAACTGTGGGTAACATGTGGTTGGATCATCATCTCGATTGCTCATCATTCGAAGTGTCTTCAGAAATTTTCGAAGGGTTTGAACACAGATTGTAATCGTTAACATACATTTGATGTTCTAACACAGTTTTGAAGTCAAAATATAGCTTGTGAAAGATGTAAGGATCTAAGAGTGATGATTTTGGTCATATCTCAAGTTAAATTTTGAGATTTCAAAATTAGAATATGTAATTAAATTTTGAATGAGTATGGTTGTTTTGATTTCTATAAAAGAATGTATATTGTTGTGAAAGTAGGGAGTATAATGGATGATTTTCTGAATCAGATTCGAAGAATGTAACATATTAATTGTGAATTTATATATCTCTCGGGTATTACCTACCCGTTAAAAAAAAAATTTCACAATTAATATTTTGTACAAAAGAATTTTATTACAGTCTTTATGAAAATATATATATGTATATTTTCTTCAGATGTAACATAGATTTAATGAGTTAATGTTAAATTAAACTCATTTGATTTACGGTTGAAACTAGAATTGAATAATCCCTAAAGGCTTTAAAAAGTACATAACTTTTACGCAGTATTTCTTTAATGACATTGAAATTATGAATCAATACTTCGTTATTTGTTGATGTATGATGTTCAGTTCGTGGAATTCTTGTGAATTTCGCAAAGTACGAATGATGTTATCTGAAAAGTTTCGGGTACATCGATGATGAAAGTGTAAAATCAAATATATACTTGATTTATTATGAATTGAAATTTGTTGAATTGCGACAGAGATTGTAGTTAACGCTGGTTAAGTTGCGGCCGAAGGACGTACATTATTGCATATTTGTAATATGAATTAACCGAGTAGTTAAGATTCACACACAATAGCTTAGCACGAAAAGATTTATTTCAAAATATATATATATATATATATATATATATATATATATATATATATATATATATATATATAATATACATATAATTTCTTCGGAGGGAATGAGTTAATTATTCATAACTCGTTGATACAATATACACGTTATTGATTCGTAATGATGTCCACAGTGATTCTTGAACTGACGGAGTTTGTGATGTTATCGGTGTTGTTGATTCGGATGTTGACTGTACAGACGATGCTGGTAACGCTGACGGTACTGTTGATGCTGTTGGTAAAGAAAGTTTAGCTTGTTAATCACACACCATTTTTGTCAGGGTTTCTACTCTTCCTTCTATCATTTTGGTTCGTTTAACTGATTTATGGTTAGGGCTAGATTAGATAATCTCTAAGACTTTAGAGATTACATAATCTCCGCGGAATGTTTCTCCAATGAAGTTATGAATTAATACTTCGTCAGTTATTGTTGTTGGTACTCCTTGGTATCTATGGTGCGTATGACGTTGATGCTCGTGGGACAGATTGTGAAGTTGAGGTTTACGACGCGGTTGTGGTTGGAGGTGGTAATGGTACTGTTGGCGTTGATGATGGTGGTACTGGTTATGCTGCTGGTGCTGCTGCTGGTGTTTGTAATCTTTGCACCATATTCTCCAAAGCCACTACCCGAGCGCGAAGCTCGTTGACTTCTTCTATTATACCGGGGTGATTGTCGGTTCGGACGAGCGGATAAATATAATCTAGAATTTGATGTAGTATATAATCGTGACGAGATACTCTAGAAATGAGAGAGAAAATGGTGTTTCGGATTGGTTCGCCGGTAAGTGCTTCAGGTTCTTCGTTAAGAGGGCAATGGGGTGGATGGAAGGGATCACCTTCTTCTTGTCTCCAATGATTGAGGAGGCTACGAACCCATCCCCAATTCATCCAGAATAGATGATGGCTGATTGGTTGATCCATTCCGGTCACACTACTTTCAGAGCTGGAGTGGGATTCCATTTCAGAATTCGAGGAACTTGAATTAATGATGAATTCCATTTCGTACGATTGAATAAGGATTTTTCGATATGAAATTCTTTTTGGTTATCGGATGGTATTCTAATTACATAGAATATCCATAGATATAGAACAAAAGATTTCGTAGATTACGGAGGAATTTGCGGGATATGTCAGGTAAAGTTTAAAGTAACAGATACGATAAGATAAGATTTAGCAGATACGCTAAGATATGAATTTTGTCTATACACTACTCATGCAATTAATGTAGCAAGACGTGTCTAGACTAGTAATGATAAGCAGGTAATTTTCTAAGAATGATAAGCAGATGATTTCTGACTAAAAATGATAAGCAAAACTTTTGACATGCAGACACGGTCGAAGTCCAGACTCACTAATGCATCCTAACGACTTATCAGTTAGACACACTAATGCAGACATGGTTCGCTAAGACCACCGCTCTGATACCAACTGAAAGGACCCGTTCATATACATTATAAACGATTCACAATAGTTGATTACATTGCGAGGTATTTGACCTCTATATGATACATTTTACAAACATTGCATTCATTTTTAAAAGACAAACTTTCTTTACATTAAAAATTGACAGGCATGCATACCATTTCATAATATCCACTATCTAACTATAAATTGATTTAATAATAATCTTTGATGAACTCAATGACTCGAATGCAACGTTCTTCGAAATATGCTATGAAAGATTCCAAGTAATATCTTTAAAATGAGCAAATGCACAGCGGAAGATTTCTTTAACACCTGAGAATAAACATGCTTTAAAGTGTCAACCAAAAGGTTGGTGAGTTCATTAGTTTATCATAATCATTTATTTCCATCATTTTAATAGACCACAAGAATTTCATTTCCAGTTCTCATAAATATACGTCTCATGCATAGAGACAAAAATAATCATTCATATGGTGAACACCTGGTAACCGACATTAACTAGATACATATAAGAATATTCCCTATCATTCCGGGATCCTCCTTCGGACATGATATAAATTTCGAAGTACTAAAGCATCCGGTACTTTGGATGGGGTTTGTTAGGCCCAATAGATCTATCTTTAGGATTCGCGTCAATTAGGGTGTCTGTTCCCTAATTCTTAGATTACCAGACTTTAATAAAAAGGGGCATATTCGATTTCGATAATTCAACCATAGAATGTAGTTTCAATTACTTGTGTCTATTTCGTCAAACATTTATAAAAGCGCATGTATTCTCAGTCCCAAAAATATAAAGGGTAAAAAGGCAAATGAAACTCACCATACTGTATTTCGTAGTAAAAATACATATAACGTCATTGAACAAGTGCAAGGTTGACCTCGGATTCACGAACCTAAATTAATTATATATAATTATGTGTTGGTCAATATTTGTCTAACAAATTAGGTCAAGTCATAGTGTACCACAATCCTAATGCTCGAGACTAATATGCAAAAGTCAACAAAAGTAAATTTGACTCAAAATAATTTCTAAAAATCTATACATGATTATTATATAGTTTAAATATCGTCATTTTATATTTTTAAATATTTTTAAAAGATTTATTAGAGTAATAATATAATTTATTTATTAATAAATAAAATTTTATATTTAATTTATGTAATAAAATATACTTTTATATATATTAAGTAATAAAATTTATAGGATTCATTTAATATCATAAAGATAATATGATAGGTATTATTAAAGTAAGTTATTACACGTAGTAAAATATGTTTGTATCACATATTTATTTGATAAAATAATATCTATAATGATAGTAAGTAAAAGTTTTTGTAATAATAATTATTATTATAAAAATATCAATATTTATAATTACTAAGATGACATTATGATAAAACGATAATTCTAATTATGATAACTTTAATATTTACGATAATTTTTAATATTATCTTTAAAATAATAATTCTATTTAAAATAATAATAATAATAATGATATTTTATAGTAACAATGACATTTCTATTAAAACGATAATTTTTGTTAAAATGATAGTTTTAATACTAACGATAAATTTAATAATAATAGTAATGATTAAAATAATAAGAACGATAATTTTATCTAAATCAATATCTTATAATATTTTAATTTCATCTTGATACTCTTACTCATTATTTCCTAATCGTTTCGTTTAATAGCTTTTAATCGTCTTTTATATTGTGTTCATAATAATGATAATAATAGTAATCAAAATAATTAGGTGTTACAAATATTTGTTTTAATTACACTAATATTAATAATGATAGTTACTATAACATTATTAAGGATAATACTAATAATTATCTTAATGATAATATAGTAATAATAATAATAACAATAACAATAACTATTTTTAAATAATGATATATATATATATTAATAATGATAATAATAATAATACTAATAATAATTATAATAATAATAATAATAATAATAATAATAATAATTGGATAATAATAATAATACTAATTATAACTTTAACGATAATAACGATAGTAAAAAAAAAATAACAATTTTTAATGATAAATCCCTTTTATTGATAAAGATAATAATAATGATAAAATAAGATAAAGCTAGAACGACGATAAAAACGACGATAATAATAATCATTTTTAATAAAAATATCGAAAATTCAATTGATTATAACTTCTAATCCGTTCATCGAAACCATTCGATATCTAAAGGAAAAGTTCTTAATTTTTCGCTAGCTTTCCAAGGACATGCATATCTTATACCTTATCTCAACCGCAAGTGTAACTAATTCAATATTCAACTTAACCTGTCTAAGGGCAATATCAAAAGTACAAGCATGCATAATCCTAAATACTCGAGCACTAGTCGGGGATACACTATTAGTATGTAAAAGTTAAATTATGAGTACTCACGTATCAATATTGAGATTCAATATTGCAGGAAAGGTACGCAGACGTAACGGAAATGATAAACACTATATTGACCTCACGAGCATACCCATAAACCATACTCAATCACCTCCATAGCTATAACCCATAATTTCCTTAATCCTATCCTACTCGAAAAACAATTTCGAAATCACTCGGACAGCACTCCGTCGTAATATTTTATGTATACTAATAATATCTTGAAATAATATGGAGTAAATATATATATGTAAATCGATTGAGAGAGTTTAGAGAAAAATATTTTCAAGTTTCTATGAAATAATGAAACCTATTGAATTCTATTTATAATAGATTTTTGAATTATTAAAGTGAATTATTAAAGTAAGAATTATTAAAGTGAATTATTAAAGTATGAATTATTAAAGTGAATTATTAAAGTATGAATTATTAAAGTGAATTATTAAAGTATGAATTATTAAAGTGAATTATTAAAGTATGAATTATTAAAGTGAATTATTAAAATTAAAGTAAAGTAAAAATAAAGTAAAGGTAAAGTTTAAGTATAGTAAAAGTATAAAACTATGTACGTATAATACGCGTATAAATATATATAATATTAATTTAAATCGTTATATATATTTAATAAAATAAAATATAAATATCGTTATCTTTATCATACTAGTTAAGTAATGAGTTGTCAAAAGTGGTTCTAGATATTTATAAAAGTTATATACGTTTTAATAATAAAGTTTTTTTTAAACTGAAAATGTTTCTGTACGTTTGAAACTAAATAGATCAATCGAGTCTTTATGAGATTCAATCTTCCACTATCATTTGTCTAGTTCTCAATGATTGACAATTTGTTCTTATTTATAAATCACTTTACCATTTTCCGAATATTGTTAAAATGGAAAGATTTCTCAAATCAACGTGGGCCTTTCAACAGAGACTTGTAATCATAATTCAATATATCTGATAATTCAATCAGTTGATCTTATCTTCTAATTCCATTGATAAACATTTTGAAATAGATACAATCATATAAAGTATTTAATCTAATATTTTGTTTACGTTTCAAGTTATAATATATATACACATATACATATATAATCATATTCGTTTAATGGTTCGTGAATCGTTGGAACTTGGTCGAGGTTGAATGAATGTATGAACATAGTTTAAAATTCTTGCAATTTAACTTAACAAATATTGCTTATCGTGTCGGAAACATATAAAGATTAAAGTTTAAATTTGGTTGAAAACTTCCGGGTTGTCACAACTACCTCCACACTGATCCGTTGAATTTCAAATAGACCTTGTACCGGGAGCTACACCAATAGCTCATGCTCCATACAGACTCGCACCCAGCGAAATGAAGGAACTTCAGAGCCAATTACAAGAACTTTTAGAGCGTGGTTTCATTCGACCAAGCACATCACCATGGGGAGCTCCTGTTTTGTTTGTCAAGAAGAAGGATGGTACATTTAGGTTATGTATCGACTACCGAGAGTTGACCAAACTTACCATCAAGAACCGCTACCCACTACCGAGAATCGACGACTTATTTGATCAACTACAAGGCTCGTCAGTTTATTCGAAGATTGATTTACGTTCTGGGTATCATCAAATGCGGGTGAAGGAGGATGATATTCCAAAGACTGCTTTTAGGACGCGTTACGTTCATTACGAGTTTATGGTTATGCCGTTTGGATTGACTAATGCACCAGCTGTGACGACCCAGAAATTTTTGACCAAATTTAAACTTAATCTTTATATGATTTCGACAAGATAAGCAAGGTCTGTAATGTTGAGTCTTAAATAATTTGAAGTGTTTTCATAAATGCAATTGACCTTTGACTATTCCCGACGATTCACGAATAATTATTTGTAAATAAATATGTATATATATTATATAAATATAAATATAAGAATAGATAATATTTGGACTTAATAAAGTATACCTTAATTAATGTAAATTTAAAATGTAAAATAACAATTAGGATAATTAAGTTACTGTTAATATATATATATATATATATATTAACTATTCAGTAAAAGTCATCATATAATATAATATTACATAAATCATAAATGATAATATTATATTAAATTACAAGTTAAATATAATTGATATATTAATATTATTATCATTACTTTTATTATCATTAATGTTAATATTAATACTTGTATTATTAATATTAAATATTTATAAATAATATATATATATATATATATATATATATATATATATATATATATAAGTTAACATGTAAAAGTGATGATATTATTATTATTAATACTATTAGTATCATTAATAATATTATTATAACTAATAAGATTATTATTATCATTTATATTATCATTATCATTATTAGTAATTAAGTTGTTAAAGATTATCATTATTTTTACTCTTTATCTCTATTATTATTATTAATATTATTTGATGTTATAAATTATTAAGGATAGTATTATTTCTATTATTATTATTATTATTATTAGTATCATTATTATTTATTATTATTATTATTATTATTATTATTATTATTATTATTATTATTATTATTATTATTAATATAATATAATTATATTTACTAAAAATAAAAAATAATATAAAGTCAGAATATTACGCGTTTTGTTACATATCCTTGTCAAAATTCTATTCCTTTCACTATAAATGTAATTCGTTTATAATAAATCCAACTGATAGAATCCAAAATTAGTTGAAGATCACGATCGACTATATTTTTTTTTATTCGTTTCTTCATCATTATTGTTCCTGTCAAATTCTTGTCTACAATCTGTTACGGGTCGATTTCAAACAATCACTACATAACAACCTTGATTGAATATAAGTAGTATCTCAATTTATTCCATCATCCACTGAAAAATCGAAATTAAACAGAAATTAAATAAACCGGAACCGTTACTCTCTGTTCTTCATTTATTTTTAACAAAACCCGATTCCAAATCAAATTTAAAAATGTATTAATGCAGAGTCGTTAGAAATCTTTAAATCAAACTATCTGAAAAGATTCAACTTCCAATTTTCATTATCGAATTCCAATTTTCGAAGTCAAAGCTTAAAAAGAAAAAGTCAAAGTTGGTGTTCATGAGGAAATTCGTAAATTTCTTGATGTTACAGGTTCAATTGAAGAATTAGAAAGTTTTTAGGGATGATTTGGGGTATATCTCATGTTATAATCATTGTCTAAAACGGTCTCAAGTTTGAAATCAATTTTTGAGTTCATTATATTTTTTTTCCTCTTCGTGATAAACTACAGTGCAGTTTAAAAATTTTCTTTTGCCTTCTGTTAATGCCAAACAGTTATTAACGAGTTATTTTCTGTTACAATTTCACATCTTAAAACAAATTAAAAGCTTTGTGTTATGGTTGATTTCTTTGGTTGACTGGTTTATCACAAGATGAAGGAAGAACATTGAATAAAAGGTTAAATATAATTCGATATTAATATAAATCAGAAAGATACGAATGGAGGACTGGTTAGGGAGGTGTCGGGTAAGCGAGAGGTCAAGAGTTCGAATCCCGTCTAGGGCATTTCTTTTTAGTGAAGCTTTCAAAGGGTATAATCATTTAACTTTCATTTTATTATTATTACTATTATTATTATTATTATTATTATTATTAGAATTGTTATTATGATTATTATCATTATTGATATTATTACATTTATTATTATTATTATTATTATCATTATTGATATTATTATAAGTACTATAATTATAATTCAAAACTCATTAGTATTATCATTATTAATATTATTATTGTTAGTAATATTACTAGTATTAATTGTAACTAATATTACAATTATTATTACAAGTATTATAAATGTTATTATTATTAAGTATGAGTGTTATTATTATTACTAATTAAGTATTATGAATATCGTCATTATTATTATTATCATTAATCTAATTAGTATTATTATTAATATGATCATTTAAATATCTAATAAAAATATAATTATTATTAAACTTACTACTATTATTAAAAATATTATTTTTGCTAAAACTATCATTTTTACTTTATAATTATTAGTAAAACTACCATTTTATCATTATTATTATTATTATTATTATCATTATTATTATTATTATTATTATTATCATAATTAGTATTATTATTATTATTATTATTATTATTATTAATCATTATTAGCATTAGGTATTATTAGTATTATCAAGATTTTTATACAATATTAACATCTTCTTTACTAACAATACAACTAGTATCATTATTATTACCACTATATTATTGTTACTATCAACATTACCATTAATATTATTAATAAAGTTACAATAAGAGTTAATCATATAAAAATATACTTAATAAAACTATATTAAAAATTTTCTTTATATAAAATATATAAATTAAAAATTAAGTTATTAACGAAACACATAACTTATTAAGATAATAATTATATCACTGATTAAATATAAAATTGTTCGATTTCAATTATATGTATTAATAAATATACAAATGATATAGGTTCGTGAATCTGAGGCCAACCTTATACTTGTTCAATGTCGTCATATGTATTTTTACTACAAAATACAGTATGGTGAGTTCATTTGAATCCCTTTTACTCTTTACATTTTTGGGCTGAGAATACATGCAAATGCTTTATTAACTGTTTTACAATATTTATATGCGTGAGTTCATTTGATTCCCTTTTACTCTTTACATTTTTGGGACTAAGAATACATGCGCTACTTTTACAACTGCTTTATTAAATGCTTTTGAAATACATTTTGAACTGCGAATACATGAAATGCTTTTATAAATGTTTGACGAGATAGACACAAGCAAAACATTCCTCGAATGAATTATATGGACGTGATAATTGCCACCATTGAATTATGTGAATGTGATAATTGCCACAATTGATATGAATATTTTTTTCCTGATTATTATTGCTTGGTAACCTAAGAATTAGGGAACATCACTAATTTTGAGAATTAGTGCACGCCTAATTGACGCGAATCCTAAAGGTAGCTACCGGGTTTAACACCCCCACCCAGAATGTTCACTAGACGGAAGGGCTAGTGGGCGTGGTGTTTAGTACTTCAAAGTTTATATGATTATTATACAGACGAGTTGTTCTGTTTTGGGGATATTATTTTGCGCATTATATGTTAAGGTCGGTTACCAAGCCAAATTATGAAAGAAATGTGAATGTTATGTATCGAGAGAATGATTTTATACACAGGTTATGTGTAAGAGATTTTGTACACGATATATGTGTACGGTTACTAAGATTTATGAAAAATGGTTTCGTACACAAGAAAGGTGTACTGTATTTAAAAGATATCGCATGTACGTTACAGGTGGGTATAGGATTCGGGTCCATTTGTACCATGCAGTATTTAAATCTTGTGGTCTATCAAAATGATGAAATTTTTATTGTTTATGATAAACTTATGAACTCACCAACCTTTTGGTTGACACTTTAAAGCATGTTTATTCTCTGGTATTAAAGAAATCTTCCGCTGTGCAATAGCTCATTTTAAAGATATTACTTGGAGTCATTCATGGCATATTTCGAAAGACGTTGCATTCGAGTCATTGAGTTCATAAAGATTATTATTAAGTCAATTATAGTTGGAAGTATTATGAAATGGTATGCATGCCGTCAACTTTAGATGTAAAGAAAGTTTGTCTTTTAAAAACGAATGCAATGTTTGTAAAATGTATCATATAGAGGTCAAATACCTCGCGATGTAATCAATTATTGTGAATCGTTTATAATGTATATGAACGGGTCCTTTTAGTTGGTATCAGAGCAGTGGTCTTAGCGAACCAGGTCTTGCATTAGTATGTCTAACTGAGAGTTGTTTAGATACATTAGTGAGTCTGGACTTCGACCGTATCTGCATGTCAAAAGTTTTGCTTATCATTTCGTGTCGAAAATTACCTGCTAATCATTCTTAGGGAATCACTTGCTTATCATTCTTAGTCTAGACACATCTTATTACATTGACTGCATGAATAGTGTATAGACAAAATTCATATCTTAGCGTATCTGTTACTGTAGACTTTATCTGACACGTTTCCTTAATTCCCTCCGTAATTTACGGGATCTTCTGTACTATGTATAGGTATTCTATGTAATTAGAATAACATCCGATATCCGAAAATTATTTTTTATCGAAAAATTCTTTACTCAATCGTACGAAATAGAACTCGCCACTAGTTCGAATTCCTCGGATTCCGACAGCTATTCCGATATGGATATCCACTTGAGCTCTGAAAACAGTATAACCGGAATGGATCAACCAACTAGCCATCATCAATTCATCTGTGGGTTCGTAGTTGACTTAATCAATGGAGACGAGAAGAAAGCGATCCTTTTCACCAACCAACTTCACCTCTTGGCGATGAACCTGAAGCACTTACCGGTGAATCCATTCGAAACACCAATTTCACACTCATTTTCCGAATATCTCGCCACGATTATATTCTATCTAAAATTCTAAACCTTATTCATTCGCTCGTCCAACCGACAATCATCCTGGGATAATAGAAGAAGTCAACAAACTTCGCGCTCGAGAAATAAATTTGGAGAATATGGTGCAAAGGTTACAAACACCAGCAGCAGCACCAGCAACATAAACAGTACACCATCACCACCATTAATAGCAACATCCGCATCCCATGCCTCAACATCTCATTCTGTACCTCGAGTATAATCATCGTTCTACGTGACGTTCTGCATTATTTATCCTCTTTCGACATGGCGATTGTGCAATCTCTAATGTTTTAGAGATTATATATTCTTGTTCTAACGGTAAACCAAATGAGATTAACATCATATTAACTCATTAAATCCATGACTACATCTGAAGAAAAAATATATATGTATATATATTTTCATAAAGATTGTAATTAAAAATTCTTTTGTACAAACTGTTAATGGAGAAAATATTTTAACGGGTAGGTAATACCCGAGGAATATTTAGATTTCACCTTAATAAGTTACACTGTACATTCTTCGAAGCTGATTCAACAGTCCTTTACTATCCTACTTACAACCACCGATATACGTATCCGTTCACCACAAAATAACCATTTTCATTCAATTTCATATTTGGATTTTGACCTATCAGAATCCAAGAAGTGGCATAATGAAGAAAACATTAGACAAAATAAAATTTGTTAGAAACAAACAAATTAACTTTGAGAAATTTTGTTAAGAAACCACGCTAACTGTTCCTAGCTAACTGATTATATTTATTTATCGCAATTTATTTATCGCAATTTTAATTCTCTTTTTATATATTGTCATTTAATTTATGTTATTTACGCATTTAAATATCGGGACACGTATACAAAGTTTTGACATATCATATAGACGCATCTATATATATTATTTGGAATAACCATAGACACTCTATATGCAGTAATGCTGGAGTTAGCTATACAGGGTTGAGGTTGATTCTACAATAATATATATACTTTGAGTTGTGATCGAGTCTGAGACATGTACACGGATCACGATACGTATTAATTAATTCGAATATTATATATTAAACTATATATGAATTATTAGACTGTTAACTGTGGACTATCGACATTGGACAATTAAAATGAATTAAAATATTAATTTTAACATATGAAACTAAACATTTCTTCAAGTTTGCCACTTGATTTCATCTTAAACCTCATTTGTATCTTGACGATTACAATCCGCGTTCAAACCTTTCATGATTCTTGGAAACACCTCAATCGAGAGGATGAACCAACCGCACTTCATCTACGGAAGGAAAGATTTATGCATATAGTTATGCACCTAAAACCACTCGAAACCTGAGTAAACGTTTAACACGTAGCTGTGATAATTCCTTCATTACCCAAAATAACTTGGTAATCCCTTTCAAAATAGCAAATTTTGTCACAGCTTCAGCAAATCACCATCGACTTTTCGTTCGAAACAATCTTATTATAACTTTGATATATATGCGTGCTGTTTATTGTTACCGGGGAACCTTTCATATTCCACCATATTACCATCAGCGTTTAATCATCTAAAAACACAATTCTCCTGAAACCACCTCGGATTAATAACCGATGATTCAGATATCGTAGCATTAAATGCAGAGGAAACAGAAAAATGGTAGATGGTCTAAACGGCCAAAAGTTTGATGATAAAGAAAGGAGTGTTAGGAACACTCGATAGAAAATTTGGTACTGAAAAACAGATTGAGCTACCCATGAAGGAGACCAAGGACAAATACAAGGACCAAACCCTATATTCAAAGGATCCAGGTAATTCTGGATCCGATGAAATCTGTAGAGAATATCTTGCTCCGAGGTCATGTTAAAATCTTGCGAAAAATCTTTCTTCATCAACCATCGAACTTAGAAATTTCAAAATATCATCATAAATATCTTTGATATTTCTGAAGATATTTTCATAAATATTCTCGTCCGAAATTATTTATCTCTTCCTGATATCTATATTATATCATAAACGAAATCATTTTAGTTTCTAAATTTCTTTAAAATTTGAATTTAAAGTATGAATGTTTTTGAAGTAGTGTTGGGAACTAAAGCATGAGTTAGTATAATATAATGACACTTGATCAACGTGATTATATTACAGTAAGTCATGTTGAGTTTCTAATGGAACGCGATGATTCACAGACCATAACGTTATCATGTGCCATGTGAAATGTCCCGTTCTTATTGATTAAAAACGTTCCATATTAATTGATTTCGTTGCGAGGTTTTGACCTCTATATGAGACGTTTTTCAAAGACTGCATTCATTTTAAAACAAACCATAACCTTTATTTCATCAATAAAGGTTTAAAAAGCTTTACGTAGATTATCAAATAATGATAATCTAAAATATCCTGTTTACACACGACCATTACATAATGGTTTACAATACAAATATGTTACAACAAAATAAGTTTCTTGAATGCAGTTTTTACACAATATCATACAAGCATGGACTCCAGATCTCGTCCTTATTTAAGTATGCGACAGCGGAAGCTCTTAATAATCACCTGAGAATAAACATGCTTAAAACGTCAACAAAAATGTTGGTGAGTTATAGGTTTAACCTATATATATCAAATCATAATAATAGACCACAAGATTTCATATTTCAATACACATCCCATACATAGAGATAAAAATCATTCATATGGTGAACACCTGGTAACCGACATTAACAAGATGCATATATAAGAATATCCCCATCATTCCGGGACACCCTTCGGATATGATATAAATTTCGAAGTACTAAAGCATCCGGTACTTTGGATGGGGTTTGTTAAGCCCAATAGATCTATCTTTAGGATTCGCGTCAATTAGGGTGTCTGTTCCCTAATTCTTAGATTACCAGACTTAATAAAAAGGGGCATATTCGATTTCGATAATTCAACCATAGAATGTAGTTTCACGTACTTGTGTCTATTTTGTAAATCATTTATAAAACCTGCATGTATTCTCATCCCAAAAATATTAGATTTTAAAAGTGGGACTATAACTCACTTTCACAGATTTTTACTTCGTCGGGAAGTAAGACTTGGCCACTGGTTGATTCACGAACCTATAACAATATATACATATATATCAAAGTATGTTCAAAATATATTTACAACACTTTTAATATATTTTGATGTTTTAAGTTTATTAAGTCAGCTGTCCTCGTTAGTAACCTACAACTAGTTGTCCACAGTTAGATGTACAGAAATAAATTGATAAATATTATCTTGAATCAATCCACGACCCAGTGTATACGTATCTCAGTATTGATCACAACTCAAACTATATATATTTTGGAATCAACCTCAACCCTGTATAGCTAACTCCAACATTCACATATAGAGTGTCTATGGTTGTTCCGAAATATATATAGATGTGTCGACATGATAGGTCGAAACATTGTATACGTGTCTATGGTATCTCAAGATTACATAATATAAAATACAAGTTGATTAAGTTATGGTTGGAATAGATTTGTTACCAATTTTCACGTAGCTAAAATGAGAAAAATTATCCAATCTTGTTTTACCCATAACTTCTTCATTTTAAATTCGTTTTGAGTGAATCAAATTGCTATGGTTTCATATTGAACTCTATTTTATGAATCTAAACAGAAAAAGTATAGGTTTATAGTCGGAAAAATAAGTTACAAGTCGTTTTTGTAAAGGTAGTCATTTCAGTCGAAAGAACGACGTCTAGATGACCATTTTAGAAAACATACTTCCACTTTGAGTTTAACCATAATTTTTAGATATAGTTTCATGTTCATAATAAAAATCATTTTCTCAGAATAACAACTTTTAAATCAAAGTTTATCATAGTTTTTAATTAACTAACCCAAAACAGCCCGCGGTGTTACTACGACGGCGTAAATCCGATTTTACGGTGTTTTTCGTGTTTCCAGGTTTTAAATCATTAAGTTAGCATATCATATAGATATAGAACATGTGTTTAGTTGATTTTAAAAGTCAAGTTATAAGGATTAACTTTTATTTGCGAACAAGTTTAGAATTAACTAAACTATGTTCTAGTGATTACAAGTTTAAACCTTCGAATAAGATAGCTTTATATGTATGAATTGAATGATGTTATGAACATCATTACTACCTTAAGTTCCTTGGATAAACCTACTGGAAAAGAGAAAAAATGGATCTAGCTTCAATGGATCCTTGGATGGCTCGAAGTTCTTGAAGCAGAATCATGACACGAAAACAAGTTCAAGTAAGATCATCACTTGAAATAAGATTGTTATAGTTATAGAAATTGAACCAAAGTTTGAATATGATTATTACCTTGTATTAGAATGATAACCTACTGTAAGAAACAAAGATTTCTTGAGGTTGGATGATCACCTTACAAGATTGGAAGTGAGCTAGCAAACTTGAAAGTATTCTTGATTTTATGTAACTAGAACTTGTAGAATATATGAAGAACACTTAGAACTTGAAGATAGAACTTGAGAGAGATCAATTAGATGAAGAAAATTGAAGAATGAAAGTGTTTGTAGGTGTTTTTGGTCGTTGGTGTATGGATTAGATATAAAGGATATGTAATTTTTGTTTTAATGTAAATAAGTCATGAATGATTACTCATATTTTTGTAATTTTATGAGATATTTCATGCTAGTTGCCAAATGATGGTTCCCACATGTGTTAGGTGACTTACATGGGCTGCTAAGAGCTGATCATTGGAGTGTATATACCAATAGTACATACATCTAAAAGATGTGTATTGTACGAGTATGAATACGGGTGTATACGAGTAGAATTATTGATGAAACTGAACGAGGATGTAATTGTAAGCATTTTTGTTAAGTAGAAGTATTTTGATAAGTGTATTGAAGTCTTCCAAAAGTATATAAATACATATTAAAACACTACATGTATATACATTTTAACTGATTCGTTAAGTCATCGTTAGTCGTTACATGTAAGTGTTGTTTTGAAACTTTTAGGTTAACGATCTTGTTAAATGTTGTTAACCCAATGTTTATAATATCAAATGAGATTTTAAATTATTATATTATCATGATATTATCATGTATGAATATCTCTTAATATGATATATATACATTAAACGTCTTTACAACAATAATCGTTACATATATGTCTCGTTTAAAAATCATTAAGTTAGTAGTCTTGTTTTTACATATGTAGTTCATTGTTAATATACTTAATGATATGTTTACTTATCATAGTATCATGTTAACTATATATATATCCATATATATGTCATCATATAGTTTTTACAAGTTTTAACGTTCGTGAATCACCGGTCAACTTGGGTGGTCAATTGTCTATATGAAACATATTTCAATTAATCAAGTCTTAACAAGTTTGATTGTTTAACATGTTGGAAACATTTAATCATGTAAATATCAATCTCAATTAATATATATAAACATGGAAAAGTTCGGGTCACTACAGTACCTACCCGTTAAATAAATTTCGTCCCGAAATTTTAAGCTGTTGAAGGTGTTGACGAATCTTCTGGAAATAAATGCGGGTATTTCTTCTTCATCTGATCTTCATGCTCCCAGGTAAACTCGGGTCCTCTACGAGCATTCCATCGAACCTTAACAATTGGTATCTTGTTTTGCTTAAGTCTTTTAACCTCACGATCCATTATTTCGACGGGTTCTTCGATGAATTGAAGTTTTTCGTTGATTTGGATTTCATCTAACGGAATAGTGAGATCTTCTTTAGCAAAACATTTCTTCAAATTCGAGACGTGGAAAGTGTTATGTACAGCCGCGAGTTGTTGAGGTAACTCAAGTCGGTAAGCTACTGGTCCGACACGATCAATAATCTTGAATGGTCCAATATACCTTGGATTTAATTTCCCTCGTTTACCAAATCGAACAACGCCTTTCCAAGGGGCAACTTTAAGCATGACCATCTCTCCAATTTCAAATTCTATATCTTTTCTTTTAATGTCAGCGTAGCTCTTTTGTCGACTTTGGGCGGTTTTCAACCGTTGTTGAATTTGGATGATCTTCTCGGTAGTTTCTTGTATAATCTCCGGACCCGTAATCTGTCTATCCCCCACTTCACTCCAACAAATCAGAGACCTGCACTTTCTACCATAAAGTGCTTCAAACGGCGCCATCTCAATGCTTGAATGGTAGCTGTTGTTGTAGGAAAATTCTGCTAACGGTAGATGTCGATCCCAACTGTTTCCGAAATCAATAACACATGCTCGTAGCATGTCTTCAAGCGTTTGTATCGTCCTTTCGCTCTGCCCATCAGTTTGTGGATGATAGGCAGTACTCATGTCTAGACGAGTTCCTAATGCTTGCTGTAATGTCTGCCAGAATCTTGAAATAAATCTGCCATCCCTATCAGAGATAATAGAGATTGGTATTCCATGTCTGGAGACGACTTCCTTCAAATACAGTCGTGCTAACTTCTCCATCTTGTCATCTTCTCTTATTGGCAGGAAGTGTGCTGATTTGGTGAGACGATCAACTATTACCCAAATAGTATCAAAACCACTTGCAGTCCTTGGCAATTTAGTGATGAAATCCATGGTAATGTTTTCCCATTTCCATTCCGGGATTTCGGGTTGTTGAAGTAGACCTGATGGTTTCTGATGCTCAGCTTTGACCTTAGAACATGTCAAACATTCTCCTACGTATTTAGCAACATCGGCTTTCATACCCGGCCACTAAAAATGTTTCTTGAGATCCTTGTACATCTTCCCCGTTCCAGGATGTATTGAGTATCTGGTTTTATGAGCTTCTCTAAGTACCATTTCTCTCATATCTCCAAATTTTGGTACCCAAATCCTTTCAGCCCTATACCGGGTTCCGTCTTCCCGAATATTAAGATGCTTCTCCGATCCTTTGGGTATTTCATCCTTTAAATTTCCCTCTTTTAAAACTCCTTGTTGCGCCTCCTTTATTTGAGTAGTAAGGTTATTATGAATCATTATATTCATAGATTTTACTCGAATGGGTTCTCTGTCCTTCCTGCTCAAGGCATCGGCTACCACATTTGCCTTCCCCGGGTGGTAACGAATTTCAAAGTCGTAATCATTCAATAATTCAATCCACCTACGCTGCCTCATATTCAGTTGTTTCTGATTAAATATGTGTTGAAGACTTTTGTGGTCGGTATATATAATACTTTTGACCCCATATAAGTAGTGCCTCCAAGTCTTTAATGCAAAAACAACCGCGCCTAATTCCAAATCATGCGTCGTATAATTTTGTTCGTGAATCTTCAATTGTCTAGACGCATAAGCAATCACCTTCATTCGTTGCATTAATACACAACCGAGACCTTGCTTTGATGCACCACAATAAATCACAAAATCATCATTCCCTTCAGGCAATGACAATATAGGTGCCGTAGTTAGCTTTTTCTTCAATAACTGAAACGCTTTCTCTTGTTCATCATTCCATTCAAATTTCTTCCCTTTATGCGTTAATGCAGTCAAGGGTTTTGCTATTCTGGAAAAGTCTTGGATGAACCTTCTGTAGTAACCAGCTAGTCCTAAAAACTGGCGTATGTGTTTCGGAGTTTTCGGGGTTTCCCACTTTTCAACAGTTTCTATTTTTGCCGGATCCACCTTAATACCTTCTTTGTTCACTATGTGACCGAGGAATTGAACTTCTTCTAACCAAAATGCACACTTTGAAAACTTAGCGTACAGTTTTTCCTTCCTCAACACTTCTAACACCTTTCTCAAATGTTCACCGTGTTCTTGGTCATTCTTTGAGTAAATAAGTATGTCATCAATGAAAACAATAACAAACTTGTCAAGGTATGGTCCACACACTCGGTTCATAAGGTCCATGAACACAGCTGGTGCATTAGTTAAACCAAACGCCATGACCATAAACTCGTAATGACCGTAACGTGTTCTGAAGGCAGTCTTTGGAATATCATCTTCTTTCACCCGCATTTGATGATACCCGGAACGTAAGTCAATCTTTGAATAAACAGACGAGCCGTGTAGTTGATCAAATAAGTCTTCGATTCTCGGTAGTGGGTAGCGGTTCTTGATGGTAAGTTTGTTCAACTCTCGGTAGTCGATACACAACCTGAATGTACCATCTTTCTTCTTGACAAACAAAACAGGAGCTCCCCACGGTGATGTGCTTGGTCGAATGAAACCACGCTCTAAAAGTTCTTGTAATTGGCTTTGCAGTTCTTTCATCTCGCTGGGTGCGAGTCTGTAAGGAGCACGAGCTATTGGTGCAGCTCCTGGTACAAGATCTATTTGAAATTCAACGGATCGATGTGGGGGTAATCCCGGTAATTCTTTCGGAAATACATCGGGAAATTCTTTTGCAATGGGAACATCATTGATGCTCTTTTCTTCAGTTTGTACTTTCTCGACGTGTGCTAGAACAGCATAGCAACCTTTTCTTATTAGTTTTTGTGCCTTCAAATTACTAATAAGATGTAGCTTCGTGTTGCCCTTTTCTCCGTACACCATTAAGGGTTTTCCTTTTTCTCGTATAATGCGAATTGCATTTTTGTAACAAATGATCTCTGCTTTCACTTCTTTCAACCAGTCCATACCGATTATCACATCAAAACTCCCTAACTCTACTGGTATCAAATCAATCTTAAATGTTTCGCTAACCAGTTTAATTTCTCGATTCCGACATATATTATCTGCTGAAATTAATTTACCATTTGCTAATTCAAGTAAAAATTTACTATCCAAAGGCGTCAATGGACAACTTAATTTAGCACAAAAATCTCTACTCATATAGCTTCTATCCGCACCCGAATCAAATAAAACGTAAGCAGATTTATTGTCAATAAGAAACGTACCCGTAACAAGCTCCGGGTCTTCCTGTGCCTCTGCCGCATTAATATTGAAAACTCTTCCGCGGCCTTGTCCATTCGTGTTCTCTTGGTTCGGGCAATTTCTAATAATGTGGCCCGGTTTTCCACATTTATAACAAACTACATTGGCATAACTTGCTCCGACACTACTTGCTCCGCCATTACTCGTTCCGTCACCATTTGTTCCTTTCGTTCTATTAACCCCTGGTCCGTAGACCTCACACTTCGCCGCGCTATGACCATTTCTTTTACACTTGTTGCAAAATTTGGTGCAGAACCCCGAGTGATACTTTTCACACCTTTGGCATAGCTGCTTCTGATTGTTGTTGTTGTTGTTGCAGTTATTATTATTGTTGGGATGATTGTTGTAGTTACTGTTGTTGTTGTTGTTGTTGTTGGGCCGTTTGTTGTAGTTGCGATTGATGTTGCGATTGTTGGGATAATTGTTGCGATTATTGTTGTAATTGCTGTTGTTGTATTGGTGATTCTTATCACCGTTTTCCTCCCACTTTCTTTTGACTTGCTTCACATTGGCCTCTTCAGCAGTCTGTTCTTTAATTCTTTCTTCAATCTGGTTCACTAATTTGTGAGCCATTCTACATGCCTCTTGTATAGAGGCGGGCTCGTGTGAACTTATATCTTCTTGGATTCTTTCTGGTAATCCTTTCACAAACGCGTCGATCTTCTCTTCCTCATCTTCGAACGCTCCCGGACACAATAGGCACAATTCTGTGAATCGTCTTTCGTACGTGGTAATATCAAATCCTTGGGTTCGTAACCCTCTAAGTTCTGTCTTGAGCTTATTGACCTCGGTTCTGGGACGGTACTTCTCGTTCATCAAGTGCTTGAATGCTGACCACGGTAGTGCGTACGCATCATCTTGTCCCACTTGCTCTAGATAGGTATTCCACCATGTTAACGCAGAACCTGTGAAGGTATGCGTAGCGTACTTCACTTTGTCCTCTTCAGTACACTTACTTATGGCAAACACCGATTCGACCTTCTCGGTCCACCGTTTCAATCCGATCGGTCCTTCGGTTCCATCAAATTCCAAAGGTTTGCAGGCAGTGAATTCTTTGTAGATGCATCCTACACGATTTCCTGTACTGCCAGATCCAAGGTTATTGTTGGTATGTAGCGCAGCCTGTACTGCGGCTATGTTTGAAGCTAGAAAAGTACGGAATTCCTCTTCATTCATATTCACGGTGTGTCGAGTAGTCGGTGCCATTTCCTTCAAAATAGTCAAATGGAACAAGTTAATCATACAGAATATTAAGAGTAGTTAATAGTATTTCGTAGCATAATATGAACTCATTTATAAAAGCTTTTTCTTTATATTAGCGTTTTATAAGTTTAAATTCGGGTAGTACCTACCCGTTAAGTTCATACTTAGTAGCTAATATACAATTCAACTACTACAATTCTATATGAAAAACTGATTATAATAATATTTCGCGTTCAAACTTTTATACAATATTTTACAAACTTACAATACCGCTTATTTTACATAAAGCATGAAATATAGCACACAATAACTTTGATACAAGATAGTTGTGAAGATAATTCTAGCTAGTACACAAGTCGTTCAGCAAAGGCAATAAAGACACGTAATTCATACGTCCAGAAACAAGTCATGCATTCTGGTTTTACTAGGATTACTTCCCATCCTTGGTCTTGTGGAACATAACCGTTATGGCCGTTGATAAGACAGCGTGTTGTAACGTCGTCAAAAGGACGAGGGTTACGTAATGACCAACAGTCTCGTAATAACCTAAAAACCTCATTTCTTACCCCAATTACCGACTCCGTCATTTGTGGGAACGTTTTGTTTAATAGTTGTAGCCCGATGTTCTTGTTCTCACTTTGGTGAGAAGCGAACATTACTAATCCGTAAGCATAACTTGCTTCTTTATGTTGCATGTTAGCCGCTTTTTCTAAATCACGAAGTCCAATATTCGGATATATTGAGTCAAAATAATTTCTTAACCCGTTGCGTAAAATAGCATTTGGGTTCCCCGCAATATATGCGTCAAAGTAAACACATCGTAACTTATGGGTTTCCCAATGTGATATCCCCCATCTTTCAAACGAAAGTCTCTTATAAACCAAGACATTCTTGGAACGTTCTTCGAATGTCTTACAAACTGATCTCGCCTTAAATAGTTGTGCCGAAGAATTCTGGCCGACTCTAGACAAGATTTCATCAATCATGTCTCCGGGTAGGTCTCTTAAAATATTGGGTTGTCTATCCATTTTGTGTTTTTAAACTGTAAAATAGACAAGAGTTAGATTCATAAAAAAATACTTATTAATACAAGCAATTTTTACATATATCATAAAGCATAAGAACACTATATTACATATATTACACTATACGAATACAACTATCTTATTCCGACTCGCTCGTTTCTTCTTCTTCGGTTTTGGTTCGTTTTGCCAAGTTTCTAGGGATATATGATGTTCCCCTAATACGAGCCGTCGTTGTCCACATTGGTTTAGAAAAACCTGGTGGTTTAGAGGTTCCCGGGTCATTGTTACAACTTAAGGACTTCGGGGGTTGACGATACATATAAAGTTCATCGGGGTTGGAATTAGATTTCTCTATTTTTATGCCCTTTCCCTTATTATTTTCTTTTGCCTTTTTAAATTCAGTTGGGGTAATTTCTATAACATCATCGGAATTCTCGTCAGAATCCGATTCATCGGAGAATTAGTAATCCTCCCAATATTTTGCTTCCTTGGCGGAAACACCATTGACCATAATTAACCTTGGTCGGTTGATTGAGGATTTTTTTTTACTTAACTGTTTTAATATTTCCCCCACCGGTTCTATTTCTTCATCCGAATCCGATTCTTCTTCCGGTTCCGATTCTTCTTCCGGTTCCGACTCTTCTTCCGGTTCCTCTTCGGGAACTTGTGAATCAGTCCACGAATCATTCCAATTTACATTTGACTCTTCATTATTATTAGGTGAGTCAATGGGACTTGTTCTAGAGGTAGACATCTATCACATAATATCAAACGCGTTAAGAGATTAATATATCACATAATATTCACATGTTAAAAATATATAGTTTCCAACAAAATTTGTTAAGCAATCATTTTTCAAGTAAACACGGTCGAAGTCCAGACTCACTAATGCATCCTAACAAACTCGATAAGACACACTAATGCAAAATTCTGGTTCTCTAAGACCAACGCTCGGATACCAACTGAAATGTCCCGTTCTTATTGATTAAAAACGTTCCATATTAATTGATTTCGTTGCGAGGTTTTGACCTCTATATGAGACGTTTTTCAAAGACTGCATTCATTTTAAAACAAACCATAACCTTTATTTCATCAATAAAGGTTTAAAAAGCTTTACGTAGATTATCAAATAATGATAATCTAAAATATCCTGTTTACACACGACCATTACATAATGGTTTACAATACAAATATGTTACAACAAAATAAGTTTCTTGAATGCAGTTTTTACACAATATCATACAAGCATGGACTCCAAATCTCGTCCTTATTTAAGTATGCGACAGCGGAAGCTCTTAATAATCACCTGAGAATAAACATGCTTAAAACGTCAACAAAAATGTTGGTGAGTTATAGGTTTAACCTATATATATCAAATCATAATAATAGACCACAAGATTTCATATTTCAATACACATCCCATACATAGAGATAAAAATCATTCATATGGTGAACACCTGGTAACCGACATTAACAAGATGCATATATAAGAATATCCCCATCATTCCGGGACACCCTTCGGATATGATATAAATTTCGAAGTACTAAAGCATCCGGTACTTTGGATGGGGTTTGTTAAGCCCAATAGATCTATCTTTAGGATTCGCGTCAATTAGGGTGTCTGTTCCCTAATTCTTAGATTACCAGACTTAATAAAAAGGGGCATATTCGATTTCGATAATTCAACCATAGAATGTAGTTTCACGTACTTGTGTCTATTTTTTAAATCATTTATAAAACCTGCATGTATTCTCATCCCAAAAATATTAGATTTTAAAAGTGGGACTATAACTCACTTTCACAGATTTTTACTTCGTCGGGAAGTAAGACTTGGCCACTGGTTGATTCACGAACCTATAACAATATATACATATATATCAAAGTATGTTCAAAATATATTTACAACACTTTTAATATATTTTGATGTTTTAAGTTTATTAAGTCAGCTGTCCTCGTTAGTAACCTACAACTAGTTGTCCACAGTTAGATGTACAGAAATAAATTGATAAATATTATCTTGAATCAATCCACGACCCAGTGTATACGTATCTCAGTATTGATCACAACTCAAACTATATATATTTTGGAATCAACCTCAACCCTGTATAGCTAACTCCAACATTCACATATAGAGTGTCTATGGTTGTTCCGAAATATATATAGATGTGTCGACATGATAGGTCGAAACATTGTATACGTGTCTATGGTATCTCAAGATTACATAATATAAAATACAAGTTGATTAAGTTATGGTTGGAATAGATTTGTTACCAATTTTCACGTAGCTAAAATGAGAAAAATTATCCAATCTTGTTTTACCCATAACTTCTTCATTTTAAATTCGTTTTGAGTGAATCAAATTGCTATGGTTTCATATTGAACTCTATTTTATGAATCTAAACAGAAAAAGTATAGGTTTATAGTCGGAAAAATAAGTTACAAGTCGTTTTTGTAAAGGTAGTCATTTCAGTCGAAAGAACGACGTCTAGATGACCATTTTAGAAAACATACTTCCACTTTGAGTTTAACCATAATTTTTAGATATAGTTTCATGTTCATAATAACAATCATTTTCTCAGAATAACAACTTTTAAATCAAAGTTTATCATAGTTTTTAATTAACTAACCCAAAACAGCCCGCGGTGTTACTACGACGGCGTAAATCCGATTTTACGGTGTTTTTCGTGTTTCCAGGTTTTAAATCATTAAGTTAGCATATCATATAGATATAGAACATGTGTTTAGTTGATTTTAAAAGTCAAGTTATAAGGATTAACTTTTATTTGCGAACAAGTTTAGAATTAACTAAACTATGTTCTAGTGATTACAAGTTTAAACCTTCGAATAAGATAGCTTTATATGTATGAATTGAATGATGTTATGAACATCATTACTACCTTAAGTTCCTTGGATAAACCTACTGGAAAAGAGAAAAAATGGATCTAGCTTCAATGGATCCTTGGATGGCTCGTAGTTCTTGAAGCAGAATCATGACACGAAAACAAGTTCAAGTAAGATCATCACTTGAAATAAGATTGTTATAGTTATAGAAATTGAACCAAAGTTTGAATATGATTATTAACTTGTATTAGAATGATAACCTACTGTAAGAAACCAAGATTTCTTGAGGTTGGATGATCACCTTACAAGATTGGAAGTGAGCTAGCAAACTTGAAAGTATTCTTGATTTTATGTAACTAGAACTTGTAGAATATATGAAGAACACTTAGAACTTGAAGATAGAACTTGAGAGAGATCAATTAGATGAAGAAAATTGAAGAATGAAAGTGTTTGTAGGTGTTTTTGGTCGTTGGTGTATGGATTAGATATAAAGGATATGTAATTTTTGTTTTCATGTAAATAAGTCATGAATGATTACTCATATTTTTGTAATTTTATGAGATATTTCATGCTAGTTGCCAAATGATGGTTCCCACATGTGTTAGGTGACTCACATGGGCTGCTAAGAGCTGATTATTGGAGTGTATATACCAATAGTACATACATCTAAAAGCTGTGTATTGTACGAGTATGAATACGGGTGTATACGAGTAGAATTATTGATGAAACTGAACGAGGATGTAATTGTAAGCATTTTTGTTAAGTAGAAGTATTTTGATAAGTGTATTGAAGTCTTCCAAAAGTATATAAATACATATTAAAACACTACATGTATATACATTTTAACTGATTCGTTAAGCCATCGTTAGTCGTTACATGTAAGTGTTGTTTTGAAACTTTTAGGTTAATGATCTTGTTAAATGTTGTTAACCCAATGTTTATAATATCAAATGAGATTTTAAATTATTATATTATCATGATATTATCATGTATGAATATCTCTTAATATGATATATATACATTAAACGTCTTTACAACAATAATCGTTACATATATGTCTCGTTTAAAAATCATTAAGTTAGTAGTCTTGTTTTTACATATGTAGTTCATTGTTAATATACTTAATGATATGTTTACTTATCATAGTATCATGTTAACTATATATATATCCATATATATGTCATCATATAGTTTTTACAAGTTTTAACGTTCGTGAATCACCGGTCAACTTGGGTGGTCAATTGTCTATATGAAACATATTTCAATTAATCAAGTCTTAACAAGTTTGATTGTTTAACATGTTGGAAACATTTAATCATGTAAATATCAATCTCAATTAATATATATAAACATGGAAAAGTTCGGGTCACTACACCATGTTACACGACTCTTACATTCTATCTAATATATAACCATATCAAGAACATAATTTCTTGATAGTTCTATCTTTTCTCTCGAATTCTGGTAATTTAACCGATCAAGATCGTGCTATTACAATCTCTCTCTTAGAACATTAGCCATGTTCATTCGAAAATCCATATCTACAAATTCTGAACCATTATTCGCTTGACTTAGAGTCGGAAAGAGAAAACAAAAAGATGGAACTCCAAAACATAAAGGAAACAAAGGAAGTAGATTTATAGTGAAATATTCGACAGAGCAATCGAAATAGATCATCGCATTTAACCAAGAAAGATTCTAATTTCCTTGAGAATCAAATCTTATTACAAAATTTTTCTCTAAATCCCTTAAAATCCGGAATTCAATCGTGACTACGTCAAAAGATAAATCTCTATCTCAATCTTTTGTGATAGCTTCACTCATACTCTTCGAATAATCGAATTATTTTATCCTTATTACTCAATGGTGATAAAAATTCTAATTTCCAACTCGTATGAGTCATGAAAACATATTTATTGTTAACAATGACCATCCCAATCAAATTTCGGGACGAAATTTCTTTAACAGGTAGGTACTGTGATGACCCGAAAATTTTCGACCAAATTTAAACTTAATCTTTATATGATTTCGACAAGATAAGCAAGGTCTGTAATGTTGAGTCTTAAATAATTTGAAGTGTTTTCATAATTGCAATTGACCTTTGACTATTCCCGACGATTCACGAATAATTATTTGTAAATAAATATGTATATATATTATATAAATATAAATATAAGAATAGATAATATTTGGACTTAATAAAGTATACCTTAATTAATGTAAATTTAAAATGTAAAATAACAATTAGGATAATTAAGTTACTGTTAATATATATATATATATATATTAACTATTCAGTAAAAGTCATCATATAATATAATATTACATAAATCATAAATGATAATATTATATTAAATTACAAGTTAAATATAATTGATATATTAATATTATTATCATTACTTTTATTATCATTAATGTTAATATTAATACTTGTATTATTAATATTAAATATTTCTAAAATAATATATATATATATATATATATATATATATATATATATATATATATATATATATATATATATATATATATATATATATATATAAAGTTAACATGTAAAAGTGATGATATTATTATTATTAATACTATTAGTATCATTAATAATATTATTATAACTAACAAGATTATTATTATCATTTATATTATCATTATTAGTAATTAAGTTGTTAAAGATTATCATTATTTTTACTCTTTATCTATATTATTATTAATATTATTTGATGTTAAAAATTATTAAGGATAGTATTATTTCTATTATTATTATTATTAGTATTATTATTATTTATTATTATTATCAATATTATTATTATTATTAATATAATATAATTATATTTACTAAAAATAAAAATAAAAATATAAAGTCAGAATATTACGCGTTTTGTTACATATCCTTGTCAAAATTCTATTCCTTTCACTATAGATGTAATTCTTTTATAATAAATCCAACTGATAGAATCCAAAATCAGTTGAAGATCACGATCGACTATATTTTTTTTATTCGTTTCTTCATCATTATTGTTCCTGTCAAATTCTTGTCTACAATCTGTTACGGGTCGATTTCAAACAATCACTACACAACAACCTTGATTGAATATAAGTAGCATCTCAATTTATTCCATCATCCACTGAAAAATCGAAATTAAACAGAAATTAAATAAACCGGAAGGTTTACTCTCTGTTCTTCATTTATTTTTAACAAAACCCGATTCCAAATCAAATTTAAAAATGTATTAATGCAGAGTCGTTAGAAATATTTAAATCAAACTATCTGAAAAGATTCAACTTCCAATTTTCATTATCAGATTCCAATTTTCGAAGTCAAAGCTTAAAAAGAAAAATTTAAAGTTAGTGTTCATGAGGAAATTCGTAAATTTCTTGATGTTACAGGTTCAATTGAAGAATTAGAAAGTTTTTAGGGATGATTTGGGGTATATCTCATGTTATAATCATTGTCTAAAATAGTCTGAAGTTTGAAATCAATTTTTGAGTTCATTATATTTTTTTTCGTCTTGGTGATAAACTGCAGTGCAGTTTAAAAATTTTCTTTTACCTTCTGTTAATGCCAAACGGTTATTAACGAGTTATTTTTTTTTACAATTTCACATCTTAAAACAAATTAAAAGCTTTGTGTTATGGTTGATTTCTTTGGTCGACTGGTTTATCACAAGATGAAGGAAGAACATTGAATAAAAGGTTAAATATAATTCGATATTAATATAAATCGGAAAGATACGAATGGAGGACTGGTTAGGGAGGCATCGGGTAAGCGAGAGGTCAAGAGTTCGAATCCCGTCTAGGGCATTTCTTTTTAGTGAAGCTTTCAAAGGGTATAATCATTTTATTATTATTATAATTATTATTATCATTATTATTATTATTAATGTTGTTATTATTATTATTATTATTATTATTAGAATTTTTATTATGATTATTATCATTATTGATATTATTACATTTATTATTATTATTATTATCATTATTGATATTATTATAAGTACTATAATTATAATTCAAAACTTATTAGTATTATCATTATTAATATTATTATTGTTAGTAATATTACTAGTATTAATTATAACTAATATTACAATTATTATTACAAGTAATATAAATGTTATTATTATTAAGTATGAGTGTTATTATTATTACTAATTAAGTATTATGAATATCGTCATTATTATTATCATTAATCTAATTAGTATTATTATTAATATGATCATTTAAATATCTAATAAAAATATAATTATTATTAAACTTACTACTATTATTAAAAATATAATTTTTGCTAAATCTATCATTTTTACTTTATAATTATTAGTAAAACTACCATTTTATCATTATTATTATTATTATTATTATTATTATTATTATTATTATTATTATTATTATTATTATTATTATTATTATTATTATTATTATTATTATTATTATTATTATTATCATAATTAGTATTATTATTATTATTAATCATTATTAGCATTAGGTATTATTAGTATTATCAAGATTTTTATACAATATTAACATCTTCTTTACTAACAATACAACAAGTATCATTATTATTACCACTATATTATTGTTACTATCAATATTACTATTAATATTATTAATAAAGTTACAATAAGAGTTAATCATATAAAAATATACTTAATAAAACCATATTAAAAATTTTCTTTATATAAAATATATAAATTAAAAATTAAGTTATTAACGAAACACATAACTTATTAAGATAATAATTATATCACTAATTAAATATAAAATCGTTCGATTTCAATTATATGTATTAATAAATATACAAATGATATAGGTTCGTGAATCCGAGGCCAACCTTATACTTGTTCAATGTCGTCATATGTATTTTTACTACAAAATACAGTATGGTGAGTTCATTTGAATCCCTTTTACTCTTTACATTTTTGGGCTGAGAATACATGCAAATGCTTTATTAACTGTTTTACAATATTTATATGCGTGAGTTCATTTGATTCCCTTTTACTCTTTACATTTTTAGGACTGAGAATACATGCGCTACTTTTACAACTGCTTTATTAAATGCTTTTGAAATACATTTTGAACTGCGAATACATGAAATGCTTTTATAAATGTTTGACGAGATAGACACAAGCAAAACATTTCTCGAATGAATTATGTGGACGTGATAATTGTCACCATTCAATTATGTGGACGTGATAATTGCCACAATTGATATGAATATTTTTCTCCTGATTATTATTGCTTGGTAACCTAAGAATTAGGGAACATCACTAATTTTGAGAATTAGTGCACGCCTAATTGACGCGAATCCTAAAGGTAGCTACCGGGTTTAACACCCCACCCAGAATGTTCACTAGACGGAAGGGCTAGTGGGTGTGGTGTTTAGTACTTCGAAGTTTATATGATTATTATACAGACGAGTTGTTCTGTTTTGGGGATATTATTATGCGCATTATATGTTAAGGTCGGTTACCAAGCCAAGCTATGAAAGAAATGTGAATGTTATGTATCGAGAGAATGATTTTATACACAGGTTATGTGTAAGAGATTTTGTACACGAGATATGTGTACGGTTACTAAGATTTATGAAAAATGGTTTCGTACACAAGAAAGGTGTATTGTATTTAAAAGATATCACATGTACATTACAGGTGAGTATAGGATTCGGGCCCATTTGTAACATGCAGCATTTAAATCTTGTGGTCTATCAAAATGATGAAATTTTTATTGTTTATGATAAACTTATGAACTCACCAACCTTTTGGTTGACACTTTAAAGCATGTTTATTCTCAGGTATTAAAGAAATCTTCCATTGTGCATTAGCTTATTTTAAAGATATTACTTGGAGTCATTCATGGCATATTTCGAAATATGTTGCATTCGAGTCATTGAGTTCATCAAGATTATTATTAAGTCAATTATAGTTGGAAGTATTATGAAATGGTATGCATGCTGTCAACTTTAGATGTAAAGAAAGTTTGTCTTTTAAAAACGAATGAAATGTTTGTAAAATGTATCATATAGAGGTCAAATACCTCGCGATGTAATCAACTATTGTGAATCGTTTATAATGTATATGAATGGGTCCTTTCACCAGCTGTGTTCATGGACCTCATAAACCGAGTGTGTGGGCTATATCTTGACAAGTTTGTCATTGTTTTCATCGATGACATACTTATTTACTCGAAGAATGATCAAGAGTATGAAGAACATTTGAGAAAAATGCTAGAGTTGCTAAGAAAAGAAAAACTGTACGCTAAGTTTTCAAAGTGTGCATTTTGGTTGGAAGAAGTTCTATTCCTCGGTCACATAGTGAACAAAGAAGGTGTTCAGGTGGATCCAGCAAAGATTGAAACCGTTGAAAAATGGGAAATCCCGAAAACTCCGAAGCATATACGCCAATTTTTAGGACTAGCTGGTTACTACAGAAGGTTCATCCAAGATTTTTCCAGAATAGCAAAACCCTTGACTGCATTAACACATAAATGGAGGAAATTTGAATGGAAGGATGAACAAGAGAAAGCGTTTCAATTATTAAAGAAAAAGTTAACTACGGCACCTATATTGTCATTACCTGAAGGGAATGATGATTTTGTGATATATTGTGACATTTCAAAGCAATGTCTCGGTTGTGTATTAATGCAACGAACGAAGGTAATTGCTTATGCGTCTAGACAATTGAAGATTCACGAGCAGAATTATACGACGCATGATTTAGAATTAGGCGCGGTTGTTTTTGCATTAAAGACTTGGAGGAACTACTTATATGGGGTCAAAAGTATTATATATACCGACCACAAAAGTCTTTAACACATATTTAATCAGAAACAACTGAACATAAGGCAGCGCAGGTGGATTGAATTGTTGAATGATTACGACTTTGAGATTCGTTACCACCCGGGAAAGGCAAATGTGGTAGCCGACGCCTTAAGCAGAAAGGTCAAAGAACCCATTCGAGTAAAAGCTATGAATATAATGATTCACAATAACCTTACTACTCAAATAAAGGAGGCGCAACAAGGAGTTTTAAAAGAAAGAAACTTAAAGGATGAAATAACCAAAGGATTGGAGAAGCATCTTAATATTCAGGAAGACGGAACCCGGTATAGGGCTGAAAGAATTTGGGTACCAAAATTTGGAGATATGATAGAAATGGTACTTAGAGAAGCTCATAAAACCGGATACTCAATACATCCTGGAATGGGGAAGATGTACAAGGATCTCAAGAAACATTTTTGGTGGCCGAGTATGAAAGCCGATGTTGCTAAATACGTAGGAGAATGTTTGACGTGTTCTAAGGTTAAAGCGGAGCATCATAAACCATCAGGTCTACTTCAACAACCCGAAATCCCGGAATGAAAATGGGAAAACATTACCACGGATTTCATCACTAAATTGCCAAGGACTGCAAGTTGTTTTGATACTATTTGGGTAATAGTTGATCGTCTCACCAAATCAGCACACTTCCTGCCAATAAGAAAAGATGACAAGATGGAGAAGTTAACACGATTGTATTTGAAGGAAGTCATCTCCAGACATGGAATACCAATCTCTATTATCTCTGATAGGGATGGCAGATTTATTTCAAGATTCTGGCAGACATTACAGCAAGCATTAGGAACTCATCTAGACATGAGTACTGCTTATCATCCACAAACTGATGGGCAGAGCGAAAGGACGATACAAACACTTGAAGACATGCTACGAGCATGTGTTATTGATTTCGGAAACAGTTGGGATCGACACCTTCCGTTAGCAGAATTTTCCTACAACAATAGCTACCATTCAAGCATTGAGATGGCGTCGTTTGAAGCACTCTATGGTAGAAAGTGCAGGTCTCCGATTTGTTGGAGTGAAGTGGGGCATAGACAGATTACGGGTCCGGAGATAATACAAGAAACTACCGAGAAGATCATCCAAATTCAACAACGGTTGAAAATCGCCCAAAGTCGACAAAAGAGCTACGCTGACATTAAAAGAAAAGATATAGAATTCGAAATTGGAGAGATGGTCATGCTTAAAGTTGCACCTTGGAAAGTTGTTGTTCGATTTGGTAAACGAGGGAAATTAAATCCAAGGTATATTGGACCATTCAAGATTATTGATCGTGTCGGACCAGTAGCTTACCGACTTGAGTTACCTCAACAAATACCCGCACCTATTTTCAGAAGATACGTCAACACCTCCAACTGCTTAAAATTTCGGGACGAAATTTATTTAACGGGTAGGTACTGTAGTGACCCGAACTTTTCCATGTTTATATATATTAAATGAAATTGATATTTACATGATTAAGTGTTTCCAACATGTTAAGCAATCAAAATTGTTAAGACGTGATTAATTGAAATAGGTTTCATATAGACAATTGACCACCCAAATTGACCGGCGATTCACGAACGTTACAAATTCGTAAAAACTACATAATGATATATATATATATATATATATATATATATATATATATATATATATATATATATATATATATATATATATATAGTTAACATGATATTATGATAAGTATGTACCTCATTAAGTATTTTAACAATGAGTTATATACATAAAAATGAGACTATTAAATTAAGAAACTCGAAACGATATATATACTCGAAACGATATATATATAACGATTATCGTTATAACAACGTTCTTACTAAATACATATGAATCATATTATGATATTGTTACACTATGTTTAAATATGATAATTGATAAGTAAACATATCATTAAGTATATTAACAATGAACTACATATGTAAAACCAAGACTACTAACTTAAGGATTTCGAAACGAGACATATATGTAACGATTATCGTTGTAATGGCATTTAAATGTATATATATATATATATATATATATATATATATATATATATATCATATTAAGATATATTAATACATCATGATATCATGAAAATGTAATAATTTAACATCTCATTAGATATAATAAACAATGGGTTAACAACATTTAACAAGATCGTTAACTTAAAGGTTTCAAAACAACACTTACATGTAACGACTAACGATGACTTAACGACTCAGTTCAAATGTATATACATGTAGTGTTTTAATATGTATTCATACACTTTTGAAAGACTTTAAGACACTTATCAAAGTACTTCTACTTAACAAAAATGCTTACAATTACATCCCCATTCATTTTCACCAACAATTTTACTCGTATGCACTCGTATTTGTACTCGTACAATACTCAGCTTCTAAATGTATTTACTATTGGTATATACACTCCAATGATAAGCTCTTAGCAGCCATGTGAGTCACCTAACCATGTGGGAACCATCATTTAACATCTAGCATGAAATATCTCATAAGATTACAAACTAATGAAGACTATATTGCCATCCTAATTCACTTGAACAAGCATCACCATAAACACATTCATTTTTCAATTTTCTTGAATCAAACTACTCTCTCTCAAGTGTTCTTCCATTATTCTAAGTGTTCTTCATCATCTTCATCAAAATCTAGCTCAATCTAGTTCATAAATCCATACATAAACGAAGTTATAAAACAACTACTCAAGAACACACCAACAACACTTCCAAGTTTGCTAGCTTACTTCCAATCTTGCAAATCCACTTTGAGTGATCATCCAACCTCAAGAAATCTTTTTTATTTACAGTAATATATCTTTATAATACAAGGTAATACTCATATTCAAACTTTTATTCAATTTCTATAACTATAACAATCTTATTTCGAGTGGAAATCTTACTTAAACTTGTTTTCGTGTCATGATTCTACTTCAAGAACTTTCAAGCCATCCAAGGATCCTTTGAAGCTAGATCTATTTTTCTCATTTCCAGTAGGTTTATTCACAAAATCTGAGGTAGTAATGATGTTCATAACATCATTCAATTCATATGTATAAAACTACCTTATTCGAAGGTTTAAACTTGTAATCACTAGAACATAGTTTAGTTAATTCTAAACTTGTTCGCAAACAAAAGTTAATCCTTCTAACTTGACTTTTAAAATCAACTAGACACATGTTCTATATCTATATGATATGCTAACTTAATGATTTAAAACCTGAAAACACGAAAAACACCGTAAAACCGGATATACACCGTCGTAGTAACACGGCGGGCTGTTTTGGGTTAGTTAATTAAAAATATGATAAACTTTGATTTAAAAGTTGTTCTTCTGGGAAAATGATTTTTCTTATGAACATGAAACTATATCCAAAAATCATGGTTAAACTCAAAGTAGAAGTATGTTTTTCAAAATGGTCATCTAGACGTCGTTCTTTCGACTGAAATGACTACCTTTACAAAAATGACTTGTAACCTGTATTTACGACTATAAACTTATACTTTTTCTATTTAGAGTCATAAACTTAAGTTCAATATGAAACCATAGCAACTTGAATCACTCAAAACAGATTTGAAACGAAGAAGTTATGGGTAAAACAAGATTGGATAAATTTTCTTGTTGTAGCTACGTGAAAATTGGTAACAAATCTATATTAATCATATCCTAGCTAACTTATTTTATTATACATGTATTCTAATATTATGTAATCTTGGGATACCATAGACACGTATGCAAATGTTTTGACATATCATATCGACCCATGTATATATATTATTTGGAACAACCATAGACACTCTATATGCAGTAATGTTTGAGTTAGCTATACAAGGTTGAAGTTGATTCCAAAAATATATATACTTTGAGTTGTGATCTAGCCTAAGATGTGTATACACTAGGTCGTGGATTGATTCAAGATAATATATATCAATTTATTTCTGTACATCTAACTGTGGACAACTAGTTGTAGGTTACTAACGAGGACAACTGACTTAATAAACTCAAATCATCAACGTAATAAAAAATATTGTAAATATATTTTGAACATAATTTGATATATATGTACATATTTGTTATAGGTTCGTGAATCGACCAGTGGCCAAGTCTTACTTCCTGACGAAGTAAAAATCTGTGAAAGTGAGTTATAGTCCCACTTTTAAAATCTAATATTTTTGGGATGAGAATACATGCAGCTTTATAAATGTTTTACAAAATAGACACAAGTACACGAAACTACTTTCTATGGTTGAATGATCGAAGCCGAATATGCCCCTTTTTACTTGGTAACCTAAGAATTAGTAAACCAGTCCACTAATTGACGCGAATCCTAAAGATAGATCTATTGGGCCCAACAAACCCCATCCATTGTAGCGGATGCTTTAGTACTTCGCGTTTTTATATCATGTCCGATGGATGTCCCGGAATGATGGGGATATTCTTATATGCATCTTATTAATGTCGGTTACCAGGTGTTCACCATATGAATGATTTTTATCTCTATGTATGGGATGTATATTGAAATATGAAATCTTGTGGTCTATTATTACGATTTGATAAATAAATAGGTTAAACCTATAACTCACCAACATTTTTGTTGACGTTTAAAGCATGTTTATTCTCAGGTGATTATTAAGAGCTTTCGCTGTTGCATGCTAAATTATGGACAAGATTTGGTGTCAGCATGTTTGTATAATATTGTTTAAAACTGCATTCCAGATTTACTTTATTGTAACATATTAATATTGTAAACCAATATGTATTGGTAGTGTGTAAGTGTGATATTTTTAGATTATCATTTCTGGATAATCTAGGTGGTGTCTTTTTAACCTTGTTGATAAAATAAAGGTAATGGTGTGTTTTAAAAACGAATGCAGTCTTTGAAAACGTCTAATATAGAGGTAAAAACCTCGCAACGAAATCAATTAATATGGAACGTTTATAATCAATATGAACGGGACATTTCACGGCTCACCTGTTTTGTTTGTGAAGAAGAAGGACTGATCTTTCCGCATGCGTATCGATTATTGTGAACTGAACAAGTTGACGATCAAGAATCGGTATCCCCTTTCCAGGATTGACGATCTTTTCGATCAGCTGCAAGGATCCAGCGTTTACTCCAAGATCGATTTGCGATCAGGTTATCACCAGTTGAGGGTGAAGGAGAGCGATGTGTTGAAGACTGCGTTCAGAACTCGTTATGGCCACTATGAGTTTCTGGTGATGCCATTCGGTTTAACCAACGTACCTGCCGTGTTTATGGATCTCATGAATCGCGTATGCAAGCCGTACCTGGACAAATTCGTTATCGTCTTCATAGATGACATCCTAATCTATTCTAAAAGCGAAGAAGAACATGAGCAACATCTTCGACTCATGCTTGAACTCTTGAGACAAGAGCAACTCTATGCCAAAATCTCCAAGTGTGAATTTTGGTTGAAGGAAGTCCAATTTCTTGGTCATATCATGAGCGATCAGGGTATCAAGGTTGATCCCGCTAAGATCGAATCCATCAGTAAGTGGGAAACCCCCACTACTCCTACTCATATTCGTCAATTTTTAGGCCTCACCGGTTACTATCGTAGATTTATCGAAGGTTTCTCTTTGATTGTGCGTCCTTTGACTGCGTTAACTCACAAGGGGAAGAAGTTCGTTTGGGAAACCGAGCAAGAGTCGGCATTCCAAACCCTGAAGCAGAAGTTAACCACCGCTCCTATCCTATCCCTTCCCGAAGGCAGTGATGATTTCGTTGTGTATTGCTATGCCTCCCGACAAGGTTTTGGGTGTGTATTGATGCAACGGAAGAAGGTTATTGCTTACGCCTCTCGATAACTGAAGATTCATGAGCGAAACTACACTACTCACGATCTTGAGCTTGGAGCCATTGTCTTTGCACTCAAACTGTGGAGACACTATCTGTATGGAACCAAGAGTACTATCTTCACCGATCACAAGAGCCTCCAACACATATTCAATCAGAAGCAACTGAATATGCGACAGTGACGGTGGATCGAGACGTTGAACAACTACGATTGTGAACTTCGCTACCACCCTGGCAAGGCAAATGTTGTAGCCGATGCCTTGAGCCGAAAGGAGAGAATGGTGCCTCTTCGTGTTCAAGCCTTGAACGTCACCATTCACACGAATCTCAATAACCAAATCCGTGTAGCCCAAGAGGAAGCTCTCAAGAAGGAAAATATTTCTCAAGAGCACTTGAACATTCTCGTTTCTCGATTCGACGTCAAGGAGACTGGACTCCAATACTTTGCCGGAAGAATCTGGGTGCCTAGTTATGGGGATTTACGAAGCCTTATTCTAGACGAAGCCCACAAGTTAAGGTATTCGATTCATCCAGGAGCTGGTAAGATGTACCACGACCTCAAGGTTCAATATTGGTGGCCAAACCTCAAGAAGGATGTTGCGACTTACATCAGAAATTGTTTAACTTGTTCTAAGATCAAAGCCGAACATCAGAGGCCATCCAGATTGCTTCAGCTGTAGTGACCCAAACTTTTCCATGTTTATATATATTAATTGAGATTGATATTTACATGATTAAATGTTTCCAACATGTTAAGCAATCAAACTTGTTAAGACTTGATTAATTGAAATATGTTTCATATAGACAATTGACCACCCAAGTTGACCGGTGATTCACGAACGTTAAAACTTGTAAAAACTATATGATGACATATATATGGTGATAATGCTAAAAACGAACATATATTTCATAGCATTATTCCTCAAGAAAGACAAGCTTTTAGTTGCAATTGTTCTATTTACAAGTGATATTCGTTTAAATAATAAAAGGTGAAGACAAAAGACAGATTCGACGAATTGAAGACGCAAACGACCAAAAAGCTCAAAAGTACAAAAGACAATAAAAAAGGTTCCAATTATTGATAAGAAACGTCTCGAAATTACAAGAGTACAAGATTCAAAACACAAAGTACAAGATATTAAATTGTACGCAAGGACGTTCAAAAATCCGGAACCGGGACCAGAGTCAACTCTTAACGCTCGACGCAACGGACTAAAAATTACAAGTTAACTATGTATATAAATATAATATAATATATAATTAATTATATTAATTATATATATATTATATTTATAAATAAAAACCGTCGGCAGAGAAAGACTCCAAAGGGACTGAGCTGTAAATTCATTCTCCGCGACTCGCGGAGTTTGAAGAGGTTTTCACCTCGAGTCGCGGAGCCCTAAAATTCGACTTTTCCTATAAAAGCAACCGAATTCTGATCGCAAATCATCCATCTTTTTCTTCCTCATTCATACGTAAAATTTATATTTATATTTATAATTTATATTTTAATTTTAATTATAATTCTAATAATAAGGGTATGTTAGCGAATGTTGTAAGGGTGTAAGTCGAAATTCTGTCCGTGTAACGCTACGCTATTTTTAATCATTGTAAGTTATGTTCAACCTTTTTACATTAATGTCTCGTAGCTAAGTTATTATTATGCTTATTTAAAACGAAGTAATCATGATGTTGGGCTAATTACTAAAATTGGGTAATTGGGCTTTGTACCATAATTGGGGTTTGGACAAAAGAACGACACTTGTGGAAATTAGACTATGGGCTATTAATGGGCTTTATATTTGTTTAACTAAATGATAGTTTGTTAATGTTAATATAAAGATTTACAATTGGGCGTCCCTATAAATTACCATATACACTCGATCGGACACGATGGGCGGGGTATTTATATGTACGAATAATCGTTCATTTAACCGGACACGGGAATGGATTAATAGCCACTAGAATAATTAAAACAGGGGTGAAATTACATTCAAGGGTAATTGGTGTAATTGCTAACAAAGTAGTAAAACCTTGGTTTACACGCAGTTGATAACCTGGTGTATTCATTAAACAAAGTATTAAAACCTTGTTACAATTCGAATCCCCAATTAGTTGGAATATTTAACTTCGGGTATAAGGATAATTTGACGAGGACACTCGCACTTTATATTTATGACTGATGGACTGTTATGGACAAAAACCAGACGGACATATTAAATAATCCAGGACAAAGGACAATTAACCCATGGGCATAAAACTAAAATCAACACGTCAAACATCATGATTACGGAAGTTTAAATAAGCATAATTCTTTTATTTCATATTTAATTTCCTTTATTTTATATTTAATTGCACTTCTAATTATCGCATTTTTATTGTTATTATATTTAATTGCACTTTTAATTATCGTACTTTTTAATTATCGCAAGTTTATTTTATCGCACTTTTATTATTCGTAATTTCATTTATCGTTATTTACTTCATACTTTAATTTAAGTCTTGTATTTATATTTTACATTTGGTTTTAACTGCGACTAAAGTTTTAAAATCGACAAACCGGTCATTAAACGGTAAAAAAAACCCCCTTTATAATAATAATATTACTTATATATATATATTTGTATTTTTATAAAAGTAAATTAATATAGCGTTGAGCTTTGTTTAAAAAAGATTCCCTGTGGAACGAACCGGACTTACTAAAAACTACACTATTGTACGATTAGGTACACTGCCTATAAGTGTTGTAGCAAGGTTTAAGTATATCCATTCTATAAATAAATAAATATCTTGTGTAAAATTGTATCGTATTTAATAGTTTTTCCTAGTAAAATATAAACTATTTCGTATACCTTAGCTTTGACATCAAGTATTTTTGGCGCCGCTGCCGGGGAACTTTCTAAACGCCGGAAGCGCAACGCTAATATAAAAAAAAAAAAAATTTTTAGTTTACTTCTATTAAAAGTTGCTTTTGTAAAAATACGAAAATATAAAAAAAAAAACAAAAATATAAGTATTTTTAAGATTTTGTTAAATATTTAAGTTGATTAAGTTTCTTTATTTTTATTTTAGTTTATAAAAATATAAGTTTTATTTAAATATCTTTTATTTATATAAAAACAGAAAAAAAAAATAAATAAAGAAAAAACGCGTAAAATTTCAAACTGCTCCAGATCTGAAATTCTGAACCCCGCGACTCGCGGGGTTTGATGCAATAAATACCGCGACTCGCGGAGCTGCTCTGACACGCGAACAGGAAGCCCTAATTCAGCATTTATTACGGATTATTATTAATTATTATTATTATTAACCCTAATTATTATTATTATAATTAATTTTATTTTAACTTTTACTTTTTATTTAATTTATGTATTTAGTATTAATTAGTTTTATTAAATTGTAAAATTAGTAGTTTTATTAAATAAATAATATAAAAATAATATTTTTATAAAAAATTGTATTTTTTTACAACTTTTTGTATATTTTTATATTTTTTCCCTTTTTAATCGTTTTAGCGTAACTTTTGTATTTTTAGCTCATATTTAGTTTTAAACTTAGTTTTTGCCATAGTTATTTTTACTCCTAGATTTTTAGGCTTTGCCGTAGAATTTCTTAAGTGCTTTTTCTTTAGACTAAGATTTAGGTACTTTAGAATTTTGCGACGCCTTTTTAAGTTTTAGTTTCTTTTTAAGTTATTTCCAGTTGAGATTTAGTTTTTCTTGTAAGCTTTAATATTTTTAGACGACCTTTTACTATGTATCAATTATCATTCCAATTAGTAATTTCAATTTGCGATTATAATTTTAAGTTAGTTGTAGTAATAAGATTAGGTTAGTCAAGTATTTTTAAGTTTTATAAGTTTCTTTTATTTTTTTTTCGTCACGTTTTATTTTTCAACCATTTTTTCTTTTTCGACCTTTTTCGACGAACTCTTTTTCTCTCTTATTTCTCGCTATTCTAGTTTTAGGACATAGATTTTTATTCTACTTCTTATCTAAATTTCTTAAAATTACGAAAATTTATTTTGAGTGGTTAAATTGATAGACATCAAAATTTTCTGGTTCGTAGTAATAGTTGGATTTGTACGTGGACCGGGTTATTGGAGCCAAACAGTCCTCAATTATATTGAGACCAAACGAATCCTGCCCCTCTGCTGCATCTTTTGGCTATTCGAAACGTGGGCAAAATCAGAAAAGTCTATTAATTGGATAACTTATTATAATTTTTCTTTCCTTTTTAAAAACTAATAGGATATTCAGTGAATGCACCGAGCAAGACGTTCATCACCTTTTGTACGTTCACCACCTGTAACTAGATCAAGACATTTAGCAAATATAACCGCCGTTGATTTTTCTTTAGAATCATCATCCAGTCGACCAAGTACTTCAGTTCAAATTTCCTATAATCCATTTTTTGAACCCGACCTCACAATTGAGAATCCGGAGAATATTCAGGAACGGTTCGTAGATCCTGAACCATTAAACTTTCCTCCGGAGCCACCAATCATTCAAACAGAGATTGTTGAGGAACGAACCATTAAATCAGAATCATCTAGTGATACCGATTCAACAAATTCAATTATGGAAAATCTGGAACCTTTAAGTATGGAAGACCGAATGAGAGCTAAACGCACTGGCCAAGGTCACGCAATTACTCATCCAGACATTAATGCGCCAGATTATGAAATCAAAGGACAAATTCTACACATGGTGACTAATCAATGCCAATTTAGTGGTGCGCCGAAGGAAGATCCAAATGAACATCTACGTACCTTTAATAGGATCTGCACACTATTTAAAATCCGAGAAGTGGAGGATGAACAGATATATCTCATGTTATTTCCCTGGACTTTAAAGGGAGAAGCCAAAGATTGGTTGGAATCGTTACCTGAAGGGGCGATTGATACATGGGATGTTTTAGTTGACAAATTTCTTAAACAATTCTTTCCTGCATCTAAAGCCGTAAGACTTCAAGCAGAAATTGTTACGTTCACACAGAAACCAAATGAAACTCTATATGAGGCATGGACAAGATATGGAAAGTTGTTAAGAGGATGTCCGCAACATGGTTTAGACACCTGTCAAATAGTACAAATATTCTACCAAGGATGCGACATCACTACAAGGAAAGACATAGATATAGCAGCTGGTGGTTCTATTATGAAGAAAACCGAAACTGATGCTTACAAAATTATTGATAACACTGCTTCCCACTCACATGAGTGGCACCAAGAAAAAGATATCATTAGATCATCTAAAGCAGCTAGAGCCGATTCTAGCAATGACTTAGATTCCATTTCCGCAAAGATAGATGCTGTGGAGAGACGAATGGAAAAGATGACTAAGGATATTCACTCAATACGAATTAGTTGTGAGCAGTGTGGAGGACCACATTTGACAAAAGATTGTCTCAGTATTGAATTAACAATGGAACAAAGAGAGAATATTTCATACATAAACCAAAGGCCTGGAAATAATTATCAGAATAATTATCAACCGCCAAGACCGATTTACAATCAAAACCAGAATTATAACCGAAATATTCCATACAACAACCAACAAGGTCCTAGCAATCAACAAGTATCCAATAATAATTACAATCAGCAAAGACCAAATTTTCAAAACAAACCACCACAACAAACCGATGATAAAAAGCCAAATTTAGAAGATATGATGACGAAGCTAGTTGAAACTCAAACGCAGTTTTTCACATCTCAGAAACAAACCAATGAACAAAATGCTCAAGCATTTAGAAATCAACAAGCTTCTATTCAAAATCTGGAACAAGAAGTAAGTAACCTAGCAAGGTTAATAGGTGAAAGAAAACCGGGAAGTCTACCTAGTGATACAAATGCTAATCCCCGAAATGAAACAGCTAAAGCCATTACCACAAGAAGTGGTACAACACTTAAACCACCTGAAATACCTGTAACTTCTGATGAAACTATTCCTACTCCACAAGAACCACAACCTGATCAAGATAGGGAAAAAGAACCGGTAGTTGAAAAGATTAATGAAGATAACACAGCTAAGGATAAACCTTATGTTAAACCATACCAACCACCACTTCCTTACCCGAGTAAAATGAAGAAAGAGAAACTTGAAGCCGAGCAATCCAAATTTTTGGATATGTTTAAACAGATAAATGTAAATCTTCCTTTCATTGATGTGATTTCAGGAATGCCAAGATATGCTAAATTCTTGAAAGATCTAATCTCAAATAGAAAGAAAATGGAAGAACTCTCGGCAGTTACTATGAATGCTAATTGTTCAGCAGTGCTGTTGAATAAGATACCAGAAAAACTATCTGATCCAGGAAGTTTCACAATTCCATGTTTTCTGGGTAGTCTTAGTTCAATAGAAGCATTGGCAGACTTAGGTGCTAGTATAAATCTAATGCCGTATTCACTATACACTAAACTAGACCTTGGAGAATTGAAACCAACCAGAATAAGCATACAACTAGCCGATAGATCAATAAAATATCCTAGAGGGATAATGGAGAACATGCTAGTTAAAGTTGGTACTTTAGTATTTCCAGTAGATTTTGTTGTTCTGGACATGGAAGAAGATTCTCAAGTTCCTCTCATATTAGGAAGACCATTCTTAAACACGGCTAAAGCAATGATAGACGTGTTCGGTAAGAAACTGACCCTAAGTATAGAGGATGAGAGTGTTACCTTTTCAGTTGATAGAGCAATGCAACAACCACAATCTGCAGATGATACATGTTATTATATTCAAACTATAGATGCACATGCAGAATTATTAGAAGAATTTCCAGAATTACAAGGAACAGGAGAATGTTCTTTAGTAGAAGGTAATGAACCAATTGATGAAGCTGAAATGTTAGCTACACTTATAGCTAATGGATATGAACCAACAACAGAAGAAATTCAAATGCTAAAAGAAGAAGACAGATATCGATACAAATCATCGATAGAAGAACCTCCAAAATTAGAGTTAAAGCCACTTCCAAACCATTTGGAATACGCTTATTTACATGGTGAATCTGAATTACCTGTAATAATATCGTCTTCTCTTACTGAAAATGAGAAATCACAACTCATTTCTGTGTTGAAAGCTCATAAACCAGCCATTGCATGGAAGATTCATGATATTAAAGGAATAAGTCCTTCGTATTGCACACATAAAATCCTTATGGAAGAAGGTCATAAAACGTATGTGCAACGCCAACGAAGACTAAATCCTAATATGCAAGATGTAGTTAAGAAAGAGATTATTAAACTGCTAGATGCAGGTTTGATATATCCAATTTCTGATAGTCCATGGGTAAGCCTAGTTCAATGCGTGCCTAAGAAGGGTGGCATGACTGTCATCACAAATGAGAAAAATGAGCTTATTCCTACTAGGACTGTAACAGGATGGCGTGTATGTATTGATTATAGAAAATTAAATGACGCCACCAGAAAAGATCACTTTCCCTTACCTTTCATTGATCAAATGTTGGAAAGATTAGCCGGAAATAGTTACTATTGTTTTCTAGATGGATTTTCCGGATATTTTCAAATTCCAATAGCACCCGAAGACCAAGAGAAAACCACATTCACGTGCCCTTATGGTACTTTTGCTTACAAACGCATGCCATTTGGACTTTGCAACTGAAATGTCCCGTTCTTATTGATTAAAAACGTTCCATATTAATTGATTTCGTTGCGAGGTTTTGACCTCTATATGAGACGTTTTTCAAAGACTGCATTCATTTTTAAACAAACCATAACCTTTATTTCATAGATAAAGGTTTTAAAAAGCTTTACGTAGATTATCAAATAATGATAATCTAAAATATCCTGTTTACACACGACCATTACATAATGGTTTACAATACAAATATGTTACAACAAAATAAGTTTCTTGAATGCAGTTTTTACACAATATCATACAAGCATGGACTCCAAATCTCGTCCTTATTTAAGTATGCGACAGCGGAAGCTCTTAATAATCACCTGAGAATAAACATGCTTAAAACGTCAACAAAAATGTTGGTGAGTTATAGGTTTAACCTATATATATCAAATCATAATAATAGACCACAAGATTTCATATTTCAATACACATCCCATACATAGAGATAAAAATCATTCATATGGTGAACACCTGGTAACCGACATTAACAAGATGCATATATAAGAATATCCCCATCATTCCGGGACACCCTTCGGATATGATATAAATTTCGAAGTACTAAAGCATCCAGTACTTTGGATGGGGTTTGTTAGGCCCAATAGATCTATCTTTAGGATTCGCGTCAATTAGGGTGTCTGTTCCCTAATTCATAGATTACCAGACTTAATAAAAAGGGGCATATTCGATTTCGATAATTCAACCATAGAATGTAGTTTCACGTACTTGTGTCTATTTTGTAAATCATTTATAAAACCTGCATGTATTCTCATCCCAAAAATATTAGATTTTAAAAGTGGGACTATAACTCACTTTCACAGATTTTTACTTCGTCGGGAAGTAAGACTTGGCCACTGGTTGATTCACGAACCTATAACAATATATACATATATATCAAAGTATGTTCAAAATATATTTACAACACTTTTAATATATTTTGATGTTTTAAGTTTATTAAGTCAGCTGTCCTCGTTAGTAACCTACAACTAGTTGTCCACAGTTAGATGTACAGAAATAAATCGATAAATATTATCTTGAATCAATCCACGACCCAGTGTATACGTATCTCAGTATTGATCACAACTCAAACTATATATATTTTGGAATCAACCTCAACCCTGTATAGCTAACTCCAACATTCACATATAGAGTGTCTATGGTTGTTCCGAAATATATATAGATGTGTCGACATGATAGGTCGAAACATTGTATACGTGTCTATGGTATCTCAAGATTACATAATATATAATACAAGTTGATTAAGTTATGGTTGGAATAGATTTGTTACCAATTTTCACGTAGCTAAAATGAGAAAAATTATCCAATCTTGTTTTACCCATAACTTCTTCATTTTAAATCCGTTTTGAGTGAATCAAATTGCTATGGTTTCATATTGAACTCTATTTTATGAATCTAAACAAAAAAAGTATAGGTTTCTAGTCGGAGAAATAAGTTACAAGTCGTTTTTGTAAAGGTAGTCATTTCAGTCGAAAGAACGACGTCTAGATGACCATTTTAGAAAACATACTTCCACTTTGAGTTTAACCATAATTTTTGGATATAGTTTCATGTTCATAATAAAAATCATTTTCTCAGAATAACAACTTTTAAATCAAAGTTTATCATAGTTTTTAATTAACTAACCCAAAACAGCCCGCGGTGTTACTACGACGGCGTAAATCCGGTTTTACGGTGTTTTTCGTGTTTCCAGGTTTTAAATCATTAAGTTAGCATATCATATAGATATAGAACATGTGTTTAGTTGATTTTAAAAGTCAAGTTAGAAGGATTAACTTTTGTTTGCGAACAAGTTTAGAATTAACTAAACTATGTTCTAGTGATTACAAGTTTAAACCTTCGAATAAGATAGCTTTATATGTATGAATCGAATGATGTTATGAACATCATTACTACCTTAAGTTCCTTGGATGAACCTACTGGAAAAGAGAAAAATGGATCTAGCTTCAATGGATCCTTGGATGGCTCAAAGTTCTTGAAGCAAAATCATGACACGAAAACAAGTTCAAGTAAGATCATCACTTGAAATAAGATTGTTATAGTTATAGAAATTGAACCAAAGTTTGAATATGATTATTACCTTGTATTAGAATGATAACCTACTGTAAGAAACAAAGATTTCTTGAGGTTGGATGATCACCTTACAAGATTGGAAGTGAGCTAGCAAACTTGAAAGTATTCTTGATTTTATGAAACTAGAACTTTTGGAATTTATGAAGAACACTTAGAACTTGAAGATAGAACTTGAGAGAGTTCAATTAGATGAAGAAAATTGAAGAATAAAAGTGTTTGTAGGTGTTTTTGGTCGTTGGTGTATGGATTAGATATAAAGGATATGTAATTTTGTTTTCATGTAAATAAGTCATGAATGATTACTCATATTTTTGTAATCTTATGAGATATTTCATGCTAGTTGCCAAATGATGGTTCCCACATGTGTTAGGTGACTCACATGGGCTGCTAAGAGCTGATCATTGGAGTGTATATACCAATAGTACATACATCTAAAAGCTGTGTATTGTACGAGTACGAATACGGGTGCATACGAGTAGAATTGTTGATGAAACTGAACGAGAATGTAATTGTAAGCATTTTTGTTAAGTAGAAGTATTTTGATAATTGTATTGAAGTCTTTCAAAAGTGTATAAATACATATTAAAACACTACATGTATATACATTTTAACTGAGTCGTTAAGTCATCGTTAGTCGTTACATGTAAGGGTTGTTTTGAAACCTTTAGGTTAACGATCTTGTTAAATGTTGTTAACCCAATGTTTATAATATCAAAAGAGATTTTAAATTATTATATTATCATGATATTATGATGTACGAATATCTCTTAATATGATATATATACATTAAATGTCGTTACAACGATAAACGTTACATATATGTCTCTTTTCAAAATCATTAAGTTAGTAGTCTTGTTTTTACATATGTAGTTCATTGTTAATATAATTAATGATATGTTTACTTATCATAATATCATGTTAACTATATATATAACCATATATATGTCATCATATAGTTTTTTTTTACAAGTTTTAACGTTCGTGAATCACCGGTCAACTTGGGTGGTCAATTGTCTATATGAAACCTATTTCAATTAATCAAGTCTTAACAAGTTTGATTGCTTAACATGTTGGAAACATTTAATCATGTAAATATCAATCTCAATTAATATATATAAACATGGAAAAGTTCGGGTCACTACAGTACCTACCCGTTAAATAAATTTCGTCCCGAAATTTTAAGCTGTTTAAGGTGTTGACGAATCTTCTGGAAATAGATGCGGGTATTTCTTCTTCATCTGATCTTCACGCTCCCAGGTGAACTCGGGTCCTCTACGAGCATTCCATCGAACCTTAACAATTGGTATCTTGTTTTGCTTAAGTCTTTTAACCTCACGATCCATTATTTCGACAGGTTCTTCGATGAATTGGAGTTTTTCGTTGATTTGGATTTCATCTAACGGAATAGTGAGATCTTCTTTAGCAAAACATTTCTTCAAATTCGAGACGTGGAAAGTGTTGTGTACAGCCGCGAGTTGTTGAGGTAACTCAAGTCGGTAAGCTACTGGTCCGACACGATCAATAATCTTGAATGGTCCAATATACCTTGGATTTAATTTCCCTCGTTTACCAAATCGAACAACGCCTTTCCAAGGTGAAACTTTAAGCATGACCATCTCTCCAATTTCAAATTCTATATCTTTTCTTTTAATGTCAGCGTAGCTCTTTTGTCGACTTTGGGCGGTTTTCAACCGTTGTTGAATTTGGATGATCTTCTCGGTAGTTTCTTGTATAATCTCCGGACCCGTAATCTGTCTATCCCCCACCTCACTCCAACAAATCGGAGACCTGCACTTTCTACCATAAAGTGCTTCAAACGGAGACATCTCAATGCTTGAATGGTAGCTGTTGTTGTAGGAAAATTCTGCTAACGGTAGATGTCGATCCCAACTGTTTCCGAAATCAATAACACATGCTCGTAGCATGTCTTCAAGCGTTTGTATCGTCCTTTCGCTCTGCCCATCAGTTTGTGGATGATAGGCAGTACTCATGTCTAGACGAGTTCCTAATGCTTGCTGTAATGTCTACCAGAATCTTGAAATAAATCTGCCATCCCTATCAGAGATAATAGAGATTGGTATTCCATGTCTGGAGACGACTTCCTTCAAATACAGTCGTGCTAACTTCTCCATCTTGTCATCTTCTCTTATTGGTAGGAAGTGTGCTGATTTGGTGAGACGATCAACTATTACCCAAATAGTATCAAAACCACTTGCAGTCCTTGGCAATTTAGTGATGAAATCCATGGTAATGTTTTCCCATTTCCATTCCGGGATTTCGGGTTGTTGAAGTAGACCTGATGGTTTCTGATGCTCAGCTTTGACCTTAGAACACGTCAAACATTCTCCTACATATTTAGCAACATCGGCTTTCATACCCGGCCACCAAAAATGTTTCTTGAGATCCTTGTACATTTTCCCCGTTCCAGGATGTATTGAGTATCTGGTTTTATGAGCTTCTCTAAGTACCATTTCTCTCATATCTCCAAATTTTGGTACCCAAATCCTTTCAGCCCTATACCGGGTTCCGTCTTCCCGAATATTAAGATGCTTCTCCGATCCTTTGGGTATTTCATCCTTTAAATTTCCCTCTTTTAAAACTCCTTGTTGCGCCTCCTTTATTTGAGTAGTAATGTTATTATGAATCATTATATTCATAGATTTTACTCGAATGGGTTCTCTGTCCTTCCTGCTCAAGGCATCGGCTACCACATTTGCCTTCCCCGGGTGGTAACGAATCTCAAAGTCGTAATCATTCAATAATTCAATCCACCTACGCTGCCTCATATTCAGTTGTTTCTGATTAAATATGTGTTGAAGACTTTTGTGGTCGGTATATATAATACTTTTTACCCCATATAAGTAGTGCCTCCAAGTCTTTAATGCAAAAACAACCGCGCCTAATTCCAAATCATGCGTCGTATAATTTTGTTCGTGAATCTTCAATTGTCTAGACGCATAAGCAATCACCTTCGTTCGTTGCATTAATACACAACCGAGACCTTGCTTTGATGCATCACAATAAATCACAAAATCATCATTCCCTTCAGGCAATGACAATATAGGTGCCGTAGTTAGCTTTTTCTTCAATAACTGAAACGCTTTCTCTTGTTCATCATTCCATTCAAATTTCTTCCCTTTATGCGTTAATGCAGTCAAGGGTTTTGCTATTCTGGAAAAGTCTTGGATGAACCTTCTGTAGTAACCAGCTAGTCCTAAAAACTGGCGTATGTGTTTCGGAGTTTTCGGGGTTTCCCACTTTTCAACAGTTTCTATCTTTGCCGGATCCACCTTAATACCTTCTTTGTTCACTATGTGACCGAGGAATTGAACTTCTTCCAACCAAAATGCACACTTTGAAAACTTAGCGTACAATTCTTCCTTCCTCAATACTTCTAACACCTTTCTCAAATGTTCACCGTGTTCTTGGTCATTCTTTGAGTAAATAAGTATGTCATCAATGAAAACAATGACAAACTTGTCAAGGTATGGTCCACACACTCGGTTCATAAGGTCCATGAACACAGCTGGTGCATTAGTTAAACCAAACGGCATGACCATAAACTCGTAATGACCGTAACGTGTTCTGAAAGCAGTCTTTGGAATATCATCTTCTTTCACCCGCATTTGATGATACCCGGAACGTAAGTCAATCTTTGAATAAACAGACGAGCCTTGTAGTTGATCAAATAAGTCGTCGATTCTCGGTAGTGGGTAGCGGTTCTTGATGGTAAGTTTGTTCAACTCTCGATAGTCGATACACAACCTGAATGTACCATCTTTCTTCTTGACAAACAAAACAGGAGCTCCCCACGGTGATGTGCTTGGTCGAATGAAACCACGCTCTAAAAGTTCTTGTAATTGGCTTTGCAGTTCTTTCATCTCGCTGGGTGCGAGTCTGTAAGGAGCACGAGCTATTGGTGCAGCTCCTGGTACAAGATCTATTTGAAATTCAACGGATCGATGTGGGGGTAATCCCGGTAATTCTTTCGGAAATACATCGGGAAATTCTTTTGCAATGGGAACATCATTGATGCTCTTTTCTTCAGTTTGTACTTTCTCGACGTGTGCTAGAACAGCATAGCAACCTTTTCTTATTAGTTTTTGTGCCTTCAAATTACTAATAAGATGTAGCTTCGTGTTGCCCTTTTCTCCGTACACCATTAAGGGTTTTCCTTTTTCTCGTATAATGCGAATTGCATTTTTGTAACAAACGATCTCCGCTTTCACTTCTTTCAACCAGTCCATACCGATTATCACATCAAAACTCCCTAACTCTACTGGTATCAAATCAATCTTAAATGTTTCGCTAACCAGTTTAATTTCTCGATTTCGACATATATTATCTGCTGAAATTAATTTACCATTTGCTAATTCGAGTAAAAATTTACTATCCAAAGGCGTCAATGGACAACTTAATTTAGCACAAAAATCTCTACTCATATAGCTTCTATCCGCACCCGAATCAAATAAAACGTAAGCAGATTTATTGTCAATAAGAAACGTACCCGTAACAAGCTCCGGGTCTTCCTGTGCCTCTACCGCATTAATATTGAAAACTCTTCCACGGCCTTGTCCATTCGTGTTCTCCTGGTTCGGGCAATTTCTAATAATGTGGCCTGGTTTTCCACATTTATAACAAACTACATTGGCATAACTTGCTCCGACACTACTTGCTCCGCCATTACTCGTTCCGACACCATTTGTTCCTTTCGTTCTATTAACCCCTGGTCCGTAGACCTCACACTTCGCCGCGCTATGACCATTTCTTTTACACTTGTTGCAAAATTTGGTGCAGAACCCCGAGTGATTCTTTTCACACCTTTGGCATAGCTGCTTCTGATTGTTGTTGTTGTTGTTGCGGTTATTATTGTTGTTGGGATGATTGTTGTAGTTGTTGTTGTTGTTGTTGTTGTTGTTGTTGGGCCATTTGTTGTAGTTGCGATTGATGTTGCGATTGTTGGGATAATTGTTGCGATTATTGTTGTAATTGCTGTTGTTGTTGTATTGGTGATTCTTATCACCGTTTTCCTCCCACTTTCTTTTGACTTGCTTCACATTGGCCTCTTCAGCAGTCTGTTCTTTAATTCTTTCTTCAATCTGGTTCACTAGTTTGTGAGCCATTCTACATGCCTGTTGTATGGAGGCGGGCTCGTGTGAACTTATATCTTCTTGGATTCTTTCCGGTAATCCTTTCACAAACGCGTCGATCTTCTCTTCCTCATCTTCGAATGCTCCCGGACACAATAGGCACAATTCTGTGAATCGTCTTTCGTACGTGGTAATATCAAATCCTTGGGTTCGTAACCCTCTAAGTTCTGTCTTGAGCTTATTGACCTCGGTTCTGGGACGGTACTTCTCGTTCATCAAGTGCTTGAATGCTGACCACGGTAGTGCGTACGCATCATCTTGTCCCACTTGCTCTAGATAGGTATTCCACCATGTTAACGCAGAACCTGTGAAGGTATGCGTAGCGTACTTCACTTTGTCCTCTTCAGTACACTTACTTATGGCAAACACCGATTCAACCTTCTCGGTCCACCGTTTCAATCCGATCGGTCCTTCGGTTCCATCAAATTCCAAAGGTTTGCAGGCAGTGAATTCTTTGTAGGTGCATCCTACACGATTTCCTGTACTGCTAGATCCAAGGTTATTGTTGGTATGTAGCGCAGCCTGTACTGCGGCTATGTTTGAAGCTAGAAAAGTACGAAATTCCTCTTCATTCATATTCACGGTGTGTCGAGTAGTCGGTGCCATTTCCTTCAAAATAGTTAAATGGAACAAGTTAATCATACAGAATATTAAGAGTAGTTAATAGTATTTTGTAGCATAATATGAACTCATTTATAAAAGCTTTTTCTTCATATTAGCGTTTTATAAGTTTAAATTCGGGTAGTACCTACCCGTTAAGTTCATACTTAGTAGCTAATATACAATTCAACTACTACAATTCTATATGAAAAACTGATTATAATAATATTTCGCGTTCAAACTTTTATACAATATTTTACAAACTTACAATACCGCTTATTTTACATAAAGCATGAAATATAGCACACAATAACTTTGATACAAGATAGTTGTGAAGACAATTCTAGCTAGTACACAAGTCGTTCAGCAAAGGCAATAAAGACACGTAATTCATACGTCCAGAAACAAGTCATGCATTCTGGTTTTACTAGGACTACTTCCCATCCTTGGTCTTGTGCAACATAACCGTTATGGCCGTTGATAAGACAGCGTGTTGTAACGTCATCAAAGGGACGAGGGTTACGTAATGTCCAACAGTCCCGTAATAATCTAAAAACCTCATTTCTTACCCCAATTACCGACTCCGTCACTTGTGGAAACGTTTTGTTTAATAGTTGTAGCCCGATGTTCTTGTTCTCACTTTGGTGAGAAGCGAACATTACTAATCCGTAAGCATAACATGCTTCTTTATGTTGCATGTTAGCCGCTTTTTCTAAATCACGAAGTCCAATATTCGGATATATTGAGTCAAAATAATTTCTTAACCCGTTGCGTAAAATAGCATTTGGGTTCCCCGCAATATATGCGTCAAAGTAAACACATCGTAACTTATGGGTTTCCCAATGTGATATCCCCCATCTTTCAAACGAAAGTCTCTTATAAACCAAGACATTCTTGGAACGTTCTTCGAATGTCTTACAAACTGATCTCGCCTTAAATAGTTGTGCCGAAGAATTCTGGCCAACTCTAGACAAGATTTCATCAATCATGTCTCCGGGTAGGTCTCTTAAAATATTGGGTTGTCTATCCATTTTGTGTTTTTAAACTGTAAAATAGACAAGAGTTAGATTCATAAAAAAAAAACTTATTAATACAAGCAATTTTTACATATATCATAAAGCATAAGAACACTATATTCCATATATTACACCACACGAATACAACTATCTTATTCCGACTCGCTCGTTTCTTCTTCTTCGGTTTTGGTTCGTTTTGCCAAGTTTCTAGGGATATATGATGTTCCCCTAATACGAGCCGTCGTTGTCCACATTGGTTTAGAAAAACCTGGTGGTTTAGAGGTTCCCGGGTCATTGTTACAACTTAAGGACTTCGGGGGTTGACGATACATATAAAGTTCATCGGGGTTGGAATTAGATTTCTCTATTTTTATGCCCTTTCCCTTATTATTTTCTTTTGCCTTTTTAAATTCAGTTGGGGTAATTTCTATAATATCATCGGAATTCTCGTCGGAATCCGATTCATCGGAGAATTGGTAATCCTCCCAATATTTTGCTTCCTTGGCGGAAACACCATTGACCATAATTAACTTTGGTCGGTTGGTTGAGGATTTTCTTTTACTTAACCGTTTTATTATTTCCCCCACCGGTTCTATTTCTTCATCCGGTTCCGATTCTTCTTCCGGTTCCGATTCTTCTTCCGGTTCCGACTCTTCTTCCGGTTCCTCTTCGGGAACTTGTGAATCAGTCCACAAATCATTCCAATTTACATTTGACTCTTCATTATTATTAGGTGAGTCAATGGGACTTGTTCTAGAGGTAGACATCTATCACATAATATCAAACACGTTAAGAGATTAATATATCACATAATATTCATATGTTAAAAATATATAGTTTCCAACAAAAATGTTAAGCAATCATTTTTAAAGAAAACACGGTCGAAGTCCAGACTCACTAATGCATCCTAACAAACTCGATAAGACACACTAATGCAAATTTTCTGGTTCTCTAAGACCAACGCTCGGATACCAACTGAAATGTCCCGTTCTTATTGATTAAAAACGTTCCATATTAATTGATTTCGTTGCGAGGTTTTGACCTCTATATGAGACGTTTTTCAAAGACTGCATTCATTTTTAAACAAACCATAACCTTTATTTCATAGATAAAGGTTTTAAAAAGCTTTACGTAGATTATCAAATAATGATAATCTAAAATATCCTGTTTACACACGACCATTACATAATGGTTTACAATACAAATATGTTACAACAAAATAAGTTTCTTGAATGCAGTTTTTACACAATATCATACAAGCATGGACTCCAAATCTCGTCCTTATTTAAGTATGCGACAGCGGAAGCTCTTAATAATCACCTGAGAATAAACATGCTTAAAACGTCAACAAAAATGTTGGTGAGTTATAGGTTTAACCTATATATATCAAATCATAATAATAGACCACAAGATTTCATATTTCAATACACATCCCATACATAGAGATAAAAATCATTCATATGGTGAACACCTGGTAACCGACATTAACAAGATGCATATATAAGAATATCCCCATCATTCCGGGACACCCTTCGGATATGATATAAATTTCGAAGTACTAAAGCATCCAGTACTTTGGATGGGGTTTGTTAGGCCCAATAGATCTATCTTTAGGATTCGCGTCAATTAGGGTGTCTGTTCCCTAATTCATAGATTACCAGACTTAATAAAAAGGGGCATATTCGATTTCGATAATTCAACCATAGAATGTAGTTTCACATACTTGTGTCTATTTTGTAAATCATTTATAAAACCTGCATGTATTCTCATCCCAAAAATATTAGATTTTAAAAGTGGGACTATAACTCACTTTCACAGATTTTTACTTCGTCGGGAAGTAAGACTTGGCCACTGGTTGATTCACGAACCTATAACAATATATACATATATATCAAAGTATGTTCAAAATATATTTACAACACTTTTAATATATTTTGATGTTTTAAGTTTATTAAGTCAGCTGTCCTCGTTAGTAACCTACAACTAGTTGTCCACAGTTAGATGTACAGAAATAAATCGATAAATATTATCTTGAATCAATCCACGACCCAGTGTATACGTATCTCAGTATTGATCACAACTCAAACTATATATATTTTGGAATCAACCTCAACCCTGTATAGCTAACTCCAACATTCACATATAGAGTGTCTATGGTTGTTCCGAAATATATATAGATGTGTCGACATGATAGGTCGAAACATTGTATACGTGTCTATGGTATCTCAAGATTACATAATATATAATACAAGTTGATTAAGTTATGGTTGGAATAGATTTGTTACCAATTTTCACGTAGCTAAAATGAGAAAAATTATCCAATCTTGTTTTACCCATAACTTCTTCATTTTAAATCCGTTTTGAGTGAATCAAATTGCTATGGGTTCATATTGAACTCTATTTTATGAATCTAAACAAAAAAAGTATAGGTTTCTAGTCGGAAAAATAAGTTACAAGTCGTTTTTGTAAAGGTAGTCATTTCAGTCGAAAGAACGACGTCTAGATGACCATTTTAGAAAACATACTTCCACTTTGAGTTTAACCATAATTTTTGGATATAGTTTCATGTTCATAATAAAAATCATTTTCTCAGAATAACAACTTTTAAATCAAAGTTTATCATAGTTTTTAATTAACTAACCCAAAACAGCCCGCGGTGTTACTACGACGGCGTAAATCCGGTTTTACGGTGTTTTTCGTGTTTCCAGGTTTTAAATCATTAAGTTAGCATATCATATAGATATAGAACATGTGTTTAGTTGATTTTAAAAGTCAAGTTAGAAGGATTAACTTTTGTTTGCGAACAAGTTTAGAATTAACTAAACTATGTTCTAGTGATTACAAGTTTAAACCTTCGAATAAGATAGCTTTATATGTATGAATCGAATGATGTTATGAACATCATTACTACTTTAAGTTCCTTGGATGAACCTACTGGAAAAGAGAAAAATGGATCTAGCTTCAATGGATCCTTGGATGGCTCAAAGTTCTTGAAGCAAAATCATGACACGAAAACAAGTTCAAGTAAGATCATCACTTGAAATAAGATTGTTATAGTTATAGAAATTGAACCAAAGTTTGAATATGATTATTACCTTGTATTAGAATGATAACCTACTGTAAGAAACAAAGATTTCTTGAGGTTGGATGATCACCTTACAAGATTGGAAGTGAGCTAGCAAACTTGAAAGTATTCTTGATTTTATGAAACTAGAACTTTTGGAATTTATGAAGAACACTTAGAACTTGAAGATAGAACTTGAGAGAGTTCAATTAGATGAAGAAAATTGAAGAATAAAAGTGTTTGTAGGTGTTTTTGGTCGTTGGTGTATGGATTAGATATAAAGGATATGTAATTTTGTTTTCATGTAAATAAGTCATGAATGATTACTCATATTTTTGTAATCTTATGAGATATTTCATGCTAGTTGCCAAATGATGGTTCCCACATGTGTTAGGTGACTCACATGGGCTGCTAAGAGCTGATCATTGGAGTGTATATACCAATAGTACATACATCTAAAAGCTGTGTATTGTACGAGTACGAATACGGGTGCATACGAGTAGAATTGTTGATGAAACTGAACGAGAATGTAATTGTAAGCATTTTTGTTAAGTAGAAGTATTTTGATAATTGTATTGAAGTCTTTCAAAAGTGTATAAATACATATTAAAACACTACATGTATATACATTTTAACTGAGTCGTTAAGTCATCGTTAGTCGTTACATGTAAGTGTTGTTTTGAAACCTTTAGGTTAACGATCTTGTTAAATGTTGTTAACCCAATGTTTATAATATCAAAAGAGATTTTAAATTATTATATTATCATGATATTATGATGTACGAATATCTCTTAATATGATATATATACATTAAATGTCGTTACAACGATAAACGTTACATATATGTCTCTTTTCAAAATCATTAAGTTAGTAGTCTTGTTTTTACATATGTAGTTCATTGTTAATATAATTAATGATATGTTTACTTATCATAATATCATGTTAACTATATATATAACCATATATATGTCATCATATAGTTTTTTTTACAAGTTTTAACGTTCGTGAATCACCGGTCAACTTGGGTGGTCAATTGTCTATATGAAACCTATTTCAATTAATCAAGTCTTAACAAGTTTGATTGCTTAACATGTTGGAAACATTTAATCATGTAAATATCAATCTCAATTAATATATATAAACATGGAAAAGTTCGGGTCACTACAGCAACGCCCCTGCAACCTTTCAAAGGTGTATGATGGCGATTTTTCACGACATGATAGAAGAATGCATGGAAGTTTTCATGGATGACTTTTCAGTCTTCAGTGATACATTTAAATCATGTCTAGTTAATCTGGAACGAATGCTAATTAGATGCGAAAAATCAAATCTACTACTTAATTGGGAGAAATGCCATTTCATGGTTAAAGAAGGCATCGTTCTTGGACATAAAATTTCAAAAGAAGGAATTAAAGTGGATAGAGCTAAAGTAGATGTAATTGCCAAACTTTCACATCCCACCAATGTTAGAGGAGTTAGGAGTTTTCTAGGGCATGCCGGTTTTTACCGACGTTTCATAAAAGATTTTTCTAAAATTGCCACTCCTATGAATAAACTCCTAGAAAAGGATGCGCCATTCATCTTTTCAGATGAGTGTATCAAATCTTTTAATATTCTTAAAGAGAAACTCACTAATGCGCCGATCATGATAACACCAAATTGGAATCTACCATTTGAACTAATGTGCGATGCAAGTGATTTTGCAATGGGAGCCGTTTTAGGACAAAGGATTGAAAAACGATTTCAACCTATATATTATGCTAGTAAGACATTACAAGGAGCATAAACGAACTATACAACTACTGAAAAAGAACTCCTTGCTATTGTCTTTGCTTTTGACAAATTTCGATCATATCTCGTTCTAGCAAAAACGGTGGTCTATACCGACCATTCTGCTCTTAGATACCTATTTTCAAAACAAGATGCTAAACCAAGATTAATCCGTTGGATCTTACTCTTACAAGAGTTTGATATTGAAATCCGAGATAAAAGAGGAGCAGAAAATCTTGCCGCTGATCATCTTTCTCGTCTTGAAAATCCCGAATTAGAAGTTCTAAATGAATCAGCCATACAAGACAACTTTCCTGATGAATATCTATTGAAGATAGATTATAATGAAATCCCATGGTTTGCAGACTATGCAAACTACTTAGTTTGTGGATTCCTTGAAAAAGGATTATCATACCAAAGACGAAAGAAATTCTTCAGTGATATAAAACACTATTTCTGGGAAGATCCACACCTGTTTAAAAGTTGTCCCGATGGAATAATACGCCGATGTGTATTTGGAGATGAAGCTAGTAAAATTTTAAACCATTGTCACACAGGACCAACAGGAGGGCATTATGGGCCTCAACTAACAGCAAGAAAAGTTTATGAAGCTGGATTCTATTGGCCTACAATTTACAAAGACGCACACCTTCTTTGCAAATCCTGTGATGCTTGTCAAAGGGCCGGAAAAATAAGTCAACGTGATGAAATGCCACAAAATGTCATCCAAGTATGTGAAGTATTTGACATTTGGGGTATTGACTTTATGGGTCCATTTCCAAAATCTCATAATAATCTATATATACTCGTAGCCATTGATTATGTATCTAAATGGGCGGAAGCACAAGCTCTCCCAACTAACGATGCACGAGTTGTAGTCAACTTTTTAAAACGTCTTTTTGCAAGGTTTGGAACACCGAAAGCTTTAATAAGTGATCGGGGTACTCATTTCTGTAATAATCAACTTGAGAAAGTTCTTAAAAGATATGGAGTAACTCATAAAATCTCCACCGCATATCATCCACAAACAAGTGGACAAGTTGAAAATACCAACCGAGCTTTAAAACGTATTCTAGAGAAAACCGTAGGATCAAATCCGAAGGAATGGTCCATTAAATTGGAGGATGCACTCTGGGCTTTTAGAACAGCCTACAAAACTCCAATTGGAACCACACCTTTTAGACTTGTTTATGGAAAAGCATGTCATCTTCCAGTAGAAATTGAACACAAAGCATTTTGGGCTTTGAAGACATGTAATCTTGATTTACATGAAGCCGGACGTCTACGATTAAGTCAACTAAACGAATTAGAAGAATTAAGACATGAAGCATACGAAAATTCGTTAATCTATAAAGAAAGAACGAAGAAATGGCATGATAAAAGAATCAGAAGTTCAAAAGAATTTAAAGAAGGAGACAGAGTTCTTCTTTTCAATTCACGATTCAAGCTATTTCCTGGAAAATTGAAATCAAGATGGTCTGGACCATTCATAGTCAAAAGAGTTTTCCCATACGGAACGATAGAATTGATAAATTCAAATGGGATTGAATTTAAAGTTAATGGTCACAGAGTTAAACATTACATACATGGTCCGATGGAAGTCGACAACGAAGTTAATCACAATTTCGACACCACAGCTGACTAAGTGTGGGGAAAATCAAGTCTTTAAAGGATAATATGTATTTCTGTTAGAGTTAGATTATCTGTTTTTGTGTAGTTCTCGAAAATGGAACCCGAATGGTCTTTCCCTAGCAGACCCTAAAGAACTAGTCTTCTCCCCCCATTCTGAATTTTTATTTTTTTTAGGTTTTTACAAAATGAAGACTGCCTGTGAACTAAACCATGGTCTAATGCTACACGCTTTGATCACTAAAATAAATAATGACATACTACCGAGTGAACTAGTATCAGTAATCAGAGAAAGAATGGACGGAGTTAGAAAAGAATCCAGATGTGAAGATAATAAGTTACAATTTGGTAAAGGAAAATCAAAATCCGCAGCGAAAAGAAGAGCACGACACCTAGAACGATGTCACAAATGCGGAAAATGGTCACATGGAGGTAAATGTTCAAATAATCAAACCTATTCAAATACCGAATTTGTTACTTTATGCAGAGACGGACCGTTCATATGTTTAGAAGAAAAGACACTGAATGCTCGAGGTTACGCCTATGTAGCTATGGAAAACCAATTAAACCGACTATCTTATGAATGGGATAGATCATATAACTAAGAAATCTATTTCACAGGTATGTCTGTACAGTTTTTATTTTATTTTTATTTTTAACCTTTTGATAATAAACGCTAATTTGTTCGCTAAAAAGTATTAAATTGGTATTGAATAAAATTAGGTTTGGCGACCGAAATTATTGATATCATTCAAAAATTTATTACATCACTGCGAAATTTAACGTTTATTCTTAAGGTATAAATATCTTTAAACAATCAACCCAAAATATTTCAAAAATTCGTCATGAGTTAAATTAGGTCTTGGAACCAAAATTACTTTACCGAAAAGAGGGGCGCATATTTTTGATAATATTTGATTGATTAAAGTGGGATAAAAAGCCAAAAACATTTTTAATTTTATTTTTACCATGTTTTTAAAATTAATATTTAAATCTTAAATTAATATTGTAAACTTTGTAAAAACAATATATTTAAAATTGTAAATATTTGAAAAATTAATATAAGTTTGGTATGAATTTATAAATTTATAAATTAAGTTTGGTGTGAATTTTTAATTTTTAAAATATGAATTTTTAATTTTATGCATTTCAAATTTTAAGTTTGGTGTGAATTTTTAATATAAATTTTGAATTTTATATTTAAGTTGTGTGAATTTAAAAACAAAAATTTACTTTATCTCATTAAGTTAAGAATATAATTTTTAAAATTCGTCGTAAGTTGAAGACTAGGTCATTGAACCGAAATTGCTTTACCCGAGGGAGGGACGAGAACTTTTATTATCATTATTTTTAATCTTATTGAATTAAAGTATGCCAAAAACATTGAAAAAACCCAAAAATCTTAGCTTTTAAAATAATCGCTACAAAAAGACAAATTTTAAAAATTTTGTCGAGGGACGGACTAGGACATCGATCCGAAACGACCTCGTCCTAAATAACAAGGGAAACAAAATTTTAAAATTAAGTACTTAATTGTTTCAAAAGTTAATGATTATAAAAAAAAAAAACTCCGCGAGTCGCGGAGTTTGAAGAGTATATCACCGCGAGTCGCGGAGGGACCAATTTACAGAAAAAAAATAAAGAGCTGGAACAGATCAGTCCCAACTCCACAACTCAAAAACACAGCCGCGAAATACTCCGAAAAACCACCCAAAAACACCCCAAAAATCACAATTTTTAACCGTTAATCATCAAATCTTTTGCTAAAACCATGTTGAGAAGGATGCTATCTAAGAATTACTCAAGAAAAACGGTAAATTTCTACACCTAAACACCATTTAATCTGAAATTTGGTGTTCTTGAGTCATTTTTTTCCCAATTTAATTTTGATGCTTTTTAGTGTAATTAGGCTTAAATTGTTTATGTATTATGCTTGTATAACCTAGATTGATGCTGTTTAACATGATTAGAAGCCTTAAACTACAAATTTTGAGTAATCTAGGGTTTGTGTTCTTGAGAAAATTTGGGGCTTTTTGATATAAACAGGTTATGGCCGATTTTTGTCATGAATTGTTGCTAAATTGAGTAGTGTAACATGTCTAGGTAGTTAAATGATCCAAACTTTGAGCCTAAACATGATTTTGAGAATTAAAGTGGACTTTTTCAAGTCTAAAATTCATGAACTTGATTTTTGAAAGATAATGCCATTTGAGACTTGTTTAATTGCTAGTAATGATTATTTTGACATGTTATTTGAGTTGAATGATTATGAACTTGGCGAACATTTTCGTATATGCTTATTTGAAAAAGTGTAGATTTGATAAAAATGTGAAAATGAGCTTAAGTTTGATATAAATTGATCATGTCATTGTAATTATTTTGATTGATGATTTTGCTGACACTAATGCATATTTGGATGCACAAAAAATTGTGTTTGATGTGTTTTGCAGAATGAAAGGGGTGAATCTTCATCCCAAGTCCGCAATGCTCCTGCTGAGAATTTGGAACAACAGGAGGTGGATAACTACTACAAGCAGGATATACCTCATCCAGTCATGACCTTTTCCGATATGCACTTGGAAGAGTTGCACCCGAACCTGAGATTTGACAGACTTTGGATAGATTATCCAAAATATCAACGGGGTTTCCATACTCTTCATTCTAAGGTTGTTGAGGTACCAAGGGTCATAGAATGGGGACCCTTAGAAGCTGTAGAATTGGCCGGGCCAATTAGGGAATTACTTGTACAGAGGTATGGTAATTCTTCTTTTAATGACTGGGTACGTTTATTCACCATACGTAGACCTGTATATAAAGTATGGTGTGAAGAATTGTTATGTAGTATAGAGTTGAATGATCGGGTAGCTAGTTTAACCGATCGTTCTTTTATTAGATTTTTGTTAGGCGGTTCGATGCGCCACATGTCTCTACTGGACATGGCTCAGGCTTTACGTATATATACGCCTGAGGAGTTAGCGTCTGCCGATTGTAGAGGATTGATACTAAACGGTAGAAAGATAGATGAAAATTTTGATACACACGGTGTGTGGAGTCAAATGACAAGCCATCACCGTTTCAAAGGGGGAAATTACTCTTATTTGGATATAGATAGAGCCGAATTAAGAGTGATACATAGGTTTTTAGCCAATTCGATTACACAAAGGGGTAAGAACAAGGAAAAAGTAAATGAACAGGATTTGTTTTACCATATATGTATTCGAGACCCACAAAGCGCTGTAAGTATACCATATTGTGTGGGTTATTATTTATCAGCTATTGTTCGGGGGATGCGACCGCATAGCATAATAGGAGGTGGTATTTTTATTACTTTGATTGGTGAATATCTCGGTGTGGATATAAGTCGGGGGGGATTATTAGTAGAAGAACCAGAACCCCGCGATACTATAGGTTTAAATGTATACCATGGTGCGAAAGTTTTGAAGAGGCGAAATAACGCCGCAGTACGATACCATGGTAGACATCCACAGGTGGAGAGAAACCAACAGCAAGGTAATGTAGGAGGGGGGAATGAGATGCAAGAAATGCAAAGGTTTATAGCTTCTCAGGAATACGAAAATGCTAGACAGAGAGCATTTGAAGATTGGCAAGTTCATCAGAACCAAATCATAGCTCATTGCCAACATATAGGTAGAAACTATATTCCTACACCGAAACCCATCTTCCCTCCCTGGTCTATAGAGATGCAGCCACCGTATCCTACGTATGACCCTACCGAAGCATTCTATAGCACCTATGGTTATGCCTGGAACGCCTATTGGTACCAATATCATCCTTAGTTTACTTATTATTTTTTTTTTTCTATTTTGTAATTTGTAATTATTGATACGTTTAATACTTTTGTTAATATTGTAATCATTTTTATAATTATCTAACTTTTATTCTTAGATTTTAATAATTTTTGAATGTGGGGTAATATACCAAACTTCAAAAATATGTATATATGTTTGCAGTTTATCTTATGTACACAACAGGGTAAAACAACGCATTTTCAAAGACTGGCATTAAGTTCAGCAAAAGCAACTAATTTTGACGACAAGATGCAAAATATATGTGAAATAACAACAAGACGGAATGAACAAATGATGTGCACCATTTATCATTCAGCAAACAAACGCCAATATATTTGGAAACTTTGGTAAAAATTTAATCATTTTCACACAAATCACCCTCAATAATTTAAATTGTTACTAATTTCTTGCAAATGAGGACATTGCAAGATCTTAAGTGTGGGAAGGGGTTAAATTCTTTCGGATTTTAAAATTTTTATCTTAAACACTTGGTTACCATTAAAAATACTAGTAAAGCAGTAGTTGTATTAGAATCTAGTGCTCTCTGATAAAAAAAGAACAGCCCTAGTCTTATATACTGACTACTCAATTCTAGTAAAATTTTTCAAAATTTTCAATTAAATGAACTAAAAATCATGTTTATACATATTTATGAACGATAAAACTAGGTTTTAACACCGAAATTATTGTTACCTCGGAAAGAACATAAATTGAGAAACAAACTAAAATGTTAAAATTCATTTAAAATGGAATAGAGGACGATAAAAAGGAAAATAAAAGCCAAGTGTGGGAAAATTTACCAAGTTATCTTAAACATATGTCACATATATCTGTAACAAATAACTGAAAATACTTTTGCTTTGGACTAAACTAAACTGTTTTACCCAATGAAAGAAAAGAAAAGATAGATCTACACAATGAATCAATTCCATCATTAAAAGGAAGTAAATTCTTCCGAAAAAGAAACGCGCTTCTTGATTTAGGTCATGAAGTTGTCGTCCAGACCAGCTGTAGGTTGACGAAAAATCTAGAAAAGTCATCACTAAAATCGGTTGGAAATCCACGGACCTCAGCATCAAACAGGGTCGCCAAGTGGTCAGATTTATCCTAACCATGAGAAGGATTTATCTCGTACAATGGGGGGGGCACCATGCAAATTAGCTGGATAAGACTAATGAATCAAATCCCCAGAAAGGATAATCTCCTTAAAGATTAAAAATCAGCTTTTAAGACTGATATCACTCAATCCTTGAGATTGACCTTAAAGATTGAGAATTACAAACTCATGGAATTCAATGATATCTAAACTCGAGCTTGAACGAGAAAATATTTTGATCAAAATTACAAACCGATTTGTTTTCTGAAAACCCTATTTTCAATGCGTTCATTACCATTGAACGTAAAATCCTAGGAATTCACCTGGAATTCATTAGGTCACCTGAACTAAATCGAGTGTCAACCGTAAGAACGGTGGTTGCATAGCATGGTCAAAGACAGGACCTTGTGCCATACCAAAAAATTATAAGGGTGAGCTTTACTATTGCTCCTACCAAGGATAGTAATTGCGTCCGACACGTTATAGAGCATAATTAAAAGCATGTCAGGGGACATTGCCTTAACAGTTGCTTGTTCAACGCTTTCCTTTCAACCGGACGGTAGTTTACCGAAAGGTAATATACGGGACAAGTAAACTGGACGTGTTGCTTTCCAAATACAAGGAAAAGCAAGTGGGTGACACAAAACCGCAAGTTTTGAGCTAAAATTTTCAAATCTAAAACCCACCAAACCCACAAAAATATTTTGCAAACACCGGTAAAGGGTTATCCCGGAAAACTTATCTAGGGTAAAAACTAGATTTAATTTTCAAAAGATCAAATGTTTTCATAAAGATCTATTTTCCTTAATGGATCTAAATTTTTATAGTCATGTGGGACTGTAAACCATATCGTTACTACCATTGTTTATACCGCCGTATAGAAATCACTGATGTACAAAGTGTGAAGAATAAAGAAGTGATTCTAGTATTTCAAGACGATATTGCTTGAGGACAAGCAACGCTCAAGTGTGGGAATATTTGATAATGCTAAAAACGAACATATATTTCATAGCATTATTCCTCAAGAAAGACAAACTTTTAGTTGCAATTGTTCTATTTACAAGTGATATTCGTTTAAATAATAAAAGGTGAAGACAAAAGACAGATTCGACGAATTGAAGACGCAAACGACCAAAAAGCTCAAAAGTACAAAAGACAATCAAAAAGGTTCCAATTATTGATAAGAAACGTCTCGAAATTACAAGAGTACAAGATTCAAAACACAAAGTACAAGATATTAAATTGTACGCAAGGACGTTCAAAAATCCGGAACCGGGACCAGAGTCAACTCTTAACGCTCGACGCAACGGACTAAAAATTACAAGTTAACTATGTATATAAATATAATATAATATATAATTAATTATATTAATTATATATATATATTATATTTATAAATAAAAACCGTCGGTAGAGAAAGACTCCAAAGGGACTGAGCTGTAAATTCATTCTCCGCGACTCGCGGAGTTTGAAGAGGTTTTCACCGCGAGTCGCGGAGCCCCAAAATTCGACTTTTCCTATAAAAGCAACCGAATTCTGATCGCAAATCATCCATCTTTTTCTTCCTCATTCATACGTAAAATTTATATTTATATTTATAATTTATATTTTAATTTTAATTATAATTCTAATAATAAGGGTATGTTAGCGAATGTTGTAAGGGTGTAAGTCGAAATTCTGTCCGTGTAACGCTACGCTATTTTTAATCATTGTAAGTTATGTTCAACCTTTTTACATTAATGTCTCGTAGCTAAGTTATTATTATGCTTATTTAAAACGAAGTAATCATGATGTTGGGCTAATTACTAAAATTGGGTAATTGGGCTTTGTACCATAATTGGGGTTTGGACAAAAGAACGACACTTGTGGAAATTAGACTATGGGCTATTAATGGGCTTTATATTTGTTTAACTAAATGATAGTTTGTTAATGTTAATATAAAGATTTACAATTGGGCGTCCCTATAAATTACCATATACACTCGATCGGACACGATGGGCGGGGTATTTATATGTACGAATAATCGTTCATTTAACCGGACACGGGAATGGATTAATAGCCACTAGAATAATTAAAACAGGGGTGGAATTACATTCAAGGGTAATTGGTGTAATTGCTAACAAAGTAGTAAAACCTTGGTTTACACGCAGTTGATAACCTGGTGTATTCATTAAACAAAGTATTAAAACCTTGTTACAATTCGAATCCCCAATTAGTTGGAATATTTAACTTCGGGTATAAGGATAATTTGACGAGGACACTCGCACTTTATATTTATGACTGATGGACTGTTATGGACAAAAACCAGACGGACATATTAAATAATCCAGGACAAAGGACAATTAACCCATGGGCATAAAACTAAAATCAACACGTCAAACATCATGATTACGGAAGTTTAAATAAGCATAATTCTTTTATTTCATATTTAATTTCCTTTATTTTATATTTAATTGCACTTCTAATTATCGCATTTTTATTGTTATTATATTTAATTGCACTTTTAATTATCGTACTTTTTAATTATCGCAAGTTTATTTTATCGCACTTTTATTATTCGTAATTTCATTTATCGTTATTTACTTCATGCTTTAATTTAAGTCTTGCATTTATATTTTATATTTGGTTTTAACTGCGACTAAAGTTTTAAAATCGACAAACCGGTCATTAAACGGTAAAAAACACCCCCTTTATAATAATAATATTACTTATATATATATTTGTATTTTTATAAAAGCAAATTAATATAGCGTTGAGCTTTGTTTAAAAAAGATTCCCTGTGGAACGAACCGGACTTACTAAAAACTACACTACTGTACGATTAGGTACACTGCCTATAAGTGTTGTAGCAAGGTTTAAGTATATCCATTCTATAAATAAATAAATATCTTGTGTAAAATTGTATCGTATTTAATAGTTTTTCCTAGTAAAATATAAACTATTTCGTATACCTTAGCTTTGACATCATATGGATATATATATAGTTAACATGATACTATGATAAGTAAACGTATCATTAAGTATATTAATAATGAACTACATATGTAGAAACAAGACTACTAACTTAATGATTTTTAAACGAGACATATATGTAACGATTATCGTTGTAAAGACATTTAATGTATATATATCATATTAAGAGATATTCATACATGATAATATCATGATAATATAATAATTTAAAATCTCATTTGATATTATAAACATTGGGTTAACAACATTTAACAAGATCGTTAACCTAAAGGTTTCAAAACAACACTTACATGTAACGACTAACGATGACTTAACGACTCAGTTAAAATGTATATACATGTAGTGTTTTAATATGTATTTATACACTTTTGAAAGACATCAATACACTTATCAAAATACTTCTACTTAACAAAAATTCTTACAATTACATCCTCGTTCAGTTTCATCAACAATTCTACTCGTATGCACCCGTATTCGTACTCGTACAATACACAGCTTTTAGATGTATGTTCTATTGGTATATATACTCCAATTATCAGCTCTTAGCAGCCCATGTGAGTCACCTAACACATGTGGGAACCATCATTTGGCAACTAGCATGAAATATCTCATAAATTACAAAAATATGAGTAATCATTCATGACTTATTTACATGAAAACAAAATTACATATCCTTTATATCTAATCCATACACCAACGACCAAAAACACCTACAAACACTTTCATTCTTCAATTTTCTTCATCTAATTGATCTCTCTCAAGTTCTATCTTCAAGTTCTAAGTGTTCTTCATAAATTCTACAAGTTCTAGTTACATAAAATCAAGAATACTTTCAAGTTTGCTAGCTCACTTCCAATCTTGTAAGGTGATCATCCAACCTCAAGAAATCTTTGTTTCTTACAGTAGGTTATCATTCTAATACAAGGTAATAATCATATTCAAACTTTGGTTCAATTTCTATAACTATAACAATCTTATTTCAAGTGATGATCTTACTTGAACTTGTTTTCGTGTCATGATTCTGCTTCAAGAACTTCGAGCCATCCAAGGATCCGTTGAAGCTAGATCCATTTTTCTCTTTTCCAGTAGGTTTATCCAAGGAACTTAAGGTAGTAATGATGTTCATAACATCATTCGATTCATACATATAAAGCTATCTTATTCGAAGGTTTAAACTTGTAATCACTAGAACATAGTTTAGTTAATTCTAAACTTGTTCGCAAACAAAAGTTAATCCTTCTAACTTGACTTTTAAAATCAACTAAACACATGTTCTATATCTATATGATATGCTAACTTAATGATTTAAAACCTGGAAACACGAAAAACACCGTAAAACCGGATTTACGCCGTCGTAGTAACACTGCGGGCTGTTTTGGGTTAGTTAATTAAAAACTATGATAAACTTTGATTTAAAAGTTGTTATTCTGAGAAAATGATTTTTATTATGAACATGAAACTATATCCAAAAATTATGGTTAAACTCAAAGTGGAAGTATGTTTTCTAAAATGGTCATCTAGACGTCGTTCTTTCGACTGAAATGACTACCTTTAAAAAAATGACTTGTAACTTATTTTTCTGACTATAAACCTATACTTTTTCTGTTTAGATTCATAAAATAGAGTTCAATATGAAACCATAGCCATTTGATTCACTCAAAACGGATTTAAAATGAAGAAGTTATGGGTAAAACAAGATTGGATAATTTTTCTCATTTTAGCTAAGTGAAAATTGGTAACAAATCTATTCCAACCATAACTTAATCAACTTGTATTGTATATTATGTAATCTTGAGATACCATAGACACGTATACAATGTTTCGACCTATCATGTCGACACATCTATATATATTTCGGAACAACCATAGACACTCTATATGTGAATGTTGGAGTTAGCTATACAGGGTTGAGGTTGATTCCAAAATATATATAGTTTGAGTTGTGATCAATACTGAGATACGTATACACTGGGTCGTGGATTGATTCAAGATAATATTTATCGATTTATTTCTGTACATCTAACTGTGGACAACTAGTTGTAGGTTACTAACGAGGACAGCTGACTTAATAAACTTAAAACATCAAAATATATTAAAGGTGTTGTAAATATATTTTGAACATACTTTGATATATATGTATATATTGTTATAGGTTCGTGAATCAACCAGTGGCCAAGTCTTACTTCCCGGCGAAGTAAAAATCTGTGAAAGTGAGTTATAGTCCCACTTTTAAAATCTAATATTTTTGGGATGAGAATACATGCAGGTTTTATAAATGATTTACAAAATAGACACAAGTATGTGAAACTACATTCTATGGTTGAATTATCGAAATCGAATATGCCCCTTTTTATTAAGTCTGGTAATCTAAGAATTAGGGAACAGACACCCTAATTGACGCGAATCCTAAAGATAGATCTATTTTGCCTAACAAACCCCATCCAAAGTACCGGATGCTTTAGTACTTCGAAATTTATATCATATCCGAAGGGTGTCCCAGAATGATGGGGATATTCTTATATATGCATCTTGTTAATGTCGGTTACCAGGTGTTCACCATATGAATGATTTTTATCTCTATGTATAGGATGTGTATTGAAATATGAAATCTTGTGGTCTATTATTATGATTTGATATATATAGGTTAAACCTATAACTCACCAACATTTTTGTTGACGTTTTAAGCATGTTTATTCTCAGGTGATTATTAAGAGCTTCCGCTATCGCATACTTAAATAAGGACGAGATTTGGAGTCCATGTTTGTATGATATTGTGTAAAAACTGCATTCAAGAAACTTATTTTGTTGTAACATATTTGTATTGTAAACCATTATGTAATGGTCGTGTGTAAACAGGATATTTTAGATTATCATTATTTGATAATCTACGTAAAGCTTTTTAAACCTTTATTGATGAACTAAAGGTTATGGTTTGTTTTAAAATGAATGCAGTCTTTGAAAAACGTCTCATATAGAGGTCAAAACCTCGCAACGAAATCAATTAATATGGAACGTTTTTAATCAATAAGAACGGGACATTTCAGTTGGTATCAGAGCGTTGGTCTTAGAGAACCAGAATTTTGCATTAGTGTGTCTTATCGAGTTTGTTAGGATGCATTAGTGAGTCTGGACTTCGACCGTGTTTACTTGAAAAATGATTGCTTAAAAAATTTTGTTAGAAACTATATATTTTTAACATGTGAATATTATGTGATATATTAATCTCTTAACGCGTTTGATATTATGTGATAGATGTCTACCTCTAGAACAAGTCCCATTGACTCACCTAATAATAATGAAGAGTCAAATGTAAATTGGAATGATTCGTGGACTGATTCACAAGTTCCCGAAGAGGAACCGGAAGAAGAGTCGGAACCGGAAGAAGAATCAGAACCGGAAGAAGAATCGGAACCGGATGAAGAAATAGAACCGGTGGGGGAAATAATAAAACGGTTAAGTAAAAGAAAATCCTCAACCAACCGACCAAGGTTAATTATGGTCAATAGTGTTTCCGCCAAGGAAGCAAAATATTGGGAGGATTACCAATTCTCCGATGAATCGGATTCCGACGAGAATTCCGATGATGTTATAGAAATTACCCCAACTGAATTTAAAAAGGCAAAAGAAAATAATAAGGGAAAGGGCATAAAAATAGAGAAATCTAATTCCAACCCCGATGAACTTTATATGTATCGTCAACCCTCGAAGTCCTTAAGTTGTAACAATGACCCGGGAACCTCTAAACCACCAGGGTTTTCTAAACCAATGTGGAAAACGACAGCTCGTATTAGGGGAACATCATATATCCCTAGAAACTTGGCAAAACGAACCAACCGAAGAAGAAGAAACAAGCGAGTCGGAATAAGATAGTTGTATTCGTGTGGTGTAATATATGTAATATAGTGTGCTTATGCTTTATGATATATGTAAAAATTGCTTGTATTAATAAGTATTTTTTTTATGAATCTAACTCTTGTCTATTTTACAGTATAAAAACACAAAATGGATAGACAACCCAATATTTTAAGAGACCTACCCGGAGACATGATTGATGAAATCTTGTCTAGAGTCGGTCAGAATTCTTCGGTACAACTATTTAAGGCGAGATCAGTTTGTAAGACATTCGAAGAACGTTCCAAGAATGCCTTGGTTTATAAAAGGCTTTCGTTCGAAAGATGGGTGTAACGACCCGGATTTTTCCGATCGTTTTACACTTATAAGATTAATATTTACATAAATTAAAACTTACCAACATGATAAGCAATCTAAATTGTTGAGATTTATGATTTTGAAAAGAGTTTTACATAACGTTTAACCGTCTAGTTTGACCGATGATATCACGAACTATACAATATATGTTAATTATACGTTTGTGTATATATATGTATATATACATATTTAACATGATTTAAGGATGTTTAAATATCTCATTTTGTATTAATAACAATAAGTTATAAGTATATTTTGAAACTACTAACTTAAGCTTTCAAAACGATAACTATACGTAACGTTATTTGACATAAATACTTACGACCTATAATGTTTATACATATATCGTATATATAATGTATTTAATCACTTTTAAAGACTTAAATACATAAAACAATATAAGTATATTCACAAAAGATAGCTATATTTGAATCCTCATTCCATTTTTCACAAGATTTCTATACGTATATCTAGAGTATATGTACTCATATCATACCTAGCTTCTATACGTATTTACTATTGGTATATACACATCAAATCACCACCAACCAGCCCTTGTTCATTCCTTATGTATAAGGTAACTACTTTTGTTATTTAGTATGACAATTTCACATGATTAAAAGATCTTTTCACAAAATTACAAATTTATACACCTTTTACACCACCATAAATACATGCATCCATTTTCAATTTTTGGAACATCATTTCTCTAGCTAAACACACACACTTACTAGCCTCATGTCTCTTTAAGAACTCCAGCAAAAATCCTCTCAAGAATCACCTTAAACACCACCATAAAAAGATCAACAAAAACACTACAAAAATACAACTTTCAATTCAAGTTTATGTCTTAAGTTGCTTCCAATCTTTCATCCAATTTCATCACTCTTTTGGTTCTAGGTTTTTACTCCTCTTTTACAGCAATCTTGTCCAAGTAACTTGAGGTAGTAACTTTGTTCATAACCTTATTCGATTCATATATATATAGCTATCTTATTGTATGGTATACAATTTTAACAACAAAAACATAGTTTGAATGATTTCAAACTTGTTTGCAAACTAAATAGATCCTTCTAACTTAACTTTTAAAATACTTCAAGACCTGTAATATAACTTAAATATATGCTAATTTAATAAGGTATAACTTGGTTTTTCAAAGAATACCTTAAAAAACTGTTTTTATGACGTCGGAGTGCAACCGGGGGCTGTTTTGGGTTGGATAATTAAAAACCATCTTGAACTTTGAATTGGAGGTTTATATTCTGGAAAAATGATATTTCTTATGAATATGTTAACACATAAAAATTTCATGATTTAATTCATAGTATAAGTATTTTTAGAAAAATGGTCATTAAATGATGTTTTTGTAACAAAAATGATTAACTTCATAAGTTTCACCAAAATTTGACCTATGACCTATGATTTCGAATACAAACTAAGGTATTTACAGTTCATATTCTTAAAGAGGGACTCGATCCAAGGAAGTGGAAAGTTGAATCAACGAAAACGGAGTTGTAACGAAGAAATTATGACCAAAACAAAATCGGATATCCAAGACTAGTTTAGCCACGAAAATAATTGGAGAAAATTAAATAAATCACATCTTCCTAAAGTAACATGATATTTTATACATATGTACTCATAATTTAATTTTATATGGTTCAGGATCACCCGTAAACAATACGAGAAGATTAATCATAAGATCCCATGATTGTACGCAACACGTCATTTGACAACACCGGTACTTTATGTACGCAACACGTCATTTGACAACACCGGTACCATGGGTCAAGATTAATCTCGACCAATACATATACGATGGGGGTTTTATTTATTTCATTGGGGGTTTATTAAACAACTAAATATGAACCATTAAAATTGAATTACTAACATCGGACTGCTAACTACGGACTAAGGAATTATTAAAAGTATTAAAAGTATTATAAGTATATATATGTGACGATTGTTTAAAAAGAAAAGGTATTGATATATTATATATGGATAGGTTCGTGATATCAATTGGAGACCAAGTCGAAATTACATATCTTCAAGACAAAAGTGAGTATATAGTCCCACTTTTAAACTCTAAATATTTCGGGATGAGAATACATGTATTTTATGTTTTACGCTATGGACACAAGTAACTGAAAAATATATTCTACGTTGAGTTGTACCACTGGCATACTTCCCTGTAGCTTGGTAACTAATATTTACAGCGGTATTGTAAACGCGAATCCTGTTGATAGATCTATCGGGCCTGACAACCCCAACCGGACTGGACGACCAGTATTCAACGGTTGCACAGTACTTCGTTTCGTGACTACACCTTGGTACGGTGTAGTAAGATTTCATAATAAAGGGAAAATGCGACGTGATTAAATGTTAAGTATGGTTACCAAGTGCTCAACCACTTAGAATATTTTTATTAAAATGTTTATATATGAAATCTTGTGTTCCATTGTTATAACGCTGCTAGCATCAAACCTATATATCTCACCAACTTTATGTTGACGTTTTAAAGCATGTTATTCTCAGGTATGAATTAAGTCTTCCGATGTGCATTAGCTCATGTTAAGGATACTACTTGGGACCTTTTAATCCATGATACAAAGACGTTGCATTGGAGTCATTGGAGTTCAATAGAGAATATAAATAAGTAAATGACAGATTAGGTCATTTGGATATTATGAAATGTTAGACGAAAATGTCAAATATTGATGTAATGATAGTTTGCCTTTTAAGAATAAATGCAACGTTTGTAAAATGTATCATATAGAGGTCAAGTACCTCGCAATGTTATCATATGTTATTGTATTCGTCCCTATGGATTGGGTCGGGTCGTCTCATGTGGTATCAGAGCGTTGGTCTTAGCGAACCAGGCCTTGCATTAGTGTGTCTAACTGGTAGTTGTTAGGATGCATTAGTGAGTCTGGACTTTGACCGTGTCTACATGTCAAAAGTTTTGCTTATCATATCTAGTCGAAAATCATCTGCTTATCATCCTTAAGAATTGCCTGCTTAGTATTCTTAAGTCTAGACACGTCTTACTGCATTTGGTGCATCGATAGTGTATAGACAAAACTCGTATCCTAGCGTATCTGTTGCTATAGACATTGCCTGACGAATTTCAAAGATTCTCCGTAATTCACGGGATTTTGAGTATTATAAATACATATGTAAATTATGTATTGAAGAATACCAAACCCAACTCCTATAATCTATTCCAAACCAAAAATTCATTTCCCCGACTGTACAAGATGAACTCCGCGTCCAGTTCGAATTCCTCCGACTCCGACAGCTACGCTGATATGGATTTCCATTCGGGCTCCGAAGGCAGCGTCACTGGAATGGATCAACCAATTTCTCATCATCTATTCTGGATGAATTGGGGATGGGTTCGTAGTATACTAAATTATTGGAGACAAGAAGAAGGTGATCCCTTTCACCCACCGAATTGCCCCATTGGCGACGAACCTGAAGCACTTACCGGCGAACCTGTTCGAGAAACCATTTTCTCTCTCATTTCTCGAGTATTTCGTCACGATTATATCCTATCCCATATTTCGGATCTTGTTCATTCGCTCACTCCAACCGCCAATCATCCTGGTGTACTAGCAGAAATTAACGAACTTCGCGCTCGTGTGACGGCTTTGGAGAACACGGTGCGAAGGTTACAAACACCAGCAGCAGCACCAGCAGCATAACCAGTACCGTTAACAACATCAACCTCGCAATCTTCAGTACCAGTAGCATCATCGACGTCAATGACATCATCAGCATCAACACCAACCGTATCATTACCACCACCAACAATCACATCCGCACCACGTACCTCAACATCATCATCTGAACTTCGAATATGATCTTTGTTCAACATATCATTCTACACCGATTACCTCTTCTTTACGTATCGTTCTTCGTTCGACATGACGATTATGTAATCTCTAATGTTTTGGAGATTATGTAATCTAGTAATAACGATAAATCAAATGAGTTGAATATTTTATTGACTCATTAAATTCATAGTTACCTCCGAAGAAAATATATATGCAAATATATTTTCATAAAGATTGTAATTAAAAATTTCATTCGTACAAACTGTTAATGATGAAAATATTTTAACGGGTGGGTAGTACCCAAGGAATATTTAGAATTCACATTAACAAGTTACACTGTACATTCTTCGAATCTGATTCAACGATCATTTATTATCCTACTTACAATTACCGATATACGTATCCGTTCACCCCAGATTAACCATTTCCATTTAAATTTCATATTTGGATTTTTACCTATCCGAATCCAACAAGTGGCATAATGGAGAAACATTGGCAAAATAAAAATTGTTAGAAACAGATGAATTAATTAATTGAAATTGTGATAGGATTACACGCTAACTGTTCCGGCTAACTGTTCCCAGCTAACTGATTAATATTTAATTTATTGCAATTTACATTCTTGCAATTTTAATTTCTGTACTTTACATACCGTCGGGACACATGTACAACAACACGTCGGATTAATTCTGAGACAACACGTTGTATAATGGGTCATGATATATATTTATTTATTTTACGCATTTTAAATAACGGGACACGTATACAAGGTTTCAACTTATCATATTGATCCATCTATATATATATTTCGGAACAACCATAGACACTCTATATGTGAAGGTGGGAGTTGGCTATACAGGGTCGGAGTTGATTCCAAAATATATATATACTTTGAGTTGTGATCGACACCGAGACCAGTACACGGGTCACGATACGTATTAAGTAATTCGAATATTATATATTTAGTTCATATATGAATTTATTGAACCATTGGACAATCGGACTATTGGACTGCTAACTTTGGACAATTAAAAATGAGTTAAAATGATGATTATTACATATGAAACTAAACAATCCTTCAAGTTTGCCACTTGATTATATTTTAAACCTCATTTGTATCTTGACGATTACAATTCGCATTCACAACTTTTCATGATTCTTGAAAACATCTCGATCGAGAAGTTCAACCAGCCGCACCTCGTCTACGGAATAAAGATTTATGCATACAGTTATGCACCTAAAAATTTTTGAACTCGAAGTTATAGTTAAAACGTATCCGCATCGAATTCCTTATCATCCATTAGCAAAAACAATCACGCGATTCCTTTTCAATTAACTAATTTTGTCACAGCTCCACTTCGATATCTCAGTAAGACTACTCTTATTACAATCTCGATATATATATATACGTTGTTCTTTCGCCATCGTTACCGGAGAACCTTTTATATTCCATCATATTACCATCAGCGTTTAATCATCTAAAAATACAATTCTCCTTAAACCATCTTGGTTTGATAACCAATGACCCAGATCCGATAACTTTGAAAATACTGACGAAGCAGCATGTTGTAGAAGGTCTTAATGACCAAATGTTGATGATAAAAGAAGGAAGTGTTAGGAACGCTCGATAGAAAATTGGTACTGAAAACCGGATTGAACAAACCATGAAGGAGACTCGGAACAAGTTACAAGGACTAAACTTGTACATAAAGAATTATGACGATTCTGTAGCAAACACCTTGCTTCTGAATCTAAACCCTTACGGGTCAATCTTCATCATCATCCTTCGACATTAGAAATTCCAAGATATTATCATATCTTTCATTATAAATATCCTCAATATTTCTGAAGATATTTTCACCACTATCCTTATCTGAAATCATTTATCTCTCTGTAATATCCGCGTTACAATATAAAGGAAACTGTGTTAGTTTCTAAATCCTTCAAGTTTAAAATAGGAATGTTCTGAAGCAGTGTTGGGAACTGATGCATGAACTAGTATAATATAATGAAACTTGATCAACTTCATTATATTACAGTAAGTCATGTTAAGTTTCTAATGGAATATGATGATTCACAGTACCGTCATCATGTGCCATGTTACACGACTTTTACATTCTATCCAATTCCGAAACATATTAAGAACAAATCATCTTGATAGTTCTATTTTCCTGGATATTCTGGTAATTTGACAAATCAAAATCGTGCCATTACCATTCCTTTCTTAGAGCATTAGCTATGTTCATTCCGAATTTTATACCTACGAATTTCGAACTATTGATCGCTTGACTCAAGGACGGGAAGAAGAAACGAAGGGACAAAGTCCCAAAATAGAAATTGGGGTATAGATTATAGCAAATAGGAGAGAGTATTAACTATGGATGACAATGATTATGGAAAACAGAAGCAGGAGCATCGAAATATAAGGAAATATATCAAACCCAATAACCACCCAGAAACTACAAACCGTGTGTATCAATACGTATGGCGACGTAAAGACACGGGAGAATTAGAAACATTATAATTCCAAGAAAATCATAAAAGTGAATAGATTCTTCTAGCGGTAGATGAAAGAGAAGAATGAAAGATATGAAAGTTAGAAGTATAACAAAAATCAGAACGGGATGAAGCATTTTAAAGGATACCTTAAGGTATGAATTAGAGGAGGAAGAGTAAGAGATGTGAGGTATGGAAGTAAGAAAGGGAAGGAGGTGGATTTAGAGTGAAATATCCGACAAAGAAATCGAAACAGATTATCGCATTAAATCAAAGGAGATCCTGTTTTCTAAATCATCGAAGAACCAAATCTTATTACATAAGATTTTCTTTAAATCCCTTAAATTCTGGAAATCAATCCTAATCTCGACATCGGTTAAAACAATTCTATATTCACTCATTTCATTCTTTTGTGATAGCTTCACTCGTGCGCTTCACATGACCGAATTGTTTTATCCATATCTTCCAATAATGATAAAACTCTATTAATACCTCATATTCGTCATGAAAACATTCCTATTGTTATTTATGACAACCTCTACCAAATTTCGGGACGAAATTTCTTTAACGGGTGGGTACTGTAACGACCCGGATTTTTCCGATCGTTTTACACTTATAAGATTAATATTTACATAAATTAAAACTTACCAACATGATAAGCAATCTAAATTGTTGAGATTTATGATTTTGAAAAGAGTTTTACATAACGTTTAACCGTCTAGTTTGACCGATGATATCACGAACTATACAATATATGTTAATTATACGTTTGTGTATATATATGTATATATACATATTTAACATGATTTAAGGATGTTTAAATATCTCATTTTGTATTAATAACAATAAGTTATAAGTATATTTTGAAACTACTAACTTAAGCTTTCAAAATGATAACTATACGTAACGTTATTTGACATAAATACTTACGACCTATAATGTTTATACATATATCGTATATATAATGTATTTAATCACTTTTAAAGACTTAAATACATAAAACAATATAAGTATATTCACAAAAGATAGCTATATTTGAATCCTCATTCCATTTTTCACAAGATTTCTATACGTATATCTAGAGTATATATGTACTCGTATCATACCTAGCTTCTATACGTATTTACTATTGGTATATACACATCAAATCACCACCAACCAGCCCTTGTTCATGCCTTATGTATAAGGTAACTACTTTTGTTATTTAGTATGACAATTTCACATGATTAAAAGATCTTTTCACAAAATTACAAATTTATACACCTTTTACACCACCATAAATACATGCATCCATTTTCAATTTTTGGAACATCATTTCTCTAGCTAAACACACACACTTACTAGCCTCATGTCTCTCTAAGAACTCCAGCAAAAATCCTCTCAAGAATAACCTTAAACACCACCATAAAAAGATCAACAAAAACACTACAAAAATACAACTTTCAATTCAAGTTTATGTCTTAAGTTGCTTCCAATCTTTCATCCAATTTCATCACTCTTTTGGTTCTAGGTTTTTACTCCTCTTTTACAGCAATCTTGTCCAAGTAACTTGAGGTAGTAACTTTGTTCATAACCTTATTCGATTCATATATATATATAGCTATCTTATTGTATGGTATACAATTTTAACAACAAAAACATAGTTTGAATGATTTCAAACTTGTTTGCAAACTAAATAGATCCTTCTAACTTAACTTTTAAAATACTTCAAGACCTGTAATATAACTTAAATATATGCTAATTTAACAAGGTATAACTTGGTTTTTCAAAGAATACCTTAAAAAACTGTTTTTATGACGTCGGAGTGCAACCGGGGGCTGTTTTGGGTTGGATAATTAAAAACCATCTTGAACTTTGAATTGGAGGTTTATATTCTGGAAAAATGATATTTCTTATGAATATGTTAACACATAAAAATTTCATGATTTAATTCATAGTATAAGTATGTTTAGAAAAATGGTCATTAAATGATGTTTTTGTAACAAAAATGATTAACTTCATAAGTTTCACCAAAATTTGACCTATGACCTATGATTTCGAATACAAACTAAGGTATTTACAGTTCATATTCTTAAAGAGGGACTCGATCCAAGGAAGTGGAAAGTTGAATCAACGAAAACGGAGTTGTAACGAAGAAATTATGACCAAAACAAAATCGGATATCCAAGACTAGTTTAGCCACGAAAATAATTGGAGAAAATTAAATAAATCACATCTTCCTAAAGTAACATGATATTTTATACATATGTACTCATAATTTAATTTTATATGGTTCAGGATCACCCGTAAATAATACGATAAGATTAATCATAAGATCCCATGATTGTACGCAACACGTCATTTGACAACACCGGTACTTTATGTACGCAACACGTCATTTGACAACACCGGTACCATGGGTCAAGATTAATCTCGACCAATACATATACGATGGGGGTTTTATTTATTTCATTGGGGGTTTATTAAACAACTAAATATGAACCATTAAAATTGAATTACTAACATCAGACTGCTAACTACGGACTAAGGAATTATTAAAAGTATTAAAAGTATTATAAGTATATATATGTGACGATTGTTTAAAAAGAAAAGGTATTGATATATTATATATGGATAGGTTCGTGATATCAATCGGAGACCAAGTCGAAATTACATATCTTCAAGACAAAAGTGAGTATATAGTCCCACTTTTAAACTCTAAATATTTCGGGATGAGAATACATGTATTTTATGTTTTACGCTATGGACACAAGTAACTGAAAAATATATTCTACGTTGAGTTGTACCACTGGCATACTTCCCTGTAGCTTGGTAACTAATATTTACAGCGGTATTGTAAACGCGAATCCTGTTGATAGATCTATCGGGCCTGACAACCCCAACCGGACTGGACGACCAGTATTCAACGGTTGCACAGTACTTCGTTTCGTGACTACACCTTGGTACGGTGTAGTAAGATTTCATAATAAAGGTAATATGCGACGTGATTAAATGTTAAGTATGGTTACCAAGTGCTCAACCACTTAGAATATTTTTATTAAAATGTTTATATATGAAATCTTGTGTTCCATTGTTATAACGCTGCTAGCATCAAACCTATATATCTCACCAACTTTAAGTTGACGTTTTAAAGCATGTTATTCTCAGGTATGAATTAAGTCTTCCGTTGTGCATTAGCTCATGTTAAGGATACTACTTGGGACCTTTTAAGCCATGATACAAAGACGTTGCATTGGAGTCATTGGAGTTCAATAGAGAATATAAATAAGTAAATGACAGATTAGGTCATTTGGATATTATGAAATGTTAGACGAAAATGTCAAATATTGATGTAATGATAGTTTGCCTTTTAAGAATAAATGCAACGTTTGTAAAATGTATCATATAGAGGTCAAGTACCTCGCAATGTTATCATATGTTATTGTATTCGTCCCTATGGATTGGGTCAGGTCGTCTCAATGGGGGATATCACATTGGGAAATCCATAAGTTACGATGTGTTTACTTTGACGCATATATTGCGGGGAACCCAAATGCTATTTTACGCAATGGGTTAAGAAATTATTTTGACTCAATATATCCTAATATTGGACTTCGTGATTTAGAAAAAGCGGCTAACATGCAACATAAAGAAGCATGTTATGCTTACGGATTAGTAATGTTCGCTTCTCACCAAAGTGAGAACAAGAACATCGGGCTACAACTATTAAACAAAACTTTCCCCCAAGTGACGGAGTCGGTAACTGGGGTAAGAAATGAGGTTTTTAGATTGTTACGGGACTGTTGGACATTACGTAACCCTCGTCCCTTTGACGACGTTACAACACGCTGTCTTATCAATGGCCATAACGGTTATGTTCCACAAGACCAAGGATGGGAAGTAATCCTAGTAAAACCAGAATGCATGACTTGTTTCTGGACGTATGAATTACGTGTCTTTATTGCCTTTGCTGAACGACTTGTGTACTAGCTAGAATTATCTTCACAACCATTTTGTATCAAATTTATTGTGTGCTATATTTCATTCTATATGTAAAATAAGCGGTATTGTAAGCTTGTAAAATATTGTGTAAAAGTATGAACGCGAAATATTATTATAATCAGTTTTTCATATAGAATTGTAGTAGTTGAATTGTATATTAGCTACTAAGTATGAACTTAACGGGTAGGTACTACCCGAATTTAAACTTATAAAACGCTAATATGAAGAAAAAGCTTTTATAAATGAGTTCATATTATGCTACGAAATACTATTAACTACTCTTAATATTCTGTATGATTAACTTGTTCCATTTGACTATTTTGAAGGAAATGGCACCGACTACTCGACACACCGTGAATATGAATGAAGAGGAATTCCGTACTTTTCTAGCTTCAAACATAGCCGCAGTACAGGCTGCGCTACATACCAACAATAACCTTGGATCTAGCAGTACAGGAAATCGTGTAGGATGCACCTACAAAGAATTCACTGCCTGCAAACCTTTGGAATTTGATGGAACCGAAGGACCTATCGGATTGAAACGGTGGACCGAGAAGGTCGAATCGGTGTTTGCCATAAGTAAGTGTATTGAAGAGGACAAAGTGAAGTACGCTACGCATACCTTCACAGGTTCTGCGTTAACATGGTGGAATACCTATCTAGAGCAAGTGGGACAAGACGATGCGTACGCACTACCGTGGTCAGCATTCAAGCACTTGATGAACGAGAAGTACCATCCCAGAACCGAGGTCAATAAGCTCAAGACAGAACTTAGAGGGTTACGAACCCAAGGATTTGATATTACCACGTACGAAAGACGATTCACAGAATTGTGCCTATTGTGTCCGGGAGCATTCGAAGATGAGGAAGAGAAGATCGACGCGTTTGTGAAAGGATTACCGGAAAGAATCCAAGAAGATATAAGTTCACACGAGCCCGCCTCCATACAACAGGCATGTAGAATGGCTCACAAACTAGTGAACCAGATTGAAGAAAGAATTAAAGAACAGACTGCTGAAGAGGCCAATGTGAAGCAAGTCAAAAGAAAGTGGGAGGAAAACGGTGATAAGAATCACCAATACAACAACAACATCAATTACAACAATAATCGCAACAATTATCCCAACAATCGCAACATCAATCGCAACTACAACAAATGGCCCAACAACAACAACAACAACTACAACAATCATCCCAACAACAATAATAACCGCAACAACAACAACAATCAGAAGCAGCTATGCCAAAGGTGTAAAAAGTATCACTCGGGGTTCTGCACCAAATTTTGCAACAAGTGTAAAAGAAATGGTCATAGCGCGACGAAGTGTGAGGTCTACGGACCAGGGGTTAATAGAACGAAAGGAACAAATGGTGTCGGAACGAGTAATGGCAGAGCAAGTAGTGTCGGAGCAAGTTATGCCAATGTAGTTTGTTATAAATGTGGAAAACCGGGCCACATTATTAGAAATTTCCCGAACCAGGAGAACACGAATGGACAAGGCCGCGGAAGAGTTTTCAATATTAATGCAGCAGAGGCACAGGAAGACCCGGAGCTTGTTACGGGTACGTTTCTTATTGATAATAAATCTGCTTACGTTTTATTTGATTCGGGTGCGGATAGAAGCTATATGAGTAGAGATTTTTGTGCTAAATTAAGTTGTCCATTGACGCCTTTGGATAGTAAATTTTTACTCGAATTAGCAAATGGTAAATTAATTTCAGCAGATAATATATGTCAGAATCGAGAAATTAAACTGGTTAGCGAAACATTTAAGATTGACTTGATACCAGTAGAGTTAGGGAGTTTTGATGTGATAATCGGTATGGACTGGTTGAAAGAAGTGAAAGCAGAGATCGTTTGTTACAAAAATGCAATTCGCATTATACGAGAAAAAGGAAAACCCTTAATGGTGTACGGAGAAAAGGGCAACACGAAGCTACATCTTATTAGTAATTTGAAGGCACAAAAACTAATAAGAAAAGGTTGCTATGCTGTTCTAGCACACGTCGAGAAAGTACAAACTGAAGAAAAGAGCATCAATGATGTTCCCATCGCAAAAGAATTTCCCGATGTATTTCCGAAAGAATTACCGGGATTACCCTCACATCGATCCGTTGAATTTCAAATAGATCTTGTACCAGGAGCTGCACCAATAGCTCGTGCTCCTTACAGACTCGCACCCAGCGAGATGAAAGAACTGCAAAGCCAATTACAAGAACTTTTAGAGCGTGGTTTCATTCGACCAAGCACATCACCGTGGGGAGCTCCTGTTTTGTTTGTCAAGAAGAAAGATGGTACATACAGGTTGTGTATCGACTACCGAGAGTTGAACAAACTTACCATCAAGAACCGCTACCCACTACCGAGAATCGACGACTTATTTGGTCAACTACAAGGCTCGTCTGTTTATTCAAAGATTGACTTACGTTCCGGGTATCATCAAATGCGGGTGAAAGAAGATGATATTCCAAAGACTGCTTTCAGAACATGTTACGGTCATTACGAGTTTATGGTCATGCCGTTTGGTTTAACTAATGCACCAGCTGTGTTCATGGACCTTATGAACCGAGTGTGTGGACCATACCTTGACAAGTTTGTCATTGTTTTCATTGATGACATACTTATTTACTCAAAGAATGACCAAGAACACGGTGAACATTTGAGAAAAGTGTTAGAAGTATTGAGGAAGGAAGAATTGTACGCTAAGTTTTCAAAGTGTGCATTTTGGTTGGAAGAAGTTCAATTCCTCGGTCACATAGTGAACAAAGAAGGTATTAAGGTGGATCCGGCAAAGATAGAAACTGTTGAAAAGTGGGAAACCCCGAAAACTCCGAAACACATACGCCAGTTTTTAGGACTAGCTGGTTACTACAGAAGGTTCATCCAAGACTTTTCCAGAATAGCAAAACCCTTGACTGCATTAACGCATAAAGGGAAGAAATTTGAATGGAATGATGAACAAGAGAAAGCGTTTCAGTTATTGAAGAAAAAGCTAACTACGGCACCTATATTGTCATTGCCTGAAGGGAATGATGATTTTGTGATTTATTGTGACGCATCAAAGCAAGGTCTTAGTTGTGTATTAATGCAACGAACGAAGGTGATTGCTTATGCGTCTAGACAATTGAAGATTCACGAACAAAACTATACGACGCATGATTTGGAATTAGGCGCGGTTGTTGTTGCATTAAAGACTTGGAGGCACTACTTATATGGGGTCAAAAGTATTATATATACCGACCACAAAAGTCTTCAACATATATTTAATCAGAAACAACTGAATATGAGGCAGCGTAGGTGGATTGAATTGTTGAATGATTACGACTTTGAGATTCGTTACCACCCGGGGAAGGCAAATGTGGTAGCCGATGCCTTGAGCAGGAAGGACAGAGAACCCATTCGAGTAAAATCTATGAATATAATGATTCATAATAACCTTACTACTCAAATAAAGGAGGCGCAACAAGGAGTTTTAAAAGAGGGAAATTTAAAGGATGAAATACCCAAGGGATCGGAGAAGCATCTTAATATTCGGGAAGACGGAACCCGGTATAGGGCTGAAAGGATTTGGGTACCAAAATTTGGAGATATGAGAGAAATGGTACTTAGAGAAGCTCATAAAACCAGATACTCAATACATCCTGGAACGGGGAAGATGTACAAGGATCTCAAGAAACATTTTTGGTGGCCGGGTATGAAAGCCGATGTTGCTAAATATGTAGGAGAATGTTTGACGTGTTCTAAGGTCAAAGCTGAGCATCAGAAACCATCAGGTCTACTTCAACAACCCGAAATCCCGGAATGGAAATGGGAAAACATTACCATGGATTTCATCACTAAATTGCCAAGGACTGCAAGTGGTTTTGATACTATTTGGGTAATAGTTGATCGTCTCACCAAATCAGCACACTTCCTGCCAATAAGAGAAGATGACAAGATGGAGAAGTTAGCACGACTGTATTTGAAGGAAGTCGTCTCCAGACATGGAATACCAATCTCTATTATCTCTGATAGGGATGGTAGATTTATTTCAAGATTCTGGCAGACATTACAGCAAGCATTAGGAACTCATCTAGACATGAGTACTGCCTATCATCCACAAACTGATGGGCAGAGCGAAAGGACGATACAAACGCTTGAAGACATGCTACGAGCATGTGTCATTGATTTCGGAAACAGTTGGGATCGACATCTACCGTTAGCAGAATTTTCCTATAACAACAGCTACCATTCAAGCATTGAGATGGCGCCGTTTGAAGCACTTTATGGTAGAAAGTGCAGGTCTCCGATTTGTTGGAGTGAAGTGGGGGATAGACAGATTACGGGTCCGGAGATTATACAAGAAACTACCGAGAAGATCATCCAAATTCAACAACGGTTGAAAACCGCCCAAAGTCGACAAAAGAGCTACGCTGACATTAAAAGAAAAGATATAGAATTTGAAATTGGAGAGATGGTCATGCTTAAAGTTGCACCTTGGAAAGGCGTTGTTCGATTTGGTAAACGAGGGAAATTAAATCCAAGGTATATTGGACCATTCAAGATTATTGATCGTGTCGGACCAGTAGCTTACCGACTTGAGTTACCTCAACAACTCGCAGCTGTACATAACACTTTCCACGTCTCGAATTTGAAGAAATGTTTTGCTAAAGAAGATCTCACTATTCCGTTAGATGAAATCCAAATCAACGAAAAACTTCAATTCATCGAAGAACCCGTCGAAATAATGGATCGTGAGGTTAAAAGACTTAAGCAAAACAAGATACCAATTGTTAAGGTTCGATGGAATGCTCGTAGAGGACCCGAGTTCACCTGGGAGCGTGAAGATCAGATGAAGAAGAAATACCCGCATCTATTTCTAGAAGATTCGTCAACACCTTTAACTGTTTAAAATTTCGGGACGAAATTTATTTAACGGGTAGGTACTGTAGTGACCCGAACTTTTCCATGTTTATATATATTAATTGAGATTGATATTTACATGATTAAATGTTTCCAACATGTTAAGCAATCAAACTTGTTAAGACTTGATTAATTGAAATATGTTTCATATAGACAATTGACCACCCAAGTTGACCGGTGATTCACGAACGTTAAAACTTGTAAAAACTATATGATGACATATATATGGATATATATATAGTTAACATGATACTATGATAAGTAAACGTATCATTAAGTATATTAATAATGAACTACATATGTAGAAACAAGACTACTAACTTAATGATTTTTAAACGAGACATATATGTAACGATTATCGTTGTAAAGACATTTAATGTATATATATCATATTAAGAGATATTCATACATGATAATATCATGATAATATAATAATTTAAAATCTCATTTGATATTATAAACATTGGGTTAACAACATTTAACAAGATCGTTAACCTAAAGGTTTCAAAACAACACTTACATGTAACGACTAACGATGACTTAACGACTCAGTTAAAATGTATATACATGTAGTGTTTTAATATGTATTTATACACTTTTGAAAGAATTCAATACACTTATCAAAATACTTCTACTTAACAAAAATTCTTACAATTACATCCTCGTTCAGTTTCATCAACAATTCTACTCGTATACACCCGTATTCGTACTCGTACAATACACAGCTTTTAGATGTATGTCCTATTGATATATACACTCCAATGATCAGCTCTTAGCATCCCATATGAGTCACCTAACACATGTGGGAACCATCATTTGGCAACTAGCATGAAATATCTCATAAAATTACAAAAATATGAGTAATCATTCATGACTTATTTACATGAAAACAAAATTACATATCCTTTATATCTAATCCATACACCAACGACCAAAAACACCTACAAACACTTTTATTCTTCAATTTTCTTCATCTAATTGATCTCTCTCAAGTTCTATCTTCAAGTTCTAAGTGTTCTTCATAAATTCTACAAGTTCTAGTTACATAAAATCAAGAATACTTTCAAGTTTGCTAGCTCACTTCCAATCTTGTAAGGTGATCATCCAACCTCAAGAAATCTTTGTTTCTTACAGTAGGTTATCATTCTAATACAAGGTAATAATCATATTCAAACTTTGGTTCAATTTTTATAACTATAACAATCTTATTTCAAGTGATGATCTTACTTGAACTTGTTTTCGTGTCATGATTCTGCTTCAAGAACTTCGAGCCATCCAAGGATCCGTTGAAGCTAGATCCATTTTTCTATTTTCCAGTAGGTTTATCCAAGGAACTTAAGGTAGTAATGATGTTCATAACATCATTCGATTCATACATATAAAGCTATCTTATTCGAAGGTTTAAACTTGTAATCACTAGAACATAGTTTAGTTAATTCTAAACTTGTTCGCAAACAAAAGTTAATCCTTCTAACTTGACTTTTAAAATCAACTAAACACATGTTCTATATCTATATTATATGCTAACTTAATGATTTAAAACCTGGAAACACGAAAAACACCGTAAAACCGGATTTACGCCGTCGTAGTAACACCGCGGGCTGTTTTGGGTTAGTTAATTAAAAACTATGATAAACTTTGATTTAAAAGTTGTTATTCTGAGAAAATGATTTTTATTATGAACATGAAACTATATCCAAAAATTATGGTTAAACTCAAAGTGGAAGTATGTTTTCTAAAATGGTCATCTAGACGTCGTTCTTTCGACTGAAATGACTACCTTTAAAAAAATGACTTGTAACTTATTTTTCTGACTATAAACCTATACTTTTTCTGTTTAGATTCATAAAATAGAGTTCAATATGAAACCATAGCCATTTGATTCACTCAAAACGGATTTAAAATGAAGAAGTTATGGGTAAAACAAGATTGGATAATTTTTCTCATTTTAGCTACGTGAAAATTGGTAACAAATCTATTCCAACCATAACTTAATCAACTTGTATTGTATATTATGTAATCTTGAGATACCATAGACACGTATACAATGTTTCGACCTATCATGTCGACACATCTATATATATTTCGGAACAACCATAGACACTCTATATGTGAATGTTGGAGTTAGCTATACAGGGTTGAGGTTGATTCCAAAATATATATAGTTTGAGTTGTGATCAATACTGAGATACGTATACACTGGGTCGTGGATTGATTCAAGATAATATTTATCGATTTATTTCTGTACATCTAACTGTGGACAACTAGTTGTAGGTTACTAACGAGGACAGCTGACTTAATAAACTTAAAACATCAAAATATATTAAAGGTGTTGTAAATATATTTTGAACATACTTTGATATATATGTATATATTGTTATAGGTTCGTGAATCAACCAGTGGCCAAGTCTTACTTCCCGGCGAAGTAAAAATCTGTGAAAGTGAGTTATAGTCCCACTTTTAAAATCTAATATTTTTGGGATGAGAATACATGCAGGTTTTATAAATGATTTACAAAATAGACACAAGTATGTGAAACTACATTCTATGGTTGAATTATTGAAATCGAATATGCCCCTTTTTATTAAGTCTGGTAATCTAAGAATTAAGGAACAGACACCCTAATTGACGCGAATCCTAAAGATAGATCTATTGGGCCTAACAAACCCCATCCAAAGTACCGGATGCTTTAGTACTTCGAAATTTATATCATATCCGAAGGGTGTCCCGGAATAATGGGGATATTCTTATATATGCATCTTGTTAATGTCGGTTACCAGGTGTTCACCATATGAATGATTTTTATCTCTATGTATGGGATGTGTATTGAAATATGAAATCTTGTGGTCTATTATTATGATTTGATATATATAGGTTAAACCTATAACTCACCAACATTTTTGTTGACGTTTTAAGCATGTTTATTCTCAGGTGATTATTAAGTGCTTCCGCTGTCGCATACTTAAATAAGGACGAGATTTGGAGTCCATGTTTGTATGATATTGTGTAAAAACTGCATTCAAGAAACTTATTTTGTTGTAACATATTTGTATTGTAAACCATTATGTAATGGTCGTGTGTAAACAGGATATTTTAGATTATCATTATTTGATAATCTACGTAAAGCTTTTTAAACCTTTATTGATGAAATAAAGGTTATGGTTTGTTTTAAAATGAATGCAGTCTTTGAAAAACGTCTCATATAGAGGTCAAAACCTCGCAACGAAATCAATTAATATGGAACGTTTTTAATCAATAAGAACGGGACATTTCATCAGCAACCAAAAATCCCGCAATAGAAGTGGGAAGGAATAACAATGGACTTCATCACGAAGCTACAGAAGATAGTAGGCGGTTATGATACCATCTGGGTTATCGATGACCGTCTTACCAAATCTGCACACTTCCTAGCCATGAAGGAAACTGGTACGATGGAGAAACTCGCGCAACTATACATAAAGGAAGTTGTATCTAGACAAGGTGTACCCTTATCGATTATTTCCGACCGAGATGCCCGTTTCAATTCTAGATTTTTGGCGTTCTTTGCAAGAAGCTTTGAGAACACGTTTAGATATAAGTACTGCGTATCACTCGCAAAATGACGGACAGAGCGAATGCACGATTCAAACCCCGGAGGACATGTTGCGTGCTTGTGTAATTGATTTTGGAAAGGCTTGGGAGAAGCACTTGCCGCTAGCCGAATTCTCTTACAACAATAGCTATCACGCAAGTATTAAGGCCGCACCTTTCGAAGCTTTGTATGGCCGCATATGTCGTTCTCCTACTTGTTGGGCCGAAGTAGGTGAAAAGAAACCGGACCCGAACTCGTCCATGAAACTACCGAGAAGATTGTCCAAATTCAAGCGAGGCTCAAGACGGCCTGCGATCATCAAAAGAGCTATGCCGATCTTAAGCGTAAAGATCGCGAATTCCAAGTAGGTGATCGAGTGATGTTGAAAGTTGCACCTTGGAAAGGTGTAATCCATTTTGTAAAGCGTGGGAAGCTAAATCCATGATATATTGGTCCTTTCGAAGTCTTTGAGCGTATTGGACCCGTTGCTTACCGTTTGGATCTTCCGACTCAGTTGAGTGCTGTTCATCCCACTTTCCACATGTCAAATCTGAAGAAATGTCTTACTGAACCAGAACTTGTCATACCACTTGAGGAGCTTACGATTGATGACAAACTCCACTTCGTTGAAGAACCTGTTGAAATTATGGACCGTGAGGTCAAAACCTTGAAACGCAACAAGATTCCAATTGTTCGAGTTCGTTGGAATGCTAAACGAGGACATGAGTTTACTTGAGAGTGAGAGGATCAGATGATGCAGAAGTATCCTCACCTCTTCACAACTTTACCGTCTACCTCAGCTTAAAATTTCGGGATGAAATTTTCATTAACAGGTGGGTATTGTAATGACCCGACTTTTTCGACTTGCTTTCGTGCTTGTTACTTTCTGCGAAACTGCGTATTTGTGCGTAATGAGCTATATTATATTCTGGGATCTTATTTCATGATTAATTACCTTCGTTTATATCATACAATGTGCCATTAAGCACTTAGTTACTTAAGTTGATCCCCGAATGCTTTTACGACCGTTAGTGTCACTTGACGTTTAGAATGAGCTATATGTTTTGGTACACGTTTAACCTTGGTCATAATTGGAATATTACGACTACGAAATACTAATTGTTATTTTCTAATAACAATTACTTGGGCTTTTGGTTGCTTAATTACGCTTAGTAATTTAATTATGCTCACTAGTTAGTCTTGTTGGACTTTCTACCTTGTTGGACTCAAGCCCACCCTACTCTAGCTAATGGACTATTTAATTAGCCCAATTTTAATAGTTTATGACCCATATAAATGTAAGACAAATGCCCATTTATTAGAGGGAACATACTAGCATTTTTGTTAACCATAATCACAATTGTTGCATGGGATCCCAACATAAGCACCAACTTTAGACAACCATTAACCAAAAAGCAAAAGTTTATCCCTCTTGTCCCCCCTATACCCCACGACCACCACCACCATACCACCCCATCACCTCCTATAAATACCATGCTAATTCCTCACATTTCACACTTGATTTCATTCACAAATTACACACACTTACTCTCTTATTCTCTCTCTAGTCTTTCTCACTCTAAAAAGTGTAAGTTTTAAATTTTCTTTCTCTTCTTCTTCCCTTCATATCCATGACATCATCATCATCATTTAAATGATCTAGCTTTTTAGCTTTTGATCTTGTTATATCTTATAGATTCAAACTTGGGTTTGAATCCTTCAAGAACATGAAAGATTCAAGCTTTCTAGCTTTGAATCTTCATTTACTTGTTAGATCTAGCTTATGATTTCTTTATTTTGTTATAAAGATCAAAACTTGTGTTTATGATCTTCATGTAACTTGAAGATCTAGTATTTTGCTTTAAGGATCTTCAAGAACACTAAAGATCCAAGATTTCTAGCTTAGGGTTTCATTATTTTGTTAACGATCTTAGCTTTTTAGCTTATGGTCTCATTACTTTCATTAGATCTTAGCTTTCTAGCTTATGGTCTCATTAATCTTGTAAACATCCAAGCTTTCTAGCTTAGGGTTTTCTTAATACTTGAGATCTAAGTTATTATTGTAGATCTCACTTACTTGGAACCTTTTTGTGTTTGTTGTGATGATAAAGATCAAGTCTTCATCATCACATATGATGGAGATGCATAAACTTGTGCAAAAAGGACAAAGGTTGAAGCTTTATTGGATTTATGCAATAAAGAGGCAACCTTGATGTTCAAAACTTGTAGAATGATAGATTTTACTCTTAGTTGTATGTTTATGGTTGAAACTTGGTCAAAGTGATGCTAAAACATCAAAGAGTTGTACACTTGAAGCTTACACGCATTAAGGATGAGAACCGTGATGAGCATCAAGCACCAAGAAACCCACCGGAGCAATTTTTTGCTGTTTTTGGGGTTTTGTCAGACTCCTGGACTTCTGGAAAATTGATTTTCAGATATTTCGTTTCGAGTAGATGACTTTTCGTTTAGGCCTCGCCTAAATCCGATATACGGTTTAGGATTTATAGCCTTCCTAAAGTCACTAAGCCTTTGTAACGGCATGCTGAAATTTCTGACCTACTCGCACTTAAACCGTCGCCACGGTCAAACAAAGACGAGTTAGGTTTTGAAAATTGTACAGAGGTTAGAGGACGCACATACGAAGCCTTGACCACTGACCACGGGTCTTTTCGTTTTGTATAGAGGTCGTAGCAGCTGTCCAAAGTCAGCCTTTTGTTTCAATCTCTATTCTTGTTGAAAACTTACTTAATCTTTTACGAATGATGATGACGATGATGATGTTTAGTACTTTACTTACGTACTTTTAAACCTTTTGGGACAATATACTGACTTAGTGACCTTTGACTTAGGTTGACGACCTTTCGGACCGACCTACTACCTGCATACTTTTCATATCGACTTTTACTGCTTATTCACTGTGAGTTATAGCTTCCCTTTTTACTTTACTATTTTTGGGACTGAGAATGCATGCACTTTTTATGTTTTACATACTAGACACGAGTACTTAAACTTTACATATGTGTGGGTGATATAACGGCACAAAGATTCCCCTTAGCACAGTAACGTTTAATCATTGGTTTTTGAACCGGTGAACGCGAATATTAGATATGGATCCATAGGGTTTGACATCCCCACTCGGGCTAGTCGTGCTAGTATTTAACGGGTGTTTAATACTTCGAGGACATACGCACTCGCCAAGTGTACTTTTAGGGGGTATTACTGATCAATCCTATATCAATTTATTACTTAATTAAGGATTGAGTGCAATAATTAGATGGAGGATGGGATGTTTAATGATTATTTTGGGCCCTGATGATCGTCTTTCACTTTATCAATCAAGTGATCAACCACCCCGACCCAGTCATGATTGTCAATTAGCATGATTCACCTTAGCGCAATGTAGAAATTCCTTGGGCAAGATCACAAGTGAAAATCACAAAGGCTAGAGCAAATGGCAGAGAATCAACAACCTATAAATGAGAGGCCATGCTCTCTATTTATAGTATTCGAAATATCCTCGGTCTGCGGATTGCTTAACTATTCGCGAAAACTTAGCGAAATGACCCGCAGTCTTTTATTAGCGCGAAAACTGACCCGCTATCCTTATTTTAAACGAATATTCCAAACCTTTTGGCTATAGTTCGCGTAGCTTCTGCTTCTAGCCCTTAGCTAATAAAATATACATATACAATGCTATGTATATGATCAAGTCCCCCCAGTTTATTATGATACATTTCGCGAAGCAGATGCATCATGATAAACTCTAAAAAATAAATCGTGTTACATTAAAATATATTTGCAGCATGTTACAACAATTTTTTACCATCTAATTATTGCCTTTGGTTTTATTAATCTCAACGCAAAACAACAACGGTAACTTCGCAAACTATCAAATCAAAAACGCTGTAACGGCTAGAAAATTACCGTTTACACATTGCGGTAATGTCACGACCCAGAAAATTTCGACTAATTTTGAACCGAACTCACGATACGATGTAATGTTTTCGACACGATAAGAAATATCTGTTAGGTTGGATCTCAAAAATTTTGAACTGTTTTCATATATGCATTTACCATTTGACTACTCCCGACAATTCACGAACAATTGGTTGTAAATAGAGATGTATGCATATAAATATATGAATATTTATGTTAACTTGAAATACGTAAGTAAATATTATATGATTTTATGGTTAGGACTAATTATGTAAAATAATAAGCGATATAATAAAGTTGTTATTTAAATGAATCTATATATATAAATATATACAAAGTGTATTAAAAATAAATATTAAATGAGTGTAATACTAGTTTGATATCCGATTGATATTAAGCAAGTTAAATTCAAACTTATATTATTTTAAAAATAAACGGTGATCCGAAAATAAGTAATTTCAATTAAAGGCTTAATAAGTCCGGCTGCTAATCTGTTAATCTGTTAGATGTTCATTCATTCTTTTCACTTTTCCTTTCTTGTTTTTAGACAAATGATTAACCATCAACAAAAATTTTATGAACCATAATTATTGCTACTGTTTTTGTTTCCTTCGCATATCTAAATCTAAATATTATAAATATAGATATCACCTTTCACTAATTACTACTTTTACTATAATATAAAATATAATATATAATATTAAATATTAAATAAATAATTATGCGTGAATTTTGTTAAGAGATCACAATAAATTTCATTTGTTTCTGCCATTCTATTTTACTCGTGATTTATTGTCGACAAACAAATTTGTGTGGGTACCAGAAAAATAGTGCAAATCAATTTCTGTTGTTGATTGATCTATCCACTTTTCTCTGTGTAATATATATACATATACAACGCATACACTTAGATGGAGGCATACACTAAAATAAATCAAAACACCACCCACATCTTATTCATCCACCATCTTCACTATATCCATCATCATCATGTACATCGCCGACGACCACCACCACCTATGATCAACCTTCATCTTAGCCAACTTTGTATGTTTTTGTTCCTTATCGATACTAAACCACAACCAACCATAAAACCTACACCATCTCCTGTTAATATCTCGTTGTTACCATGTTGGACCGATCAACACTAACCCACAGCCCTTGTTGATGTATGGTCTTTCTATTTCTGTTTTCTGAAACATTAAACGCGAAAGAGAAAGAAGATGAGACTGTAACGAATGATTTCTGTTTCTATACCATCTTCACCCACTTAAAACCCCTTATACTTGGAGTCCTTTTCGATTAATATCACTGCAAATATTCAAGACTCAACCATCACCAAGAACACTATGATTTGCTACCCTTGAAACTAATCGAAAGCCAAACCCATAAAACTCAAACCACCATATTAACGTCGTATTTTTTTTTCTTTTCTGTTTTCATCATGAAGACCCAACCTCCATCATTTATAATACTACGGCTGTTTTCTGCCTTGCTGTTCGAGTACGGTCAATCAACAATAACCCACCTTTTTAAACCCATAAACACCACAAACTATAAACCAAATTCTGCATTACGTTCTTGTTTTCTGTTTCGGTACTTAGATTAAAGTGAAAAACAATGATGAGCCATATTAATAATGTATTACCTTACAAGCATTTAAAAATATACATGTGGGACAAAGTGAATTACTTCATGGCCGACATATGGGATTACATCTCATTTTTTTATATTTCATGATGATAAGAAGGTGGTGGGATAGGAGATAGAAACCAATTATTGAATCAATTCAAATATCTGTACGAAATTCGTTTTTAAGCTGCAAATTTATACTGGGCCGTGAATATGTTTTAGAGTTTAGGGACGTGAACTTGTTACTATAAATTTAGGCCGATTACTTTGGCGAATTACTTGGACCAATATAATAACTCCCATATTTTTTAGTTATTGAACCGTGAATTTGTGAGTATTTGGCCGGGATTCGATTATTACTTTGGGCCGTAATAGTGTTTTAGTAGTTGGATCGAGGAGTTGATGAAGATTTATGAAGGTGAATGATATAGGACGATGATGATGTGATGATGTTTAGATAATGAAATGTATTTATATGATCACCATTTTAAAAAAAAGTTACCAACTTAATATTATTTATGTCATGGTGGGACTAACGGGTTCTTAATGGCAGACAAATGAATCATTATAAAAATAAAGTGGGGGTAGTTATGATAAACAATACAATGGTGAAATAATGGTAATGATATATGGAGAATGTTACGGACCAGTTGGTTTGCAGGGCTTCTTTTTGGCCGAATAAAAAAAAATAATAATAATAATAACGGAGTGATAATCGATGATAGTTTGGATGGGATTAAGAGATACAAGATGATTATGATCATAACGAAAAATGATTGAAATGTCCCGTTTTTATTGATTAAAAACGTTCCATATTAATTGATTTCGTTGCGAGGTTTTGACCTCTATATGAGACGTTTTTCAAAGACTGCATTCATTTTTAAAACAAACCATAACCTTTATTTCATAAATAAAGGTTTAAAAAGCTTTACGTAGATTATCAAATAATGATAATCTAAAATATCCTGTTTACACACGACCATTACATAATGGTTTACAATACAAATATGTTACATCGAAATCAGTTTCTTGAATGCAGTTTTTACACAATATCATACAAACATGGACTCCAAATCTTGTCCTTATTTTAGTATGCAACAGCGGAAGCTCTTAATATTCACCTGAGAATAAACATGCTTTAAACGTCAACAAAAATGTTGGTGAGTTATAGGTTTAACCTATATATATATCAAATCGTAACAATAGACCACAAGATTTCATATTTCAATACACATCCCATACATAGAGATAAAAATCATTCATATGGTGAACACCTGGTAACCGACAATAACAAGATGCATATTTAAGAATATCCCCATCATTCCGGGACACCCTTCGGATATGATATAAATTTCGAAGTACTAAAGCATCCGGTACTTTGGATGGGGTTTGTTAGGCCCAATAGATCTATCTTTAGGATTCGCGTCAATTAGGGTGTCTGTTCCCTAATTCTTAGATTACCAGACTTAATAAAAAGGGGCATATTCGATTTCGATAATTCAACCATAGAATGTAGTTTCACGTACTTGTGTCTATTTTGTAAATCATTTATAAAACCTGCATGTATTCTCATCCCAAAAATATTAGATTTTAAAAGTGGGACTATAACTCACTTTCACAGATTTTTACTTCGTCGGGAAGTAAGACTTGGCCACTGGTTGATTCACGAACCTATAACAATATATACATATATATCAAAGTATGTTCAAAATATATTTACAACACTTTTAATATATTTTGATGTTTTAAGTTTATTAAGTCAGCTGTCCTCGTTAGTAACCTACAACTAGTTGTCCATAGTTAGATGTACAGAAATAAATCGATAAATATTATCTTGAATCAATCCACGACCCAGTGTATACGTATCTCAGTATTGATCACAACTCAAACTATATATATTTTGGAATCAACCTCAACCCTGTATAGCTAACTCCAACATTCACATATAGAGTGTCTATGGTTGTTCCGAAATATATATAGATGTGTCGACATGATAGGTCGAAACATTGTATACGTGTCTATGGTATCTCAAGATTACATAATATACAATACAAGTTGATTAAGTTATGGTTGGAATAGATTTGTTACCAATTTTCACGTAGCTAAAATGAGAAAAATTATCCAATCTTGTTTTACCCATAACTTCTTCATTTTAAATCCGTTTTGAGTGAATCAAATTGCTATGGTTTCATATTGAACTCTATTTTATGAATCTAAACAGAAAAAGTATAGGTTTATAGTCGGAAAAATAAGTTACAAGTCGTTTTTGTAAAGGTAGTCATTTCAGTCGAAAGAACGACGTCTAGATGACCATTTTAGAAAACATACTTCCACTTTGAGTTTAACCATAATTTTTGGATATAGTTTCATGTTCATAATAAAAATCATTTTCTCAGAATAACAACTTTTAAATCAAAGTTTATCATAGTTTTTAATTAACTAACCCAAAACAGCCCGCGGTGTTACTACGACGGCGTAAATCCGGTTTTACGGTGTTTTTCGTGTTTCCAGGTTTTAAATCATTAAGTTAGCATATCATATAGATATAGAACATGTGTTTAGTTGATTTTAAAAGTCAAGTTAGAAGGATTAACTTTTGTTTGCGAACAAGTTTAGAATTAACTAAACTATGTTCTAGTGATTACAAGTTTAAACCTTCGAATAAGATAGCTTTATATGTATGAATCGAATGATGTTATGAACATCATTACTACCTTAAGTTCCTTGGATGAACCTACTGGAAAAGAGAAAAATGGATCTAGCTTCAATGGATCCTTGGATGGCTCAAAGTTCTTGAAGCAAAATCATGACACGAAAACAAGTTCAAGTAAGATCATCACTTGAAATAAGATTGTTATAGTTATAGAAATTGAACCAAAGTTTGAATATGATTATTACCTTGTATTAGAATGATAACCTACTGTAAGAAACAAAGATTTCTTGAGGTTGGATGATCACCTTACAAGATTGGAAGTGAGCTAGCAATCTTGAAAGTATTCTTGATTTTATGTAACTAGAACTTTTGAAATTTATGAAGAACACTTAGAACTTGAAGATAGAACTTGAGAGAGATCAATTAGATGAAGAAAATTGAAGAATGAAAGTGTTTGTAGGTGTTTTTGGTCGTTGGTGTATGGATTAGATATAAAGGATATGTAATTTTGTTTTCATGTAAATAAGTCATGAATGATTACTCATATTTTTGTAATTTTATGAGATATTTCATGCTAGTTGCCAAATGATGGTTCCCACATGTGTTAGGTGACTCACATGGGCTGCTAAGAGCTGATCATTGGAGTGTATATACCAATAGTACATACATCTAAAAGCTGTGTATTGTACGAGTACGAATACGGGTGCATACGAGTAGAATTGTTGATGAAACTGAACGAGGATGTAATTGTAAGCATTTTTGTTAAGTAGAAGTATTTTGATAAGTGTCTTGAAGTCTTTCAAAAGTGTATGAATACATATTAAAACACTACATGTATATACATTTTAACTGAGTCGTTAAGTCATCGTTAGTCGTTACATGTAAATGTTGTTTTGAAACCTTTAGGTTAACGATCTTGTTAAATGTTGTTAACCCAATGTTTATAATATCAAAAGAGATTTTAAATTATTATATTATCATGATATTATGATGTACGAATATCTCTTAATATGATATATATACATTAAATGTCGTTACAACGATAATCGTTACATATATGTCTCGTTTCAAAATCATTAAGTTAGTAGTCTTGTTTTTACATATGTAGTTCATTGTTAATATACTTAATGATATGTTTACATATCATAATATCATGTTAACTATATATATAACCATATATATGTCATCATATAGTTTTTACAAGTTTTAACGTTCGTGAATCACCGGTCAACTTGGGTGGTCAATTGTCTATATGAAACCTATTTCAATTAATCAAGTCTTAACAAGTTTGATTGCTTAACATGTTGGAAACATTTAATCATGTAAATATCAATCTCAATTAATATATATAAACATGGAAAAGTTCGGGTCACTACAGTACCTACCCGTTAAATAAATTTCGTCCCGAAATTTTAAGCTGTTGAAGGTGTTGACGAATCTTCTGGAAATAGATGCGGGTATTTCTTCTTCATCTGATCTTCACGCTCCCAGGTGAACTCGGGTCCTCTACGAGCATTCCATCGAACCTTAACAATTGGTATCTTGTTTTGCTTAAGTCTTTTAACCTCACGATCCATTATTTCGACGGGTTCTTCGATGAATTGAAGTTTTTCGTTGATTTGGATTTCATCTAACGGAATAGTGAGATCTTCTTTAGCAAAACATTTCTTCAAATTCGAGACGTGGAAAGTGTTATGTACAGCCGCGAGTTGTTGAGGTAACTCAAGTCGGTAAGCTACTGGTCCGACACGATCAATAATCTTGAATGGTCCAATATACCTTGGATTTAATTTCCCTCGTTTACCAAATCGAACAACGCCTTTCCAAGGTGCAACTTTAAGCATGACCATCTCTCCAATTTCAAATTCTATATCTTTTCTTTTAATGTCAGCGTAGCTCTTTTGTCGACTTTGGGCGGTTTTCAACCGTTGTTGAATTTGGATGATCTTCTCGGTAGTTTCTTGTATAATCTCCGGACCCGTAATCTGTCTATCCCCCACTTCACTCCAACAAATCGGAGACCTGCACTTTCTACCATAAAGTGCTTCAAACGGCGCCATCTCAATGCTTGAATGGTAGCTGTTGTTGTAGGAAAATTCTGCTAACGGTAGATGTCGATCCCAACTGTTTCCGAAATCAATAACACATGCTCGTAGCATGTCTTCAAGCGTTTGTATCGTCCTTTCGCTCTGCCCATCAGTTTGTGGATGATAGGCAGTACTCATGTCCAGACGAGTTCCTAATGCTTGCTGTAATGTCTGCCAGAATCTTGAAATAAATCTGCCATCCCTATCAGAGATAATAGAGATTGGTATTCCATGTCTGGAGATGACTTCCTTCAAATACAGTCGTGCTAACTTCTCCATCTTGTCATCTTCTCTTATTGGCAGGAAGTGTGCTGATTTGGTGAGACGATCAACTATTACCCAAATAGTATCAAAACCACTTGCAGTCCTTGGCAATTTAGTGATGAAATCCATGGTAATGTTTTCCCATTTCCATTCTGGGATTTCGGGTTGTTGAAGTAGACCTGATGGTTTCTGATGCTCAGCTTTGACTTTAGAACACGTCAAACATTCTCCTACGTATTTAGCAACATCGGCTTTCATACCCGGCCACCAAAAATGTTTCTTGAGATCCTTGTACATCTTCCCCGTTCCAGGATGTATTGAGTATCTGGTTTTATGAGCTTCTCTAAGTACCATTTCTCTCATATCTCCAAATTTTGGTACCCAAATCCTTTCAGCCCTATACCGGGTTCCGTCTTCCCGAATATTAAGATGCTTCTCCGATCCTTTGGGTATTTCATCCTTTAAATTTCCCTCTTTTAAAACTCCTTGTTGCGCCTCCTTTATTTGAGTAGTAATGTTATTATGAATCATTATATTCATAGATTTTACTCGAATGGGTTCTCTGTCCTTCCTGCTCAAGGCATCGGCTACCACATTTGCCTTCCCCGGGTGGTAACGAATCTCAAAGTCGTAATCATTCAATAATTCAATCCACCTACGCTGCCTCATATTCAGTTGTTTCTGATTAAATATGTGTTGAAGACTTTTGTGGTCGGTATATATAATACTTTTGACCCCATATAAGTAATGCCTCCAAGTCTTTAATGCAAAAACAACCGCGCCTAATTCCAAATCATGCGTCGTATAATTTTGTTCGTGAATCTTCAATTGTCTAGACGCATAAGCAATCACCTTCGTTCGTTGCATTAATACACAACCGAGACCTTGCTTTGATGCATTACAATAAATCACAAAATCATCATTCCCTTTAGGCAATGACAATATAGGTGCCGTAGTTAGCTTTTTCTTCAATAACTGAAACGCTTTCTCTTGTTCATCATTCCATTCAAATTTCTTCCCTTTATGCGTTAATGCAGTCAAGGGTTTTGCTATTCTGGAAAAGTCTTGGATGAACCTTCTGTAGTAACCAGCTAGTCCTAAAAACTGGCGTATGTGTTTCGGAGTTTTCGGGGTTTCCCACTTTTCAACAGTTTCTATCTTTGCCGGATCCACCTTAATACCTTCTTTGTTCACTATGTGACCGAGGAATTGAACTTCTTCCAACCAAAATGCACACTTTGAAAACTTAGCGTACAATTCTTCCTTCCTCAATACTTCTAACACCTTTCTCAAATGTTCACCGTGTTCTTGGTCATTCTTTGAGTAAATAAGTATGTCATCAATGAAAACAATGACAAACTTGTCAAGGTATGGTCCACACACTCGGTTCATAAGGTCCATGAACACAGCTGGTGCATTAGTTAAACCAAACGGCATGACCATAAACTCGTAATGACCGTAACGTGTTCTGAAAGCAGTCTTTGGAATATCATCTTCTTTCACCCGCATTTGATGATACCCGGAACGTAAGTCAATCTTTGAATAAACAGACGAGCCTTGTAGTTGATCAAATAAGTCGTCGATTCTCGGTAGTGGGTAGCGGTTCTTGATGGTAAGTTTGTTCAACTCTCGGTAGTCGATACACAACCTGAATGTACCATCTTTCTTCTTGACAAACAAAACAGGAGCTCCCCACGGTGATGTGCTTGGTCGAATGAAACCACGCTCTAAAAGTTCTTGTAATTGGCTTTGCAGTTCTTTCATCTCGCTGGGTGCGAGTCTGTAAGGAGCACGAGCTATTGGTGCAGCTCCTGGTACAAGATCTATTTGAAATTCAACGGATCGATGTGGGGGTAATCCCGGTAATTCTTTCGGAAATACATCGGGAAATTCTTTTGCAATGGGAACATCATTGATGCTCTTTTCTTCAGTTTGTACTTTCTCGACGTGTGCTAGAACAGCATAGCAACCTTTTCTTATTAGTTTTTGTGCCTTCAAATTACTAATAAGATGTAGCTTCGTGTTGCCCTTTTCTCCGTACACCATTAAGGGTTTTCCTTTTTCTCGTATAATGCGAATTGCATTTTTGTAACAAACGATCTCCGCTTTCACTTCTTTCAACCAGTCCATACCGATTATCACATCAAAACTCCCTAACTCTACTGGTATCAAATCAATCTTAAATGTTTCGCTAACCAGTTTAATTTCTCGATTTCGACATATATTATCTGCTGAAATTAATTTACCATTTGCTAATTCGAGTAAAAATTTACTATCCAAAGGCGTCAATGGACAACTTAATTTAGCACAAAAATCTCTACTCATATAGCTTCTATCCGCACCCGAATCAAATAAAACGTAAGCAGATTTATTGTCAATAAGAAACGTACCCGTAACAAGCTCCGGGTCTTCCTGTGCCTCTACCACATTAATATTGAAAACTCTTCCACGGCCTTGTCCATTCGTGTTCTCCTGGTTCGGGCAATTTCTAATAATGTGGCCTGGTTTTCCACATTTATAACAAACTACATTGGCATAACTTGCTCCGACACTACTTGCTCCGCCATTACTCGTTCCGACACCATTTGTTCCTTTCGTTCTATTAACCCCTGGTCCGTAGACCTCACACTTCGCCGCGCTATGACCATTTCTTTTACACTTGTTGCAAAATTTGGTGCAGAACCCCGAGTGATTCTTTTCACACCTTTGGCATAGCTGCTTCTGATTGTTGTTGTTGTTGCGGTTATTATTGTTGTTGGGATGATTGTTGTAGTTGCTGTTGTTGTTGTTGTTGTTGTTGTTAGGCCGTTTGTTGTAGTTGCGATTGATGTTGCGATTGTTGGGATAATTGTTGCGATTATTGTTGTAATTGATGTTGTTGTTGTATTGGTGATTCTTATCACCGTTTTCCTCCCACTTTCTTTTGACTTGCTTCACATTGGCCTCTTCAGCAGTCTGTTCTTTAATTCTTTCTTCAATCTGGTTCACTAGTTTGTGAGCCATTCTACATGCCTGTTGTATGGAGGCGGGCTCGTGTGAACTTATATCTTCTTGGATTCTTTCCGGTAATCCTTTCACAAACGCGTCGATCTTCTCTTCCTCATCTTCGAATGCTCCCGGACACAATAGGCACAATTCTGTGAATCGTCTTTCGTACGTGGTAATATCAAATCCTTGGGTTCGTAACCCTCTAAGTTCTGTCTTGAGCTTATTGACCTCGGTTCTGGGACGGTACTTCTCGTTCATCAAGTGCTTGAATGCTGACCACGGTAGTGCGTACGCATCATCTTGTCCCACTTGCTCTAGATAGGTATTCCACCATGTTAACGCAGAACCTGTGAAGGTATGCGTAGCGTACTTCACTTTGTCCTCTTCAGTACACTTACTTATGGCAAACACCGATTCAACCTTCTCGGTCCACCGTTTCAATCCGATCGGTCCTTCGGTTCCATCAAATTCCAAAGGTTTGCAGGCAGTGAATTCTTTGTAGGTGCATCCTACACGATTTCCTGTACTGCTAGATCCAAGGTTATTGTTGGTATGTAGCGCAGCCTGTACTGCGGCTATGTTTGAAGCTAGAAAAGTACGGAATTCCTCTTCATTCATATTCACGGTGTGTCGAGTAGTCGGTGCCATTTCCTTCAAAATAGTTAAATGGAACAAGTCAATCATACAGAATATTAAGAGTAGTTAATAGTATTTCGTAGCATAATATGAACTCATTTATAAAAGCTTTTTCTTCATATTAGCGTTTTATAAGTTTAAATTCGGGTAGTACCTACCCGTTAAGTTCATACTTAGTAGCTAATATACAATTCAACTACTACAATTCTATATGAGAAACAGATTGTAATAATATTTCGCGTTCAAACTTTTATACAATATTTTACAAACTTACAATACCGCTTATTTTACATAAAGCATGAAATATAGCACACAATAACTTTGATACAAGATAGTTGTGAAGACAATTCTAGCTAGTACACAAGTCGTTCGGCAAAGGCAATAAAGACACGTAATTCATACGTCCAGAAACAAGTCATGCATTCTGGTTTTACTAGGACTACTTCCCATCCTTGGTCTTGTGCAACATAACCGTTATGGCCGTTGATAAGACAGCGTGTTGTAACGTCATCAAAGGGACGAGGGTTACGTAATGTCCAACAGTCCCGTAATAATCTAAAAACCTCATTTCTTACCCCAATTACCGACTCCGTCACTTGTGGAAACGTTTTGTTTAATAGTTGTAGCCCGATGTTCTTGTTCTCACTTTGGTGAGAAGCGAACATTACTATTCCGTAAGCATAACATGCTTCTTTATGTTGCATGTTAGCCGCTTTTTCTAAATCACGAAGTCCAATATTCGGATATATTGAGTCAAAATAATTTCTTAACCCGTTGCGTAAAATAGCATTTGGGTTCCCCGCAATATATGCGTCAAAGTAAACACATCGTAACTTATGGGTTTCCCAATGTGATATCCCCCATCTTTCAAACGAAAGTCTCTTATAAACCAAGACATTCTTGGAACGTTCTTCGAATGTCTTACAAACTGATCTCGCCTTAAATAGTTGTGCCGAGGAATTCTGGCCGACTCTAGACAAGATTTCATCAATCATGTCTCCGGGTAGGTCTCTTAAAATATTGGGTTGTCTATCCATTTTGTGTTTTTAAACTGTAAAATAGACAAGAGTTAGATTCATAAAAAAAAAAAAAATACCTATTAATACAAGCAATTTTTACATATATCATAAAGCATAAGCACACTATATTACATATATTACACCACACGAATACAACTATCTTATTCCGACTCGCTCGTTTCTTCTTGTTGGGTTTTGGTTTGTTTTGCCAAGTTTCTAGGGATATATGATGTTCCCCTAATACGAGCCGTCGTTGTCCACATTGGTTTAGAAAAACCTGGTGGTTTAGAGGTTCCCGGGTCATTGTTACAACTTAAGGACTTCGGGGGTTGACGATACATATAAAGTTCATCGGGGTTGGAATTAGATTTCTCTATTTTTATGCCCTTTCCCTTATTATTTTCTTTTGCCTTTTTAAATTCAGTTGGGGTTATTTCTATAACATCATCGGAATTCTCGTCGGAATCCGATTCATCGGAGAATTGGTAATCCTCCCAATATTTTGCTTCCTTGGCGGAAACACCATTGACCATAATTAACCTTGGTCGGTTGGTTGAGGATTCTCTTTTACTTAACCGTTTTATTATTTCCCCCACCGGTTCTATTTCTTCTTCCGGTTCCGATTCTTCTTCCGGTTCCGACTCTTCTTCCGGTTCCTCTTCGGGAACTTGTGAATCAGTCCACGAATCATTCCAATTTACATTTGACTCTTCATTATTATTAGGTGAGTCAATGGGACTTGTTCTAGAGGTAGACATCTATCACATAATATCAAACACGTTAAGAGATTAATATATCACATAATATTCATATGTTAAAAATATATAGTTTCCAACAAAAATGTTAAGCAATCATTTTTAAAGAAAACACGGTCGAAGTCCAGACTCACTAATGCATCCTAACAAACTCGATAAGACACACTAATGCAATTTTCTGGTTCTCTAAGACCAACGCTCGGATACCAACTGAAATGTCCCGTTCTTATTGATTAAAAACGTTCCATATTAATTGATTTCGTTGCGAGGTTTTGACCTCTATATGAGACGTTTTTCAAAGACTGCATTCATTTTTAAAACAAACCATAACCTTTATTTCATAAATAAAGGTTTAAAAAGCTTTACGTAGATTATCAAATAATGATAATCTAAAATATCCTGTTTACACACGACCATTACATAATGGTTTACAATACAAATATGTTACATCGAAATCAGTTTCTTGAATGCAGTTTTTACACAATATCATACAAACATGGACTCCAAATCTTGTCCTTATTTTAGTATGCAACAGCGGAAGCTCTTAATATTCACCTGAGAATAAACATGCTTTAAACGTCAACAAAAATGTTGGTGAGTTATAGGTTTAACCTATATATATATCAAATCGTAACAATAGACCACAAGATTTCATATTTCAATACACATCCCATACATAGAGATAAAAATCATTCATATGGTGAACACCTGGTAACCGACAATAACAAGATGCATATTTAAGAATATCCCCATCATTCCGGGACACCCTTCGGATATGATATAAATTTCGAAGTACTAAAGCATCCGGTACTTTGGATGGGGTTTGTTAGGCCCAATAGATCTATCTTTAGGATTCGCGTCAATTAGGGTGTCTGTTCCCTAATTCTTAGATTACCAGACTTAATAAAAAGGGGCATATTCGATTTCGATAATTCAACCATAGAATGTAGTTTCACGTACTTGTGTCTATTTTGTAAATCATTTATAAAACCTGCATGTATTCTCATCCCAAAAATATTAGATTTTAAAAGTGGGACTATAACTCACTTTCACAGATTTTTACTTCGTCGGGAAGTAAGACTTGGCCACTGGTTGATTCACGAACCTATAACAATATATACATATATATCAAAGTATGTTCAAAATATATTTACAACACTTTTAATATATTTTGATGTTTTAAGTTTATTAAGTCAGCTGTCCTCGTTAGTAACCTACAACTAGTTGTCCATAGTTAGATGTACAGAAATAAATCGATAAATATTATCTTGAATCAATCCACGACCCAGTGTATACGTATCTCAGTATTGATCACAACTCAAACTATATATATTTTGGAATCAACCTCAACCCTGTATAGCTAACTCCAACATTCACATATAGAGTGTCTATGGTTGTTCCGAAATATATATAGATGTGTCGACATGATAGGTCGAAACATTGTATACGTGTCTATGGTATCTCAAGATTACATAATATACAATACAAGTTGATTAAGTTATGGTTGGAATAGATTTGTTACCAATTTTCACGTAGCTAAAATGAGAAAAATTATCCAATCTTGTTTTACCCATAACTTCTTCATTTTAAATCCGTTTTGAGTGAATCAAATTGCTATGGTTTCATATTGAACTCTATTTTATGAATCTAAACAGAAAAAGTATAGGTTTATAGTCGGAAAAATAAGTTACAAGTCGTTTTTGTAAAGGTAGTCATTTCAGTCGAAAGAACGACGTCTAGATGACCATTTTAGAAAACATACTTCCACTTTGAGTTTAACCATAATTTTTGGATATAGTTTCATGTTCATAATAAAAATCATTTTCTCAGAATAACAACTTTTAAATCAAAGTTTATCATAGTTTTTAATTAACTAACCCAAAACAGCCCGCGGTGTTACTACGACGGCGTAAATCCGGTTTTACGGTGTTTTTCGTGTTTCCAGGTTTTAAATCATTAAGTTAGCATATCATATAGATATAGAACATGTGTTTAGTTGATTTTAAAAGTCAAGTTAGAAGGATTAACTTTTGTTTGCGAACAAGTTTAGAATTAACTAAACTATGTTCTAGTGATTACAAGTTTAAACCTTCGAATAAGATAGCTTTATATGTATGAATCGAATGATGTTATGAACATCATTACTACCTTAAGTTCCTTGGATGAACCTACTGGAAAAGAGAAAAATGGATCTAGCTTCAATGGATCCTTGGATGGCTCAAAGTTCTTGAAGCAAAATCATGACACGAAAACAAGTTCAAGTAAGATCATCACTTGAAATAAGATTGTTATAGTTATAGAAATTGAACCAAAGTTTGAATATGATTATTACCTTGTATTAGAATGATAACCTACTGTAAGAAACAAAGATTTCTTGAGGTTGGATGATCACCTTACAAGATTGGAAGTGAGCTAGCAATCTTGAAAGTATTCTTGATTTTATGTAACTAGAACTTTTGAAATTTATGAAGAACACTTAGAACTTGAAGATAGAACTTGAGAGAGATCAATTAGATGAAGAAAATTGAAGAATGAAAGTGTTTGTAGGTGTTTTTGGTCGTTGGTGTATGGATTAGATATAAAGGATATGTAATTTTGTTTTCATGTAAATAAGTCATGAATGATTACTCATATTTTTGTAATTTTATGAGATATTTCATGCTAGTTGCCAAATGATGGTTCCCACATGTGTTAGGTGACTCACATGGGCTGCTAAGAGCTGATCATTGGAGTGTATATACCAATAGTACATACATCTAAAAGCTGTGTATTGTACGAGTACGAATACGGGTGCATACGAGTAGAATTGTTGATGAAACTGAACGAGGATGTAATTGTAAGCATTTTTGTTAAGTAGAAGTATTTTGATAAGTGTCTTGAAGTCTTTCAAAAGTGTATGAATACATATTAAAACACTACATGTATATACATTTTAACTGAGTCGTTAAGTCATCGTTAGTCGTTACATGTAAATGTTGTTTTGAAACCTTTAGGTTAACGATCTTGTTAAATGTTGTTAACCCAATGTTTATAATATCAAAAGAGATTTTAAATTATTATATTATCATGATATTATGATGTACGAATATCTCTTAATATGATATATATACATTAAATGTTGTTACAACGATAATCGTTACATATATGTCTCGTTTCAAAATCATTAAGTTAGTAGTCTTGTTTTTACATATGTAGTTCATTGTTAATATACTTAATGATATGTTTACATATCATAATATCATGTTAACTATATATATAACCATATATATGTCATCATATAGTTTTTACAAGTTTTAACGTTCGTGAATCACCGGTCAACTTGGGTGGTCAATTGTCTATATGAAACCTATTTCAATTAATCAAGTCTTAACAAGTTTGATTGCTTAACATGTTGGAAACATTTAATCATGTAAATATCAATCTCAATTAATATATATAAACATGGAAAAGTTCGGGTCACTACAATGATGATGTGCGAAATGAGTAAGTTAAATGGTGATGATAATCACGATTAGGATTATGATATTGATAAACTAAGTCGAGTATGATGGGGTTATGATGATAGATTAAGTTGAAGATGATGATGATGATGTTAGTTTAAGATCATGATAATGATAATGGAAGATCATGATGGTGATAATGGAAGATCATGATGATGAGTTTAGAATGAATATGTAGATCAGTTGGTTAAGGATGTTTTTCGGGTTAGCGGGATGTCGCGGGTTCAAACCCGGACTTGGGCATTTATAGGACTACTCCTTTGAGGTAGTTTACTTATTTAATTATCATCATTATTATTATTATTATTATTATTATTATTATTATTATTATTATTATTATTATTATTATTATTATTATTATTATTATTATTATTATTATTATTATTATTATTATTATTATTATTATTATTGAAATTATTTTTATATAAAAACATTATCAGTTTTAATATTATTATTATTAAATTATAGTATTATTAAAAACTATCATTATTATTATCATTATTATTTTAATTATCATTATTATTTTAATTACCATTTTTATTATTATTTTTATAACAAATAAATATTATACTTATATTACACATAATTATATACTAAACATATTAACATTATTTTTTTTATAAATATTACAAATAACAAATTATTGATAAAATATTAATATACATATTAAGATATCTACATATATAAATATTAATCATTTTAAATATATACAAATTAAATACATATAACATATAAACTAAGATATAATATATATAAATTTGTTCGATTACAAATATATGTGTTAATATACATTAATGATATAGGTTCGTGAATTCGAGGTCAACCCTATATTTGTTAAATGACGTCATATGTATTTTTACTACAAAATACAGTATGGTGAGTTTTATTTGATCCCTTTTACTCTTTACATTTTTGGGCTGAGAATACATGCAAATGCTTTATTAACTGTTTTACAAAATTTATATGTGTGAGTTTCATTTGCTCCCTTTTTAATTGCTTTCGCAATATATATTTTGGGCTGAGAATACATGCAATATTTTATAAATGCTTTACGAAATAGAGACAAGAGATCAAAAATGATAATTCTGCAGATTGATGTGCTAGGTAATTTAGTTACATGTTATAAGAGCATGTGAGCGCGAATCCTAAAGATAGATCTATCGGGCTTAACACCCCCATCCTGTAGGCTGCGCTAGACATAAGAGCTAGTGGGCGGATGTTTAGTACTTCGAGGATTATTTATACACTTGCGAGTGTACGTATCCATCTTTGCGAAGATGACTTATTATATTATTGTTAAGATTGATTACTGAGGCCTCAACATAAGCAGAACGGTTTTATACACTTGCGAGTGTACATATATTTATAAACGGAAATCTTGTGGTCTATTAATATATTGAAATGATTGTTATGATAAACCTATGAACTCACCAACCTTTTGGTTGACACTTTTAAGCATGTTTATTCTCAGGTACGAATTAAGTCTTCCGCTGTGCATTTGCTCATTTTAAGGACATTACTTGGAGTCGATCATCGCAATGGGACCAAATGTTGATGACTTCGTCCAGATGGATTAGGACGGGTCGTTACAGGTGGTATCAGAGCGTTGGTCCTAGCGAACCAGGTCTTGCATTAGTGTGTCTAACTGATAGTTGTTAGGATGCATTAGCGAGTCTGGACTTCGACCTTAGCTGCATATTATAAGTATTGTATATCATTCCTAGTGGAAAATTACCTGCTAATCATTCCTAAGTCTAGACACGCCTTACTGCCTTTATTGCATAGATAGTGTATAGACAAATTCTAATCTTAGCGAATCTATTACGGTAAACTTTGCCTGATATCTTCCGTAAATTTCTCCGTAATTTAAGGGATCCTGGTACTATATATATCTAGGCATATTATGCATTGAGAATACCATCCAACTACCATTTGCTTTCACTAAGCTTTTCATACCAAAAATCTTTTCTGTGATCGCGTACGATGGCCTCTACGAATCGACCAAGTTCCTCTGACTCTGAAGATAGCGTGACGGGAGCGCACCAACCGATCAACTACCGTGATTTCTTTAGAAAGTGGGGATGGGTTCGCGAAATACTTACCCTATGGAGAAATGAAGAAGGTATTCCATATCACGAGCCGAACTTACCACCTAACGTCGGAGTGCTCGATCCGCTTACCGTTGAACCTGTTCGCAATACCGTTTTCACTCTTTTCGCACGGATTTTCCGCCTCGAAGGTCGACTCGATGTAGTTAAAGATAGTATTCGTCCTCTACTCACGAATTCAAATTAGATAGGATTATTAGTAGAAGTTAGAAGACTTCGAACTAAATATCAAGAATTGACAAACCTTACGAAAGAATGGGTAGAACTAATTCATAGAATCGAGCATAAAGTAGAAACCCTGGAGGTGACGGTGTTAGATTTGGAAGCTAGGCTCGCATCTACTACGCAGGTACCACAAGCAGTACCAACACCAACAGTAACACCACCCGCACCAGCATCATTTCCATCACCACAAGCTCCGTAAGCACCACAGACACCGAAGAGTACCGAGAATGATGAATTATGAAATATTAATTCATTACTTTCTGTTCATGATTAAAGGATATATGTATATATTTATGTATATCTCGAGATCGTAATAAAAAAATTCTTTTCATATTAACTATGACGTGTGAATTTTTTTAACGGGTAGGTAATACCCGAGAAAGATAAAAGAAGCTTTAAAGGGCTACTATCATAATTAATTCACATATGTTATCATTCACATCTTTTATCATCGATTTACCAATCGATATCTATAAATCCATGATTACATCTGAAGAAGATATATATATGTAAGTATATTTTCATAAAGATTGTAATTAAAAATTCTTTTGTACAAACTGATAATCGTGAAAATGTTTTGACGGGTAGGAAATACTCCAGAGATATTTAGATTTCACATTAATAAGTTACACTGTACATTCTATCAAATCTAATTCAACAGTCATTTACTATTCTACCTGCAATCACCGATATACGTGTCTGTTCACCGCAGAATAACCATGTTCATTCAATTTCATATTTGGATTTTGACCTATCAGAATCCAACAAGTAGCATAATGAAGAAAACATTTGACAAAATAAAATTTGTTAGAGACAAACGAATTAATTAATTGAAATTTTGTTAAGAATCCACGCTAACTGTTCCTAGCTAACCGATTACATTTTATTATTCACAATTTATTTATCGTAATTTTATTTATCGTCATTTTATTTATCGTCATTTAATTTCTGTTATTTATTCTACGCACTTTAAATATCGGGACACGTATACAAAGTGTATATATGTATAATAATATTCTTGGTACGTCCTAACACAATAAGTATACAATACGTTTTGATAAATGCTAAGACAACACGTACACAATACGTCTTAGTTAATTCTAAGACAATACATATACAATACGTCTCTGGGTTGATGCAAAGACAATACGTATACAATACGTCGTGAGATAATTCTAAAATTTTATATATATAAACCGATTATGGGACTATCAACATTGGACAATTAAAAATGAATTAAAATATTAATTATAACATATGAAACTAAACAATTCTTCAAGTTTGCCACTTGATTTCATCTTAAACCTCATTTGAATCTTGACGATTCCAATCCATGTTCAAATCTTTCATGATTCTTGAAAACACCTCGATCGAGAGGATGAACCAGGCCGCACTTCATCTACGGAAGAAAAGATTGATGCATATAGTTATGCACCTGAAAAACCCTCGGAAACTGAGTAAACGTTTAACACGTAGCTGTGCTAATTCCTTTAGTGTTATTATTACCCAAAATAATTAGGTAATCCCTTTCAAAGTAGCAAATTTTGTCACAGCTTCAGCAAGACAACTTCAACTTTTCACTCAAAACAACCTTATTATAACCTTGAAATATATGCGTGCTCATTATTGTTACCAGAGAACCTTTTATATTCCACCATATTACCATCAGCGTTTAATCATCTAAAAACACAATCCTCCTGAAACCACCTCGGTTTGATAACCGATGACCCAGATCCGTTAACTTTGAAAATGCTGACGAAGCAGCATGTTGTAGATGGTCTTAATGGCCAAAAGTTGATGATAAAGAAGGAAGTGTTGGGAACGCTCGATAGAAAATTTGGTACTGAAAAACGGATTGAGCTAACCATGAAGGAGACCAAGAACAAATACAAGGACCATACCCTATATTCAAAGAATCCAGATAATTCTGCATCCGATGAAATTTTCAACGAATATCTTGCTCCTTACTCATGTTAAAATCTTGCGGAAAATTTTTCTTAATCAACCTTTGAACTTAGAAATTCCAAAATATTATCATAAAATATCTTCGATATTTCTGAGGATATTTTAATAAATATTCTTGTCCGAAATTATCTACCTCTTCGTGTTTTCTGTATTCCATTATATTGGAAACTTCTGTAAAATCTAAGTATGAATTATGAATAAATTGTAGAGAAGTGTTGGGAATTGAAGAATGGGTTAGTATAATATAATGACACTTGGCCAACGTGATTATATTATAGTAAGTCATGCTAAATTTCTAATGTAACGTGATGATGATTCACAGACCTTATCCTCATCATGTGCCATGTTACATAACTCTTTCATTCTACTTAATCTCTAAGCATATCACGGAAATATTTACTTGATATTTATGTTCTTCCGTAATTTCAACAGTTGCTAATAATTCGTGCTAATACATTTTCCTTCTGATTAGAAGATTTCCTTAAATCCCTTGAATTCCGGAATTCAACAGTGGCTATGTCAAAAGTTAAGACGAACCTCTATTTATATCATTTCACTCTTTTGTGACAGCTTCAATCGTACGCTTCACATAATCGAATCCTTTTATCTATATTACCCAATAATGATAAAACTCTATTTATCAATTCCTTTTCGTCATGAAAACATTTTTATTGTTAGCCATGACGACCTCGGTCAAATTTCGGGACGAAATTTCTTTAACGGGTAGGTACTGTCACGACCCGGAAAATTTCGACTAATTTTGAACCGAACTCTCGATACGATGTAATGTTTTCGACACGATAAGAAATGTCTGTTAGGTTGGATCTCAAAAATTTTGAACTGTTTTCATATATGCATTTACCATTTGACTACTCCCGACAATTCATGAACAATTGGTTGTAAATAGAGATGTATGCATATAAATATATGAATATTTATGTTAACTTGAAATACGTAAGTAAATATTATATGATTTTATGGTTAGGACTAATTATGTAAAATAATAAGCGATATAATAAAGTTGTTATTTAAATGAATCTATGTATATAAATATATACATAGTGTATTAAAAATAAATATTAAATGAGTGTAATACTAGTTTGATATCCGATTGATATTAAGCAAGTTAAATTCAAACTTATATTATTTTAAAAATAAACGGTGATCCAAAAATAAGTAATTTCAATTAAAGGCTTAATAAGTCCGGCTGCTAATCGGTTAATCTGTTAGATGTTCATTCATACTTTTCACTTTTCCTTTCTTGTTTTTAGACAAATGATTAACCATCAACAAAAATTTTATGAACCATAATTATTGCTACTGTTTTTGTTTCCTTCGCATATCTAAATCTAAATATTATAAATATAGATATCACCTTTCACTAATTACTACTTTTACTATAATATAAAATATAATATATAATATTAAATATTAAATAAATAATTATGCGTGAATTTTGTTAAGAGATCACAATCAATTTCGTTTGTTTCTGCCATTCTATTTTACTCGTGATTTATTGTCGACAAACAAATTTGTGTGGGTACCAGAAAAATAGTGCAAATCAATTTCTGTTGTTGATTGATCTATCCACTTTTCTCTGTGTAATATATATACATATACAACGCATACACTTAGATGGAGGCATACACTAAAATAAATCAAAACACCACCCACATCTTATTCATCCACCATCTTCACTATATCCATCATCATCATGTACATCGCCGACCACCACCACCACCTATGATCAACGCCATCTTAGCCAACTTTGTATGTCTTTGTTCCTTATCGATACTAAACCACAACCAACCATAAAACCTCCACCATCTCCTGTTAATTTCTCGTTGTTACCATGTTGGACCGATCAACACTAACCCACAGCCCTTGTTGATGTATGGTCTTTCTATTTCTGTTTTCTGAAACATTAAACGAGAAAGAGAAAAAAGATGAGACTGTAACGAATGATTTCTGTTTCTATACCATCTTCACCCACTTAAAACCCCTTATACTTGGAGTCCTTTTCGATTAATATCACTGCAGATATTCAAGACTCAACCATCACCAAGAACACTACGATTTGCTACCCTTGAAACTAATCGAAAGCCAAACCCATAAAACTCAAACCATCATATTAACGTCGTATTTTTTTTCTTTTTTGTTTTCATCATGAAGACCCAACCTCCATCATTTATAATACTACGGCTGTTTTCTGCCTTGCTGTTCGAGTAAGGTCAATCAACAATAACCCACCTTTTTAAACCCACAAACACCACAAACTATAAACCAACTTCTGCATTACGTTCTTGTTTTCTGTTTCGATACTTAGATTAAAGTGAAAAACAATGATGAGCCATATTAATAATGTATTACCTTACAAGCATTTAAAAATATACATGTGGGACAAAGTGAATTACTTCATGGCCGACATATGGGATTACATCTTTTTTTTTTATTATTTCATGATGAGAAGAAGGTGGTGGGACAGGAGATAGAAACCAATTGTTGAATCAATTCAAATATCTGTACGAAATTCATTTTTAAGCTGCAAATTTATATTGGGCCGTGAATATGTTTGAGAGTTTAGGGACGTGAACTTGTTACTATAAATTTGGGCCGATTACTTTGGCGAATTACTTGGACCAATATAATAACTCCCATATTTTTTAGTTATTGAACCGTGAATTTGTGAGTATTTGGCCGGGATTCGATTATTACTTTGGGCCATAATAGTGTTTTAGTAGTTGGATCGAGGAGTTAGATGAAGATTTATGAAGGTGAATGATATAGGACGATGATGTGATGATGTTTAGATAATGATATGTATTTATATGATCACCATTTTAAAAAAAAGTTACCAACTTAATATTATTTATGTTATGGTGGGACTAAAGGGTTCTTAATGGCAGACAAATGAATCATTATAAAAATAAAGTGGGGGTAGTTATGATAAACAATACAATGGTGAAATAATGGTAATGATATATGGAGAATGTTACGGACCGGTTTGCAGGGCTTCTTTTTGGCCGAATTAAATAATAATAATAATAATAATAATAATAATAATAATAATAATAATAATAATAATAATAATAATAATAACAACAACGGAGTGATAATCGATGATAGTTTGGATGGGATTAGGAGATACAAGATGATTATGATCATAACGATAAATGATGATGTGCGAAATGAGTAAGTTAAATGGTGATGATAATCACGATTAGGATTATGATATTGATAAACTAAGTCGAGTATGATGGGGTTATGATGATAGATTAAGTTGAAGATGATGATGATGATGATGTTAGTTTAAGATCATGATAATGATAATGGAAGATCATGATGATGATAATGGAAGATCATGATGATGAGTTTAGAATGAATATGTAGGTCAGTTGGTTAAGGATGTTTTTCGGGTTAGCGGGATGTCGCGGGTTCAAACCCGGACTTGGGCATTTAAAGGACTACTCCTTTGAGGTAGTTTACTTATTTAATTATCATTATTATCATTATTATTATTATTATTATTATTATTATTATTATTATTATTATTATTATTATTATTATTATTGAAATGATTTTTATATAAAAACATTATCAGTTTTATTATTATTATTATTATTATTATTATTATTATTATTAAATTATAGTATTATTAAAAACTATCATTATTATCATCATTATTATTTTAATTATCATTATTATTTTAATTACCATTTTTATTATTATTTTTATAACAAATAAATATTATACTTATATTACACATAATTATATACTAAACATATTAACATTATTTTTTTTATAAATATTACAAATAACAAATTATTGATAAAATATTAATATACATTTTAAGATATCTACATATATAAATATTAATCATTTTAAATATATACAAATTAAATACATATAACATATAAACTAAGATATAATATATATAAATTTGTTCGAGTACAAATATATGTGTTAATATACATTAATGATATAGGTTCGTGAATCTGAGGTCAACCCTATATTTGTTAAATGACGTCATATGTATTTTTACTACAAAATACAGTATGGTGAGTTTCATTTGATCCCTTTTACTCTTTACATTTTTGGGCTGAGAATACATGCAAATGCTTTATTAAATGTTTTACAAAATTTATATGTGTGAGTTTCATTTGCTCCCTTTTTAATTGCTTTCGCAATATATATTTTGGGCTGAGAATACATGCAATATTTTATAAATGCTTTACGAAATAGAGACAAGAGATCAAAAATGATAATTCTGCGGATTGATGTGCTAGGTAATTTAGTTACATGTTATAAGAGCATGTGAGCGCGAATCCTAAAGATAGATCTATCGGGCTTAACACCCACATCCTGTAGGCTGCGCTAGACATAAGAGCTAGTGGGCGGATGTTTAGTACTTCGAGGATTATTTATACACTTGAGAGTGTACGTATCCATCTTTGCGAAGATGACTTATTATATTATTGTTAAGGTTGGTTACTGAGGCCTCAACATAAGCAGAACGGTTTTATACACTTGCGAGTGTATATATATTTATAAACGGAAATCTTGTGGTCTATTAATATATTGAAATGATTGTTATGATAAACCTATGAACTCACCAATATTTTGGTTGACACTTTTAAGCATGTTTATTCTCAGGTACGAATTAAGTCTTTCGCTGTGCATTTTCTCATTTTAAGGACATTACTTGGAGTCGATCATCGCAATGGGACCAAATGTTGATGACTTCGTCCAGATGGATTAGGACGGGTCGTTACAGGTAATTTTAGCCATTTAAGAGTAATCATTACTCTTTCGACTTCTGTAACACCCCATCAAAAATCCCTTTAACGGAATGTTAACTCTGGTCCCAGTGCTTGACTTGACTTCTACATAACAGCAATATTCTACAGCGGAAGCAATTAATACCTGAGAATAAAACACGCAAAACGGATCAACAACAATGTTGAGTGAATCTACAGGTTTTAGGTAAACAATACAGTATGTTTAAGAAATACATTTCGAAAATGGTTATTAGTGGAAGACCACCAAGGTTCAATGTTAAAAGTTTGTAGACAACTCCGTGTCCCATTTCAAAAGTTTGTTGACACTACCATGTCAAGTTTCAATCATTTGTAGACAATACCATGTCAAGTTTTATCTCATTTGTTCGTAAACCACATTTTTAAATAACGTTGTATAGTATCTGAAAAACAGTTATCAGAAATATAGTTTAGTTTCCTTGACCACGAGATTTTACAAGTACAACTCCAAGTTGCGAAATGTTTGCATAATCTATGAGCACCTGAATACTAGCAATGACCCGCGTATAGAATCCACTATACCCGCCTTTACCTCATAAAAATATTATACACTTGTACGAATGTATTATGTTCAAAGTAAATGCACCACAGTTTTTATAGCGGGTGAGGTTGTCAACCTAACGGATCCGTCCATCTAAATTGTGCCTACACCGATGGTATTTAAAGTATTCAAGCTAGAGGCTTTGTGTACAAACTCAATATGCAGATATAGTACTCGTGTCAATACAAAAAGCATTTGATAATGTAAGTATAACAGCGTGTATTCTCATCCCTGAAAACATGTAAAAAGCGGGACTGTAGACTCACCTTTGAATAAAGCTCGGATTGAAAAGTGGACAATTTACTTGTACGGTTTATAGCCGAGTAATACAACCTAAGTATATGTATTTAGGTTGGTCAACAAATATGTCTTAAACAAGTGTGGGTTCATAGTATAAGTTGTCTTATTACTCGAATCGACGCGTTTCAAAGTAGAAGTCAACATACAGTCAACTAATTCATGCAAGTCAAACAAAGTCAACCGAAGTCAAACCGAAAGTCAAACTTGGTCAAAGTAGTCAACAAAAGTCAACATCAGTAGGTTCATGTCAAATTTTGGTCAACATATCAAACCTAAGTCAAACAACACATTTTAGATCATAATTGGTCAATTTCACAATTTCAGTTTATCGTTGTGCACAAAGTTCATGTACATGTAGCAAACTTAGCATATTATCTCATAGTACAAAATTAAAGTAAACATGAAAAACTCCAGATCATAAGTATACTCAAAATTGATTCCAAAAAGCCCGGCCAGGGTCTCATACTATAATTAAAAGTCAGGAATCAGAAGGGATACATTTATGGTTTGCCAAGTCAGTTTCTGACCATGCACTGATTTCGTTTTGGCTATAACCGGAGCTAGGGACATGAAATTGATACAAGAACAGTGGCCATGGTTCAAGGACGAATAAAACTAACACATATCAAAAGTTGAGCAATTTTTGTTTAGCCAATTTGTACAGTTTATTCATGCAATTTGAATGTTCAGTTTTCAGCTCAATTCAGAATTTACATAATGTGTGGCCCTATTGTGCCCAATGTATATGGTTTCAGAGATTGACATTAACTAACCATATGTCACATATCATGTTAAGATTCATTTTCCCGAAGCATACATGCTAATTCAATAAACACAAACCACAGAGTATAAAACAGGGAGCAAGTTGCTGTTTCGATTCTAGTTTAGTTAGTCACATTCGTACACAATTATCCGAAGATCTAGATACAATTTGACTATGATATCTACATGAAAAGTGAATTAATTTTTCTGTAAATTTCAAATATTCAAAGCTTTAATCTCAGAAGTTAATATATTTTATCATACAAGGCTGTTTTCATGCAAGTGCTGTATAAATCCACTTTTTCACTAAATCATGCATATCTTAAGTTATACCTAAGAAAACAACATGATATCCTAGTGTAACCTGAGTGTTTTTAAATTACCTATCCAATGGTATTAATTTCACAATCCAATTCGTGGTCTATCAAACCCAGAATTTCCGATTAATCACAAAAACACAACGTTAATTTCAATTGGTCATAACTTGATCATCCGGAAACGAAATCAAGTGATTCCAAAGCCTAAAGTTAATAGTTTTTCGAAAGCTAATCATCTAAACATGTTATAAGATCAGATCAAAAGTCAACTCTTATCATATCCTAGAGAATAAAATTCGTTTTTCATGTAAACAACATCAATTGATCAAATTAAAGACACCAATCAACAATAACGTGTATACACTTGAGCAATTGACAACATAAACTATGAAAAATCAATAAAATCAGATTTTTAATAATTTAGGTTTGAGAGATTTTACCACTAATCAAGCAATTACTTGTATCTACGCGTAGAGGAGAACGAGAGGAACACGAATCCGCAAGTGATTTAACGATCAAGCAATTGTGTGATGTTTAATTTGGGATTGAAGATGGTGATGATATGATGAAGATGGGGCTGAATGAGAGGAAAAAAAAATGGAACATGTTCTCTTATTATTTAGAATTTAAGGGAATGTAGTTAGTTGCCTAAAAACTAAAAGTCAACAAACATGTGCCTAAACTAATATTCAACATGCATTGGCTACTCATGGGACCAAGGATGATGAGGTATGAGGTCATGGCCATGTGACCTCGGGCTCGGGTCTCGGGCTCGTTTTGTGTAAAAGCTCGTTCGCGCGTGGTTCGTTTCGAGTGCCATTAACCGTACCGAATCTCCGGAACGTTAACTAGTCGTTGAAACAAAATCACCGTGTTTAATTCATTAAGTAAATAATAAATTAAATTTCTTTCATAAGTTCAATAATTATTAAGAATAATTATTCTAACGTTTTTCGGAGTTCCGTTAACTGAAAAGTTTTCTAGGCGATGAACTTTAATCGTATCGTTTCTAGTTTAATTCGTCAACCGAATTAAGTTCACTAATTAATATAACATATTAATTCAAGTAATCCACTAAGGATCAAGTACGCATTTAATTACTTTAAATAGGAAAAAGTTTCACGTAGCCACTGTTAACTATTCTGGAAAAAAAAAATTGACGTATGAAAATTGTATGATTTAACTAACGACCGTCAAGTATTTAACGGAAGTTTTAACGAAAAAACTCGGGTTGTTACATTACCCACCTGTTATTGAAAATTTCGTCCCGAAATTTGGATGATGGCAGTTATTGATGAAAATAAAATATTTTCGTATCATTAGAAATCCACGTTTCAACGTGAGCTTGAATTCTATAACTAAGTTTGCAAATAAAGTTTATACTTGGCTTGAATAGTTTGTCTTTCCAGACGTAAGCCTTCATACATTCTTTTAATAAAAGAATTTGGTCATATACGAGTGTTTCGTCAAATAATATGATAAGATTAAATAATCTTTCGAGATCTCTATACGGATGGACTTCTAAGGTCCGTTCGGTTTCGTAATGAATACGAGTTAAGTGTATAGAATTTCTTATCATCAAGAATATGAATGAAATGATTCGGTTACGTGTAAAAATACGACTGAATATGTCACTAATGGATGTATTGAAATAATAGTTGTTCACCTTGACTTTTCGATGTAATCACTATTGATTCTCCTAAATTTAAGGGATTTGAATATAATCGTTTGAAATCTGTGAGATTTGGATTCCGGTAATTAAGGAATTTGAGATTTTTTTTGATTAAATGCGGTGAATTGCCTCGATTGTTGTGCTTGGAATTTTGCTATAAATTAACTTCTTCTGTTTCATTATCTTCACCACTTCTATACTTTCTTCCTCAATTCATACTTCCAAAAGATTTAGGAAATGCTTAATCCAGTTCTGATCCTTGTTATTATATTGACCATATATACAGTCATTCTTCTTTTTCTTTTACCACCAGAGGAATTTGTTTTCTTCTACTATTCCCTTGGGGTTATAATGTTTTTAATTCACCTGTGTCTTTACCTTGCAATACGTATTGATATACATGGTTTGTAATTTATGTGTTGTTATCGGGCTTTATATTTTCCCTTATATGTCGGAGCTCTATGCTCTTGTTTTCTCTTCTCAACTTTAAGTAAAGCGAGTAATGGTCCAGAATTCGTAGGTATGAAGTTTCGAATGAACATAATTAATGTTCTAAGAAAGCAATTGTAATAGCACGATCTTGATTTGTCAAATTACTAGAATATCCGGAAAAGACCGAATCATCAAGAAATATATTTCCTTGATATGTTTAGAGGTTAAATAGAAGGAAAGAGTTATGTAACATGGTTCATGATGATTGTAAGGTCTGTGAATCATTATATTCCATTAGAAATTTAGCATGACTTCGGAGCAAGATATTCTCTAAAGATTTCATCGGATTCAGAATTACCTGGATTCTTTGAATATAGGGTTTGGTCCTTGTATTTATCCTTGGTCTCCTTCATAGTTAGCTCAATCCGTTTTTCAGTTCCAAATCTGAGCTTTTTCAATACGTTATTCTTTATCATCAAACTTTTGGCCATTAAGACCATCTATAGCTTTTGCTGCTTCGTCAGCATTCTCAAGGTTAACGAATCTGAATCATTGGTTATCAATCCGAGATGGTTTTTAAGAGATTTTATTTTTAGATGATTAAACGCTGATTGTAATCGTTAACGGATCTAATGGTTGACGGATAGGAGTTGTAGATTTCAAAAGTAATGAATGATAATTTCGGTGGTTTGATATGATAATTCATCATAGAATACAAATGAATATAATTCATGAATGTAGTGATCTTTAGGAAGATAACACTTGCTAAAGCTTTACTTAGATTCCGATACGTCAAAATTAGAATATGTAGTAGTTGTTCTTTAGTGAACGGATACACATATCTTGTGAATGTAATTAGTGTAGTTACTGATTATTGAATCAGAATTTGAAGAATGTATAATGTAACATATTAATGTGAGATATAAATATTTCTCGGGTTTTACCTACCCGTTAAATATTTTTACAATTTACAGTTTGTACAGAAGAGTTTTTAATTACAATCTTTATGAAGATATATATTCGTATATATTCTTCAGATGTAATCATGGATTTAATGAGTTAATATAATATTAAACTCATTTGATTTACGGTTGAAGATAATCTCCAAAACCTTAGAGATTTCATAATTGTCGCGAAATATTTCGCTAATGAAGTTATGAATCAATACTTCATCATTCATTATTTATTGATATACCTCGGTATATGATATTGATGCTCGTGAAGTTCTTGTGAAATTTACAAGGCAGAAATAATGTTTTTTAGAAAGTTTCGAGTACATCGAAAATAGAAGTGAAAAATCAAACATGTATTTGAATAATACACTTAGTTTATTATGAAATGGAGTTTATTGTGCTGAACCAGTGATTAATGATTGTTAAGTCATTAACGAAGGATATACATCATAGCATATTAGTGATATGATTTAACCAAGTAGTACATACTAGTGAAGATTCACACGTAATAGATTAGTACGAAAAGATTTATTATTGTTCCAAACCATATATATATATATATATATATATATATATATATATATATATATATATATATATATAAAGTATACATATATAAATTTTTTTTTTCCAGGAAGAATGAGTCAATACATCTTGACTCACAATTACTAATATTCCTTGGTATCTATGGGGCGTATGATGTTGATATCCGAAGTACCGAGTGTGATGTTGAGGTGTGGGATGCGGATGTTGTTGTTGGTGAAGCTGATGCTGTTGGTGGTGATGTTGATGGTACTGGTGGTGCTGGTTATGCTACTGGTGTAGTTGATGCTCTTAGATTTCGCACCATATTCTCCAGAGCCACTATTCGAGCGCGAAGCTTGTTGACTTCTTCTACTATTCCGGGATGATTGGCGGTTCGGACAAGTGGATGAATAAGATCTAGAATTCTGGATATTAGATATTCGTGGCGGGATATCCTGGAAATGAGGGTGAAAATGGTGTTCCGGATTGATTTGCCGGTAAGTGCTTCAGGTTCTTCACCAAGAGGTGAATTCGGTTGGTGGAAGGGATCGCCTTCTTCTCGCCTCCATTGATTAAGTCGACTACGAACCCACCTCCAATTCATCCAGAAAATATGATGGCTAATAGGTTCGTTCGTTCCGGTTACGCTGTCCATGGAGCTCGAGGAATCAGATGAGAAATCCATATTATGTGTTTGGAATAGGGTTTGATATGAATTGAGTGTTGGATGCTATGTTTGTCTCCTTGAATACGTGTATATAGCAAAAAGATTTCCGTAATTTATGGAGGAAATTTGGGAAATATATCAGACAAAATCTAATATAATAAGTATGATAGCGACAGGATTAGCCTATATGTAATTGGTACAATAATTGCAGTAAGATGTCGGTGGATCAAAAATGATAAGCAGTGAGAGGTAGTGATCGGTCGCGACTAGTAGTGAGAGGCGGCGTTGAGTAGTAGTAACCAACGATAAATAGCAAGGAGTAGTGGTATAAGATGATGAGTATGTCCAGGCAGTGTCTTCGTAGTGCGAAGTAGAAATCAGGGGTGATGGACAGTGTCGGGTAGTGACGAATTGTGACGTGATTACACGCTTCTTATAGGTTATAATAACAATTAAATCGTATGGTGTAAATTTCTACTCATATTTGAAATTAAACGGTTTATGTTCTAAACGGTATTTATCCAAGTAACCTACTCCCAATTCCTTATTTTGCGATGTCGGAACTTCTATATGAGTTACCGTAATGTAATCCCGGTCATTACATTACGCTATCTCACATTTCCATTCGACATAACTCCATAAGTTCAAGATGGTGTAATCAACTTAATTTAGTTAAATCTCGCGTCGCGTGTACGTATGTGATTCGTAGTATAACGTTTAGTTCAAGTCCATATCACATGGGTATAGGGTGTATATGTACATGATGTAATGTGTAGCCCTACATGTCGTATTGTGAAGCAAATAGTGCATGTATGGTGTATAAAAGTCATCCAAGACACACGGCTATAGACTAGACTTCACTAATGCGCCCTATGGTTAGACACACTAATGAATCCTAGTTCCCTATAGCCAAAGCTCTGATACCATCTGTAACACCCCGTCAAAAATCCCTTTAACGGAATGTTAACTCTGGTCCCAGTGCTTGGCTTGACTTTTACGTAACAGCAATATTCTACAGCAGAAGCAATTAATACCTGAGAATAAAACACGCAAAACGGATCAACAACAATGTTGAGTGAATCTACAGGTTTTAGGTAAACAATACAGTATGTTTAAGAAATACATTTTGGAAACGGTTATTAGTGGAAGACCACCAAGGTTCAATGTTAAAAGTTTGTAGACAACTCCGTGTCCCAATTCAAAAGTTTGTTGACACTACCATGTCAAGTTTCAATCATTTGTAGACAATACCATGTCAAGTTTTATCTCATTTGTTCGTAAACCACAGTTTTAAATAACGTTGTATAGTATCTGAAAAACAGTTATCAGAAATATAGTTTAGTTTCCTTGACCACGAGATTTTACAAGTACAACTCCAAGTTGCGAAACGTTTGCATAATCTATGAGCACCTGAATACTAGCAATGACCCGAGTATAGAATCCACTATACCCGCCTTTACCTCATAAAAATGTTATACACTTGTACGAATGTATTATGTTCAAAGTAAATGCACCACAGTTTTTATAGCGGGTGAGGTTGTCAACCTAACGGATCCGTCCATCTAAATTGTGCCTACACCGATGGTATTTAAAGTATTCAAGCTAGAGGCTTTGTGTACAAACTCAATATGCAGATATAGTACTCGTGTCAATACAAAAAGCATTTTATAATGTAAGTATAACAGCATGTATTCTCATCTCTGAAAATATGTAAAAAGCGGGACTGTATACTCACCTTTGAATAAAGCTCGGATTGAAAATTGGACAATTTACTTGTACGGTTTATAGCCGAGTAATGCAACCTAAGTATATGTATTTAGGTTGGTCAATAAATATGTCTTAAACAAGTGTGGTTTCATAGTATAAGTTGTCTTATTGCTCGAATTACGCGTTTCAAAGTAGAAGTCAACATACAGTCAACTAATTCATGCAAGTCAAACAAAGTCAACCGAAGTCAAACCGAAAGTCAAACTTGGTCAAAGTAGTCAACTAAAGTCAACATCAGTAGGTTAATGTCAAATGTTGGTCAACATATCAAACCTAAGTCAAACAACACGTTTTAGATCATAATTGGTCAATTTCACAATTTCAGTTTATCGTTGTGCACAAAGTTCATGTACATGTAGCAAACTTAGCATATTATCTCATAGTACAAAATTCAAGTAAACATGGAAAACTCCAGATCATAAGTATACTCAAAATTGATTCCAAAAAGCCCGGCCAGGGTCTCATACGATAATTAAAAGTCAGGAATCAGAAGGGATACATTTATGGTTTGCCAAGTCAGTTTCTGACCGCGCACTGATTTCGTTTTGGCTATAACTGGAGCTAGGGACATGAAATTGATACAAGACCAGTGGCCATGGTTCAAGGACAAATAAAACTAACACATATCAAAAGTTGAGCAATTTATGTTTAGCCAATTTATACAGTTTATTCATGCAATTTGAATGTTCAGTTTTCAGCTCAATTCAGAATTTACATAATGTGTGGCCCTATTGTGCCCAATGTATAAGGTTGCAGAGATTGACATTAACTAACCATATGTCACATATCATGTTAAGATTCATTTTCCAGAAGCATACATGCTAATTCAATAAACACAAACCACAGAGTATAAAACAGGGAGCAAGTTGCTGTTTCGATTCTAGTTTAGTTAGTCACATTCGTACGCAATTATCCGAAGATCTAGATACAATTTGACTATGATATCTACATGAAAAGTGAATTAATTTTTCTGAAAATTTCAAATATGCAAAGCTTTAATCTCAGAAGTTAATATATTTTATCATACAAGGTTGTTTTCATGCAAGTGCTGTATAAATCCACTTTTTCACTAAATCATGCATATCTTAAGTTATACCTAAGCAAACAACATGATATCCTAGTGTAACCTGAGTGTTTTTAAATTACCTATCCAATGGTATTAATTTCACAATCCAATTCGTGGTCTATCAAACCCAGAATTTCCAATTAATCACAAAAACACAACGTTAATTTCAATTGGTCATAACTTGATCATCCGGAAACGAAATCAAGTGATTCCAAAGCCTAAAGTTAATAGTTTTTTGAAAGCTAATTATCTAAACATGTTATAAGATCAGATCAAAAGTCAACTCTTATCAGATCCTAGAGAATAAAATTCGTTTTTCATGTAAACAACATCAATTGATCAAATTAAAGACACCAACCAACAATAATGCATATACACTTGAGCAATTGACAACATAAACTATGAAACATCAATAAAATCAGATTTCTAATAATTTGGGTTTGATAAATTTTACCACTAATCAAGCAATTACTTGTATCTACGCGTAGAGGAGAACGAGAGGAACACGAATCCGCAAGTGATTTAACGATCAAGCAATTGTGTGATGTTTAATTTGGGATTGAAGATGGTGATGATATGATGAAGATGGGGCTGAATGAGAGGGAAAAAAAAATGGAACATGTTCTCTTATTATTTAGAATTTAAGGGAATGTAGTTAGTTGCCTAAAAACTAAATGTCAACAAACATGTGTCTAAACTAATAGTCAACATGCATTGGCTACTCATGGGACCAAGGATGATGAGGTATGAGGTCATGGCCATGTGGCCTCAGGCTCGGGTCTCGGGATCGTTTTGTGTAAAAGCTCGTTCGCGCGTGGTTCGTTTCGAGTGCCATTAACCGTACCGAATCTCCGGAACGTTAACTAGTCGTTGAAACAAAATCACCGTGTTTAATTCATTAAGTAAATAATAAATTAAATTTCTTTCATAAGTTCAATAATTATTAAGAATAATTATTCTATCGTTTTTCGGAGTTCCGTTAACTGAAAAGTTTTCTAGGCGATTAACTTTAATCGTATCATTTCTAGTTTAATTCGTCAACCGAATTAAGTTCACTAATTAATATAACATATTAATTCAAGTAATCCACTAAGGATCAAGTACGCATTTAATTACTTTAAATACGAAAAAGTTTCACGTAGCCACTGTTAACTATTCTGGAAAAAAAATTGGCGTATGAAAATTGTATGATTTAACTAACGATCGTCAAGTATTTAACGGAAGTTTTAACGGAAAAACTCGGGTTGTTACAACTTCCTCGCACGAATTTCAATTATAAATAGCTGGTAAACTCGCATAAAAAACTTTACGCATTCTTCTTCAATTGCTTACTCAATCGAACTCTCCTATTCATACGCGCTCATTGCAATTAATCGATTCAACCCTTATAACTTTTCAATTCAACGGCCGATTTATTTATATCATTGCAAATGGCATCCTCATCCACTACCAACACTCCCGGCGCCTTCGTGTCATATATGACGGAGGCAAAAATCCAAACCCTACAACAGTATTATCCACTGCTTGCACAATTTTCACCTTCCGCCCCATCAGCGGAGGATAGGGCGAATGCTCCGCCCAAGGGAATGATTACAATTTACGAGGCTGCCATTTCACATGGCAACCTACGCCTTCCTCTTACTCCCTTTTTTTGCGTATGCGAATACTACAAAGTTGCAGTTGCACAGCTGCACCCAAATGCAATCAATAAAATTGTACTATTCGAGATGTATTGCAAAGCACTAAATGAGCAGCCACTACTTAACACCTTTCGCTCTTTTAATAGCCTTACACCTTACGATAAGGGGTGGTATTCCTTCCGCGATCATCATGGCGTGATGATGTCCCCCAAGGATTCTATTGGGAACTGGCGCAGTTCCTTCTTTTTTATTAATAACACCACCCACGTTGATAGCAACATACCCAAAGCATGGTGCACCGAAATGGACGCAACAGTAAATGACAAGGTCACCCCGGATGACCTTGAACAAGATTTACTGAAAACAATCAAGAACGCGGGCCTGGTTATGTGGACCTACTCCAATGTTCCGCTTTATATTGGCGGAGTATCCCTATACTGGCTATGGGGTGATTGCGACGTACTTTTAGTCGACGCCGCCAACAACGGTATATTGCTTATACTTTTATACAAATACACATTACATATTACCCTAATAATTACGTAACGTTTTGCTGTACTATGTTGCAGAGATTGACCTTGAGCTGGTAATGAGGTCATCGGACATCACTGGGATTAAACCAGCACGCTGCTTAAAAATCGGCGACGGCGAGATTATTCCCATTGATGAGCCTATTATAAATACACTTACCATTCCTGGTAAAGACCGCGAAAAGCGAAAAGCGGCAGAGGGAGCTACGAATCCTCGCAAAAGACGCAGTCGTTCTTTTGCTGAACAAGAAACGAGTAAGCAAATTTCAAACCACGTGATTATTTATAGTGCATTTTTATCTTAACCGCACTAATTTATTATATTCGCTTATCTCTTTTTAGTTATGCTTTCAGACACCCCAGGTGAGCCCAGACCGCTATACAACATCATTGAGAATATCCACGATGACATTCTGGAAGAGCCCGGTAATGAGGACTTAAGCCTTCCTTCTGATGCTGAAACATCCCATCAAGAAGAAGAAGATCTAACGACCCGTCCTAATCCACAAGGACGAATACATTACATTTGGTTACATTGCAAGGTACTAGACCTCTATATGATACATTTTACAAACATTGCATTCATTTTTGAAAAGACAATCTTTCATTACATCGAAAGTTGACGGCATGCATACCATTTTATAATATATCTAACTATAATTGACTTAATAATAATCTTGATGAACTCAACGACTCGAATGCAACGTCTTTTGAAATATGTCCTGAATGACTCCAAGTAATGTCTCTAAAATGAGCAAGTGCACAGCGGAAGATTTCTTTCATACCTGAGAATAAACATGCTTTAAAGTGTCAACCAAAAGGTTGGTGAGTTCATTAGTTTAACATAAATAATCCTTTCATAATTTTAATAGACCACAAGATTTCATACTTCCATTTCTCATAATCATACGTCCCATGCATAGAGACAAAAATATCATTCATATGGATTGAACACCTGGTAACCGACATTCACAATATGTATATAAGAATATCCCCATCATTCCGGGATCCTCCTTCGGACATGATATAAATTTCGAAGTACTAAAGCATCCGGTACTTTGGATGGGGCTTGTTGGGCCCGATAGATCTATCTTTAGAGTTCGCGTCAATTAGGGTGTCTGTTCTCTAATTCTTAGATTACCAGACTTAATAAAAAGGGGCATATTCGATTTCGATCATTCAACCATATAATGTAGTTTCGATTACTTGTGTCTATTTCGTAAAACATTTATAAAAGCGCATGCATTCTCAGTCCCAAAAATATATATTGCAAAAGCATTTAAAAAGGGAGTGATGAAACTCACTATAATATATTTTGTAGTAAAAATACATATGACGACATTGAACAATGCAGGGTTGGCCTCGGATTCACGAACCTATATCAAGTATTAACACATTATAGTATAAATCAATTAAGTTTATATATTTGTTATGTATTAATTATTCTTATAATATATTATGATACTTATTTGATATTTAATTAATGTTATATCAATAATATTAGTTGAAACATAATTTTTATGTAATATTAGTATATTTTATGTTATAATATATTTACATATATATCTTTTGTTTTGCAAAATTTATAATCGTAGAAATACCTGACAAAGGGTAATAATAATAATACTAATAGTATGATACTAGTAATAATAATGATAATAATGATTATCATACTTATATGGTGATAATAATATTTATAATACTAATAATAACAATCATAATAACAATACTATTAAATGATCATAAATTCTTATTTTAGTAATAATAATAGTAATAATTATATTACTACTAATAATAACAATAATAATAATAATATTAATTTTAGAAATGAGAACTACTTTCAAAGAGCTTTTCTAAAAAAAAAAATGCCCCAAACAGGGCTCGAACTCGAGACCTCTCACCCACCCGCAAACACCCTTAACCATTCTGCCATCCATGTTTTTCTGACTTATAAGGCAACCCAAACATATATATCTAGTATTTCTTTCATCTTAGTTCATCATCTTCTTCACAAAGTTTAAAATCAGACGGGGGGCAAAAACTCAACAACAATCGAACGGGTTTTCATTTATGACTTCTAAACAACATGAAACAAAAAAAAAAATGTGTTCATGATATAAAAAAAATGAGAAAAAAAAAACACAAAAAATCCTACTGCTTGCTTGTAGCTAGAAAAAAAAAATTTTGTTTTCAATTTTGAGTTCGTTTTGGACAATCTTTACAACATGAAACATGTTTCAAATCATTCCTAAAATCTATCAAAATCATCAATTTAACTTAAAACATCAAAACAAGCTCTAATTTCTCCAAGAACAAAACAGTTGACTTTTGACAATTTAACTTTGACTCGCAAATTCGAATTCGTTATTAAGAATTGGAACTTGAGATTTTGCAGGAAGTTTAAGTAAATGATTCCTAACAACTCTGCATTTTTAGTTTTTGAAATTTGCTTCGAATTTACGTTAGAGTATATTACTGTGAAGAACTCAAGAACTCAAAAATTGATTTTTAGATTAAGAGTGTTATATGTTATGATTACAACATGAATTGTGTTGCAAATCATTCCTATAAACTTTATGGATCATCAAATTAACTGGAGATATCAAAACAAACTCGAATTTGATTCAAGAACACTTAGTTGACTTTGAAAACCAAAACTTTGACTCTCAAATTAGAAATTGATAGAAAGAATTGAAGATTGAAAACTTACAGATAGTTTAGATAGATGATTCCTAACAAGACTGCATTATTACATTTTGGAAATTCATTCGAAATCAAAATATGGTGAAAAAGATGAATGTACAGAGTGTCGAGCTTATTTTTAGTTTTCTATCTTTCTCAAATGCATATGATATTGCTCTAAACATACATATTATTCAACGCAATATCAGTTATATTTCATCAGCTTTTATCATCTAAAAAGACATTCAACGTATAATATTCAAGAAAAACGACAAAAGTGGACAAGAGCTTGCTATTTGAAGAAACAACGATAAACGATGAGTTTAAATCAAATTTATATCAAGAAACGTTTATCCGAATGAAAGTACAAGTTAGATGAAGAAAAGAGTTCAAATGGAAAGTGCCAAGTCAGTACACGTCAATACGGGATCAACAAAGAACAAACGAAAAAGAAAAATAAAGGAAACTGTCATTAACACATACGCGAATCGTGTAGGTCTACACGAAACGCGTAGTAATTTGTTCTTACACGAATCGTGTAGACATACACGAAACGCGTAGTATTAGGCAGAACATAATCATTGATTCAGATAAGGGCAGCTGGCTTTTGAGTTTTAAAACAATTCTTTTGTTGAATTGTGATACAGCAAGGAACCAATTAAGCTCAACTACTCCCTTCTATTCATGTTAAATAGGGAGTATGTACAGAGAAGGAAAATACACAACACATACAACATATTATTACTATACATATACTATTGTCATTATTATTATCTGTATTATATTCATTTCAGTTTCTAAGTTCAAATATTAGGATTAGTTTCAAATAGTAAAGGTGTAGTGTTCGTGATTAAGGGTGTTATTATTGTAATTTTCTACCATTTGAAGTTAATGAAAGTGAAGAATTTTTAGTAAGTTTACTCTGTTAAAATTATCGTTGTTATTATGTTTGCATATCTATATTTTTATGTTTACCTTAGTGTAATGAATAGCTAAATTACCTTAGTGTTTGCTTAGATGTAGAGCCCCTAGTAAAATGGATTGTTATCATTTGTAAAAGTTAAAATGTAACTTTAGTATTTTTAATATTGATCCTAGTTAAAAGAACCATTATTATGTAATTAGGTATTTAACCCTTGCCACTTAATTTATTAAATTTAAATAACGAAAGTTGTTTTTATTTACATAAATTAAGCTTCAACATTAAAATGATCTAGACGAATTTATGGATAAGTTATTAACACCAATTTAGAAATAAACTTCAGTGGTTTGGGTAATATCAATAATTATATGATAGTGAAATTGTAAAAAGGGAAACCGTTACGATTTGGGTATTGGCGAAAGTCAAAACTAGGCTAGGTCTCAATTTAAATACTTAGGGAATAGTAGCTATCTAAAAAGAATCCGATGAAAATTAGATTTATTTTAGTTAGTTGTAACCTTATATTTATTCGAAAGAAAAATATAAAGTTTATTACTAAAACATTTTAAATAGGGCGTAAACTTAAAACAATCCATGGACCTAGGGGTGACACATTTAAGTAAACACTCCCATTTATCCCATTTATATTTATTATAAAAGTATTATTATTATTATTTACGAATTATTATTATAAAATATAAAAGATTATATTAAAATACTTAAAATTCGTACCAGACTGTTTGTCACACCGTATAAGTCATACGCGAAACGCGTATGTATACACGAAACGCGTATGTATACACGAAACGTGTACGCCTGTTAACTATTTAACGACCCTACTTTTTCCGTTATCTTTTACCGTTAACTATTTAACGACCGTTAATTGTTATTCGTGCCACGTCATTTCTATGACCTATATTATTATTTTTGTAATAATATATTAATTATTATGTGTTATATGAATATTTGTATTCATATTTTAAATTATACGTTTCTACGTGTCGCGGATTTCCATCCGGTGAATCTTTTCGATTTTCAAACCAACGGTCGAGCTTTGGGATTTTTAAATCCTAAATATTTTAAATATGATATTTTAAGATCATATTATTATATGGTGTATTTATATTTATTTTTCGTCGCGCATTTGTTATCTCTTCGGATTTTTAATCGCGTAAGCGTGTTTTCGCGTTTCGGGTTTCGTTCGGGCATTTGGGCCACAAGCATTTGGACATTTATCAAATTTGGGCCACCAGGGGCCCACCCCTTGAGATTTTCGGCCGACCCCTTAGAGGGGGGGAGCCTTGCCTTGTTTTCCTAATTTTCACATTCTAATTATTTCTCTAAACCTAAATTCCATCTTATTTTCTCTCTTCTCTCCCTTTTTCTTTTTTTTGGCCGTTCCCCATCAATCATTTATCATCATCATCTTCATTCAATCAAGTGCTTGGATCATTCAATCGTTTACACAATCGGATTCCTCATTCCGTTCTCTACGCGCTCATATTAATCAATTCTTGATTAGGGTATGAACCCTAACCCTAGCTTTTTGATTTCTCATATATTTTACTGTATTTTGATGTTATTTTAATAGTATGATACTTATATGTTATTGTATTGTTGATTATATGCGTAGAATTGCTCGTTAATTCATGTTTTCGGTTTGATAGAATTGGGACAGCAGCTTTTTCGTGTGTTTCTGTACATATAACTGATGTGGATCATAAAATAAAGTATATAAATGAGTTCCTCTCATTAAGACATTAATTTTAGACTCCGGATTCATGTCGTTTTGATTCCCGGAGCTTAAGATATGATTAAATTGGTGTTTTATTAAAATTGAAAGGTGAAAACGAATTGGTTCAGTTATGGTCCGACTTTGTGACCATTTTTGGAGTCTTTAGGGTGTACTAGTGTGTTAGGATTGATGATGGGATGAACTTTCATGTTCGGGTCATCGAAATCCGAGCCACGGATCACCCGTTATGACTAAAATACGTTTTTGAACGGATTAAAGGTACAAACTGATTTAGAGCTGTATGTCACGACTTGGTGACTGTTCTTGGGATGTTCTTGAGCACACTAGTGTGTCGGGTGGGTTGGTTAGGCGAAGATATATATAAGGCTCGCCGAAAACTGATTCCCGGGGCTCAAGTTATGACCCGATGAACTTTTGAATTAAAACTTATGGTTAAATATTAAAACTTATGATAAAAATAATGATTTTCATTATTGATTAATTACTTATGATATAAGAAGTAATTATTATTATTTAAGACTTATGATATATATTTATTATATCATTTAATTGTGACTTATGGTTTAATTAACATTTTTAATTAAACTTATGATTAATAATACTTTTATTAGTAAAGGGAGATACTTATGATAAGTATTAACTTTATTTTTGAGAAATCATTATAAGACTTATAATAAAGATTAAATAATTATTTAATTATTATAAGACTTAATTATTATTTAATTATGATTTAATTATTAAATACTTATGATTTAATAATTTTAATTAGAAACTTATGATATAATTAATAATTCATTATTAATTTATAATACTTATGATATGATTTAAAGGTTACTATTATTAATAATATTTATAATATGATTAATATTTAATTAATTAATTAAATACTTATGTTATACTAATTATAACATTTCAACTTATATTAACTTTAATAATTCATTTTATTTAATTAAACTTATGTTATGACATAACTTTACACTTTTGACTTTAATAAACATTATAACCTATGTTATTATTATAACTTACACTTTTCAAATTAATGTTGACTATGTTGACCAAGTTTGACTTTTGAGTTGACTTTCGGTTGACTTTGACTTTCAGTTGACTTCTGTTGACTTTCTAAATAAGGAAACTTTCCTAACTTCAAAACTTTCTAAAAATAGAAGTTTCTAAATTTGGAAACTTTCCAAAGATAGAAACTTTCCAAAAATAGAAACTTTCCAAAAATGGAAACCTGCTAAAAATAGAAACTTTCTAAAAATAGAAAGTGTGTGTCCTTATGCTGTTCCAATCAAACCGATGCTTGCTGAGTAATGTTCTATGTCTACTTGCAACATGTACAATAGCTATCATACTAAGACTTGACCTAAGTTAGTTATTTATTTCGACCTGCTTTATTTATAGGTCGGCGTTGTGATCTTTCTTGGTCACTTTACTTTACTTGCTGTTCGCTTGTTTGTGAGATTTCTTCAGTTGCTATTTAAGGTGAGTTATAGTCCCATTTTTCTATTTTAAATCTTTTGGGATGAGAATACATGCAATATATTTATATTTTGGACACAAGTGAAAGTTGGTTTAAATTATTCATTGTGAGTTGAACAAAAATATTCCCTAGTCTGGTAACTGTAATCACTGGTTTCTACTGGTGAACGCGAATCCTATGGATAGATCTATCGGGTTTGACAACCCCATTTCGAGCTAGTCGCGCTAGCAATTTATAATCGGAATGTTTAGTACTTCGTATTTAGTTGAAGATACACTTGTTCGGTGTATATTATTTATTGTGTTTGGCAAGGGTAAATAAAGGGTTAAGTGGTTACCAGGTGGCTCACGGAAAATGGAATAATGTTTTATTATATGTTTTCTAGCATATAATTTGGTGGTTTAAAAGGAGTTTTATGTTTTCAAACATAAATTTTTATTGTTTAAATTAAATATTGTTTGCAATATTAAACCTATAATTCACTCAACATTTTTGTTGACAGTTACTCGCATGTTTTATTCTCAGGTTTATGATTGACTGCTTCCGCTGTGCTTAGAGAGTCTGCATATTTATGATGGCAGCTTTTGTTAAACATTAACTTGCATTCTATTTTGTTACATTAAAAAGTGGTTGTTTGTTGACTTTATTTTGGTCAACTTTTGGTTAAAGTATTATTGTATAGTTTTTCTAAACTTATACATTTTAGTAGATTTCCTTTATAGGAAATCATTTTTAAATAAAGAATGCAAGGTTGTTTTATTAAATTCATATAGAGTTTCGATCAAGCTGTGGGACCAAGTGACGGAGCCGTTAAGTGTTTTGACGGAGTCATCACAGTTGGTATCAGAGCGTTGGTTGTAGGGAATTAGGCTGCATTGATGTCGTTACCCGAGTCAATAGGGTGCATTATTGAGTCTAGTCTACAGCCCGGCCTATTAGATATTATTATATGTGATTATTTGTATCGTATTGGTATGTATATGTTATTATACATACATTTCTATTATGTTCTGAATCCGGGAGGAACTCCCATTCCGATTTAAACGTATTCTCCGACTCATGCGAGTTCATCTTTTAAAGGAACACCTCGGTTAGTGAAACTGAGGGGGTGTCAATCTTGACTTCTGGAATTCTCGACATTTCTATGTCATAATTAGTGTTTATTGATATAACGTTTAAGTTACATTACGTGTTCTAGAATTCTCGGCATTTCTATGTCATCTATTATGGTTATGTATATAACGTTTGAGTTATATTACGCGAGATGTCATTCTTGACTTCTAAATGCTCGGCATTTCAATGTCAGCTATTATGTTTAGGTATATAACATTTTTGTTATATTACGTGCATTTGTGCCGTTGTGCCTATGTGCTTTGGTTGTTGAAACGGAAAACGTCATTCTTACTTTTAGAGATTCTTGGTACTTCGAAGATATTTTTATGTCATCGTTACTCCTATTCATTACTTTCGATGTCTTTGTCTCTTGTGCTATCCTTAGCACATTGTTAAGAAATTGTTTTAGGGAAATTGTGTTGAAATTCGAGGTTGACCACGTGTCCTGACCTTATGTAGTGATATTGGAATGGAACTATGAATTAACGAAAATATAATGGCGTCAGGCCAACGTGATTATATTACGTTACTTCATAAGAAGTCCCAATATTGTGACATGAGGAATAGAAAGCGAGTCAAAGAAAATTTGTACACCACTCATTCGGAAATTCTAACGTTATTACATGAGTAAGGAAGATACTCATTATCTTATTTGTTGATATGCGAGAAACTCGTCTTAACCGAACTACCTACCCCATGTTTTATCATTTATAACTCGCTTGTTAGTGACAGCTTCGCACGTGAATAGTTTTGACCCAAGGACTTGTGTTATGATAAAAGTCAAGACAATATTTAACTCATTGGTTTTCATGACCTCGTAGCATTTATTGATTAGATGTCGCAAGAAGATTCAAGTCCTTCACCCGAGCTTTAACGATCTTACTTCAACTCGTAACCTCTGTAATGCGGATACCCTGTTTTTCATTAAAAATTTTTTACACATTTGTGAAATTGGGCGGTTCTCACGAGATTTATGGGCGAATAGAAGTAATGAAATATTTTGTCATGTATACCATTTATAAAATCATATATGTACGTATGAATTCAAATGGATAAATTACCCTTACCTATTTTGGCTAGTATACACTAAATTATACCTTCAAAATTATTTTAAAACCACTTTTATTGAGTTGTCTAGTTAACTCAAATTGATTTACGTAAAATGGTACACGTTGTACACACTTCTAAATTTACTAAGAGCTTCGTTCCATTTATGGGGTTACATCAGACGTTTAAAGCTTTTTCAAAACTTCTTTAATTGATTACATTAGAATTTTCGCATTATTCTACAGAGTGTTGGATCACAGTTCTTCTCATCCTCCGTTAAGGATGAAATTTACCATTAAGTTCATTGATAGAAATTCTTACACCAGTTTGGATGTCGGTTTTATAAAATTTGTTGGAAAGCCTTTGCGCTCATAAAGTTTTTCCCTCTTATGTTTGGACATGGCCGAAACGTGGACCGATAAATCAAGTTTCTACCTTATTGTAGAAAAGGCGCTAGGAGGGTTCCTACCCCAACTTTTGTTATAAGGGGTATCATGGATATATATTACGCTAGACCGTTTGAGGAGTTTCTACTCTCAATATTCGATGTTAACCGCAACACCCTCGTAAACATCAATACTAGGATTCAATACTTTGAGGTACACGAAATTATTTTTGGAGATTCATCTCACCTGGAGTCGACCATTCTTTATAACCCATGATTCGCGTTCTTTTCATCCGCACATAAATTTAAGAATATGGATGAATCCTAGACTTCCTCGCTCATTGTACAAGGAAGTTCACTCTCATTGAATTATCACACCTTTCATACGTCTTCCTTTCGGAAATATAATGAAAATTTACTTTGGAGTCCATGATCCTCGTTAACTCCTTTGAGAGAATTGCCTTAAATATCTATGCCACCGATGTGACTACTCCATATTTATTTCTTCCTTCATTATTGCAACTTTATTTCATTCGTCCCAGTTCGTCCCCTTGGGGAGCTCCCGTTTTGTTCGTTGAGAAGAAAGATGGTTCATTTCGTTTGTGTATTGATTATCGTGAATTGAACGAGCTTACTGTTAAAAACCGTTACCCTCTTCCGAGAATTGATGATCTGTTCGATCAACTTCAAGGTTCGTCCGTTTATTATAAGATTGATCTTCGTTCCGGTTATCACCAACTACGCGCTAAAGAAACTGATATTCTGAAAACCGCTTTCTGTACCCGTTATAGTCACTTTGAATTTCTTGTTATGCCGTTCAGATTGACAAATGCACCTGTTGTGTTCATGGACCTCATGAACCGTGTGTGTAGACCCTATCTGGACAAATTCGTTACTGTTTTCATCGACCACATCCTTATTTATTCTAAGAGTGATGAAGGGCGAAGAACATTTGAGGTTAGTGCTTGATCTGTTGAGGAAAGAAGAGTTGTACGCTAAGTTCTCTAAGTGTGCTTTCTGGTTAAGAGAAGTTCAATTTCCTCGGACATATTGTTAGTAAATAGGGAATACAAGTTGATTCTGCTAAGATTGAGGCGATTGAAAAGTGGGAAGTTCCGAAAACTCCTACTCAGATTCGCCAGTTTCTAGGATTAGCAGGCTATTATAGAAGGTTCATTCAAGATTTTTCACGAGTAGCGAAACCTCTGACTGCTTTAACGCATAAGGGGAAGAAGTACGAGTGGAAGAGTGAACAAGAGTCTGCTTTCCAAACTCTGAAGAAGAAGTTAACTTCTGCACCGATATTATCACTACCTGAGGGTAATGATGATTTTGTTATCTATTGTGATGCTTCGTGTCAAGACTTTGGTTGTGTTTTGATGCAACGAAAGAAAGTTATTGCGTACGCGTCATGTCAGTTGAAGATTCACGAGCAGAATTACGTAACCCATGATTTAGAGTTGAGAGCTATTGTGTTTACGCTTAAGATTTGCAGACATTATCTATATGGGGTCAAAGGTACATTGTACACTGATCACAAAAGTCTTCAACATATTCTTGATCAGAAACAGTTAAATATGAGGCAACGAAGATGGGTTGAGACGTTAAATGATTATGATTGCGAACTTTTATATCATCCGGGAAAGGCTAATGATGTGGCTGATGCATTAAGTCGTAAAGAAAGGGCTGAACCTCGCAGGTTTAGGGCCTTGAATATGACAATTCAAACAAACCTCGCTAGGCAGATCCTTGAGGCACAATAAGAAGCCTTGAAGGAGGAAAATTTTGTAACGGGAAGGTCCGAGGCTTGAGTAAACAGTTAGAGGTACAAACCGATGGTACTCGGTATTTTGCGGGCTGCCTTTGGGTTCCGAAGTTTGGTGATCTACGAAAACTCATTTTAGATGAGGCTCATAAGTCTAGGTACTCTATTCATCCTGGTTCAGGAAAGATGTATCATGATCTTAAGGAGCTGTATTGGTGGCCTAATTTGAAAGCTGATGTGGCTACGTATGTGGCTAAGTGTTTGACCTGCGCTAAGGTTAAAGCTGAACATCAAAGACCGTCTGGACTTTTGGTGCAACCTGAAATTCCCGAGTGGAAGTGGGAAGGTATTAAGATGGACTTTATTACGAAGTTACCGGGAGTTGTGGGTGGTTATGATACCATTTGGGTGATTGTTACCGACTCGCCAAGTCAACTCTTTTCTTGCCAATTAAGGAAACATATTCAATGAAGAAGTTTACTCGTTTGTATTGGAAGGAGATTATTTCGAGACATGGTGTTCCCGTATCGATTATGTTGGACTGAGGCAGTCCTAACAAGGTGCTCTAGGAACTAAATTGGATATGAGCACCGCTTGTCATCCATAGACGGATGGTCAGAGTGAAAGGACCATTCAAACGTAGAAAACATGTTAAGAGCGTGTGTTATTGATTTTGGAAATGGGTGGGATAAATATTTGCCGCTGGATGAGTTTTCTTATAACAGCAGTTATCATTCAAGTATTAAAGCCGCACCGTTTGAAGCTCTGTATGGTAGAAAGTGTAGGTCTCCTGTCTGCTGGAATGAGGTTGGGGATGCTCAACTCATAGGTCCAGGAATTATTCATGAGACTACCGAAAAGATTGTACATATTAAGGAAAGATTGAGAACCGCCAGAAGTAGGCCAAAGAGTTATGCTGATAAGAGAAGGAACGATAACGAATTTAAGGTCGGTGATCCTGTTATGTTGAAAGTTTCACCTTGGAAGGGTGTGGTACGTTTTGGTAAAAGGGGAAAGTTGAATCCTCGATTTGTTGGACCTTTTGGGATTATTGAGAGAGTTGGACCAGTGGCTTATCGTTTGAAATTGCCACAAGAACTCAGTGCTATTTGTGACGTTTTTCATGTATCGAATTTAAAGAAGTGTTTGGCCGAGGCCAATGAAACTATTCTTTTTGATGAACTTCATGTTGATAAGCAATTACATTTTATTGAGGAACCTGTTGAAATTATGGACCGGGAGGTTAAGACTCTCAAGCAGAGTAGAATTCCTATTGTTCGAGTTACAAGGAACGCCAGACGCGTTCCCGAGTTCACTTGGGAGCGTGAAGTTCAGATGAGGCAGAAGTACCCGCATTTGTTCCCAGATGCTGAGTCAACCCCTGCACCTGCTTAAATTTCGGGACGAAATTTCCGTAACGGGAAGGTACTGTAACGACCCTACTTTTTCCGTTATCTTTTACCGTTAACTATTTAACGACCGTTAATTGTTATTCGTGCCACGTCATTTCTATGACCTATATTATTATTTTTGTAATAATATATTAATTATTATGTGTTATATGAATATTTGTATTCATATTTTAAATTATACGTTTCTACGTGTCGCGGATTTCCATCCGGTGAATCTTTTCGATTTTCAAACCAACGGTCGAGCTTTGGGATTTTTAAATCCTAAATATTTTAAATATGATATTTTAAGATCATATTATTATATGGTGTATTTATATTTATTTTTCGTCGCGCATTTGTTATCTCTTCGGATTTTTAATCGCGTAAGCGTGTTTTCGCGTTTCGGGTTTCGTTCAGGCATTTGGGCCACAAGCATTTGGACATTTATCAAATTTGGGCCACCAGGGGCCCACCCCTTGAGATTTTCGGCCGACCCCTTAGAGGGGGGGAGCCTTGCCTTGTTTTCCTAATTTTCACATTCTAATTATTTCTCTAAACCTAAATTCCATCTTATTTTCTCTCTTCTCTCCCTTTTTCTTTTTTTTGGCCGTTCCCCATCAATCATTTATCATCATCATCTTCATTCAATCAAGTGCTTGGATCATTCAATCGTTTACACAATCGGATTCCTCATTCCGTTCTCTACGCGCTCATATTAATCAATTCTTGATTAGGGTATGAACCCTAACCCTAGCTTTTTGATTTCTCATATATTTTACTGTATTTTGATGTTATTTTAATAGTATGATACTTATATGTTATTGTATTGTTGATTATATGCGTAGAATTGCTCGTTAATTCATGTTTTCGGTTTGATAGAATTGGGACAGCAGCTTTTTCGTGTGTTTCTGTACATATAACTGATGTGGATCATAAAATAAAGTATATAAATGAGTTCCTCTCATTAAGACATTAATTTTAGACTCCGGATTCATGTCGTTTTGATTCCCGGAGCTTAAGATATGATTAAATTGGTGTTTTATTAAAATTGAAAGGTGAAAACGAATTGGTTCAGTTATGGTCCGACTTTGTGACCATTTTTGGAGTCTTTAGGGTGTACTAGTGTGTTAGGATTGATGATGGGATGAACTTTCATGTTCGGGTCATCGAAATCCGAGCCACGGATCACCCGTTATGACTAAAATACGTTTTTGAACGGATTAAAGGTACAAACTGATTTAGAGCTGTATGTCACGACTTGGTGACTGTTCTTGGGATGTTCTTGAGCACACTAGTGTGTCGGGTGGGTTGGTTAGGCGAAGATATATATAAGGCTCGCCGAAAACTGATTCCCGGGGCTCAAGTTATGACCCGATGAACTTTTGAATTAAAACTTATGGTTAAATATTAAAACTTATGATAAAAATAATGATTTTCATTATTGATTAATTACTTATGATATAAGAAGTAATTATTATTATTTAAGACTTATGATATATATTTATTATATCATTTAATTGTGACTTATGGTTTAATTAACATTTTTAATTAAACTTATGATTAATAATACTTTTATTAGTAAAGGGAGATACTTATGATAAGTATTAACTTTATTTTTGAGAAATCATTATAAGACTTATAATAAAGATTAAATAATTATTTAATTATTATATGACTTAATTATTATTTAATTATGATTTAATTATTAAATACTTATGATTTAATAATTTTAATTAGAAACTTATGATATAATTAATAATTCATTATTAATTTATAATACTTATGATATGATTTAAAGGTTACTATTATTAATAATATTTATAATATGATTAATATTTAATTAATTAATTAAATACTTATGTTATACTAATTATAACATTTCAACTTATATTAACTTTAATAATTCATTTTATTTAATTAAACTTATGTTATGACATAACTTTACACTTTTGACTTTAATAAACATTATAACCTATGTTATTATTATAACTTACACTTTTCAAATTAATGTTGACTATGTTGACCAAGTTTGACTTTTGAGTTGACTTTCGGTTGACTTTGACTTTCAGTTGACTTCTGTTGACTTTCTAAATAAGGAAACTTTCCTAACTTCAAAACTTTCTAAAAATAGAAGTTTCTAAATTTGGAAACTTTCCAAAGATAGAAACTTTCCAAAAATAGAAACTTTCCAAAAATGGAAACCTGCTAAAAATAGAAACTTTCTAAAAATAGAAAGTGTGTGTCCTTATGCTGTTCCAATCAAACCGATGCTTGCTGAGTAATGTTCTATGTCTACTTGCAACATGTACAATATCTATCATACTAAGACTTGACCTAAGTTAGTTATTTATTTCGACCTGCTTTATTTATAGGTCGGCGTTGTGATCTTTCTTGGTCACTTTACTTTACTTGCTGTTCGCTTGTTTGTGAGATTTCTTCAGTTGCTATTTAAGGTGAGTTATAGTCCCATTTTTCTATTTTAAATCTTTTGGGATGAGAATACATGCAATATATTTATATTTTGGACACAAGTGAAAGTTGGTTTAAATTATTCATTGTGAGTTGAACAAAAATATTCCCTAGTCTGGTAACTGTAATCACTGGTTTCTACTGGTGAACGCGAATCCTATGGATAGATCTATCGGGTTTGACAACCCCATTTCGAGCTAGTCGCGCTAGCAATTTATAATCGGAATGTTTAGTACTTCGTATTTAGTTGAAGATACACTTGTTCGGTGTATATTATTTATTGTGTTTGGCAAGGGTAAATAAAGGGTTAAGTGGTTACCAGGTGGCTCACGGAAAATGGAATAATGTTTTATTATATGTTTTCTAGCATATAATTTGGTGGTTTAAAAGGAGTTTTATGTTTTCAAACATAAATTTTTATTGTTTAAATTAAATATTGTTTGCAATATTAAACCTATAATTCACTCAACATTTTTGTTGACAGTTACTCGCATGTTTTATTCTCAGGTTTATGATTGACTGCTTCCGCTGTGCTTAGAGAGTCTGCATATTTATGATGGCAGCTTTTGTTAAACATTAACTTGCATTCTATTTTGTTACATTAAAAAGTGGTTGTTTGTTGACTTTATTTTGGTCAACTTTTGGTTAAAGTATTATTGTATAGTTTTTCTAAACTTATACATTTTAGTAGATTTCCTTTATAGGAAATCATTTTTAAATAAAGAATGCAAGGTTGTTTTATTAAATTCATATAGAGTTTCGATCAAGCTGTGGGACCAAGTGACGGAGCCGTTAAGTGTTTTGACGGAGTCATCACAGTTGGTATCAGAGCGTTGGTTGTAGGGAATTAGGCTGCATTGATGTCGTTACCCGAGTCAATAGGGTGCATTATTGAGTCTAGTCTACAGCCCGGCCTATTAGATATTATTATATGTGATTATTTGTATCGTATTGGTATGTATATGTTATTATACATACATTTCTATTATGTTCTGAATCCGGGAGGAACTCCCATTCCGATTTAAACGTATTCTCCGACTCATGCGAGTTCATCTTTTAAAGGAACACCTCGGTTAGTGAAACCGAGGGGGTGTCAATCTTGACTTCTGGAATTCTCGACATTTCTATGTCATAATTAGTGTTTATTGATATAACGTTTAAGTTACATTACGTGTTCTAGAATTCTCGGCATTTCTATGTCATCTATTATGGTTATGTATATAACGTTTGAGTTATATTACGCGAGATGTCATTCTTGACTTCTAAATGCTCGGCATTTCAATGTCAGCTATTATGTTTAGGTATATAACATTTTTGTTATATTACGTGCATTTGTGCCGTTGTGCCTATGTGCTTTGGTTGTTGAAACGGAAAACGTCATTCTTACTTTTAGAGATTCTTGGTACTTCGAAGATATTTTTATGTCATCGTTACTCCTATTCATTACTTTCGATGTCTTTGTCTCTTGTGCTATCCTTAGCACATTGTTAAGAAATTGTTTTAGGGAAATTGTGTTGAAATTCGAGGTTGACCACGTGTCCTGACCTTATGTAGTGATATTGGAATGGAACTATGAATTAACGAAAATATAATGGCGTCAGGCCAACGTGATTATATTACGTTACTTCATAAGAAGTCCCAATATTGTGACATGAGGAATAGAAAGCGAGTCAAAGAAAATTTGTACACCACTCATTCGGAAATTCTAACGTTATTACATGAGTAAGGAAGATACTCATTATCTTATTTGTTGATATGCGAGAAACTCGTCTTAACCGAACTACCTACCCCATGTTTTATCATTTATAACTCGCTTGTTAGTGACAGCTTCGCACGTGAATAGTTTTGACCCAAGGACTTGTGTTATGATAAAAGTCAAGACAATATTTAACTCATTGGTTTTCATGACCTCGTAGCATTTATTGATTAGATGTCGCAAGAAGATTCAAGTCCTTCACCCGAGCTTTAACGATCTTACTTCAACTCGTAACCTCTGTAATGCGGATACCCTGTTTTTCATTAAAATTTTTTTACACATTTGTGAAATTGGGCGGTTCTCACGAGATTTATGGGCGAATAGAAGTAATGAAATATTTTGTCATGTATACCATTTATAAAATCATATATGTACGTATGAATTCAAATGGATAAATTACCCTTACCTATTTTGGCTAGTATACACTAAATTATACCTTCAAAATTATTTTAAAACCACTTTTATTGAGTTGTCTAGTTAACTCAAATTGATTTACGTAAAATGGTACACGTTGTACACACTTCTAAATTTACTAAGAGCTTCGTTCCATTTATGGGGTTACATCAGACGTTTAAAGCTTTTTCAAAACTTCTTTAATTGATTACATTAGAATTTTCGCATTATTCTACAGAGTGTTGGATCACAGTTCTTCTCATCCTCCGTTAAGGATGAAATTTACCATTAAGTTCATTGATAGAAATTCTTACACCAGTTTGGATGTCGGTTTTATAAAATTTGTTGGAAAGCCTTTGCGCTCATAAAGTTTTTCCCTCTTATGTTTGGACATGGCCGAAACGTGGACCGATAAATCAAGTTTCTACCTTATTGTAGAAAAGGCGCTAGGAGGGTTCCTACCCCAACTTTTGTTATAAGGGGTATCATGGATATATATTACGCTAGACCGTTTGAGGAGTTTCTACTCTTAATATTCGATTTTAACCGCAACACCCTCGTAAACATCAATACTAGGATTCAATACTTTGAGGTACACGAAATTATTTTTGGAGATTCATCTCACCTGGAGTCGACCATTCTTTATAACCCATGATTCGCGTTCTTTTCATCCGCACATAAATTTAAGAATATGGATGAATCCTAGACTTCCTCGCTCATTGTACAAGGAAGTTCACTCTCATTGAATTATCACACCTTTCATACGTCTTCCTTTCGGAAATATAATGAAAATTTACTTTGGAGTCCATGATCCTCGTTAACTCCTTTGAGAGAATTGCCTTAAATATCTATGCCACCGATGTGACTACTCCATATTTATTTCTTCCTTCATTATTGCAACTTTATTTCATCCGTCCCAGTTTGTCCCCTTGGGGAGCTCCCGTTTTGTTCGTTGAGAAGAAAGATGGTTCATTTCGTTTGTGTATTGATTATCGTGAATTGAACGAGCTTACTGTTAAAAACCGTTACCCTCTTCCGAGAATTGATGATCTGTTCGATCAACTTCAAGGTTCGTCCGTTTATTATAAGATTGATCTTCGTTCCGGTTATCACCAACTACGCGCTAAAGAAACTGATATTCTGAAAACCGCTTTCTGTACCCGTTATAGTCACTTTGAATTTCTTGTTATGCCGTTCAGTTTCGATCAAGCTGTGGGACCAAGTGACGGAGCCGTTAAGTGTTTTGACGGAGTCGTCACAAAAAATCTTTCCATGGTCCTTAAAAGATGATGCAAGAGATTGGCTAGACTCATTACCAGAAGGTTATATTGAAAACTGGAATGATATGATGGATAAGTTTTTGTCAGAATTCTTTCCTGCTTCAAAAGCAGCAAAATTGCAAAGTGATATAAATCACTTTATGCAAAAGCCTAATGAAACTCTTTATGAAGCTTGGACCCGATTCAACAAAATGCTTAGGGTATGTCCTCAACACGGGTTGAATACATTCCAAAAGGTCCAAATATTCTATAAAGGAGTCAATGTGGCAACTAGAAAAGATATAGATGTTGCAGCCGGAGGTTCGATCATGAAGAAAAAACCTGAAGACGCTCACACAATCATTGCTGATTTAGCTTCCCATTCCCATAATTGGCATCAAGAAATAGAATTCTCTAGATCATCAAATGTTGCTAGTATTGAAAGCAATGATGAAATTGCTTCTTTAAAAGTTCAAATAGCAAATCAAGCAAGGCAAATCGAGAAAGTAACCAAGGAAATGCATGCTATCAGAGTAGGATGTGAACTATGCCAAGGTCCCCATCTTACTAGAGATTGTGATCAAAGTACAATGGAAGAGCAAGCAAATTTCTTAGGTTACTTACGAAAAGGTGAAATGAACTTCAGTGATTTTCCAGCTATAGAAGCAAACAACCGAAAATATCTGTAGTGACCCGAACTTTTCCATGTTTATATATATTAATTGAGATTGATGTTTACATGATTAAATGTTTCCAACATGTTAAGCAATCAAACTTGTTAAGACTTGATTAATTGAAATAGGTTTCATATAGACAATTGACCACCCAAGTTGACCGGTGATTCACGAACGTTAAAACTTGTAAAAAACTATATGATGACATATATATGGTTATATATATAGTTAACATGATATTATGATAAGTAAACATATCATTAATTATATTAACAATGAACTACATATGTAAAAACAAGACTACTAACTTAATGATTTTGAAACGAGACATATATGTAACGTTTATCGTTGTAACGACATTTAATGTATATATATCATATTAAGAGATATTCGTACATCATAATATCATGATAATATAATAATTTAAAATCTCTTTTGTTATTATAAACATTGGGTTAACAACATTTAACAAGATCGTTAACCTAAAGGTTTCAAAACAACACTTACATGTAACGACTAACGATGACTTAACGACTCAGTTAAAATGTATATACATGTAGTGTTTTAATATGTATTTATACACTTTTTAAAGACTTCAATACACTTATCAAAATACTTCTACTTAACAAAAATGCTTACAATTACATTCTCGTTCAGTTTCATCAACAATTCTACTCGTATGCACCCGTATTCGTACTCGTACAATACACAGCTTTTAGATGTATGTACTATTGGTATATACACTCCAATGATCAGCTCTTATCAGCCCATGTGAGTCACCTAACACATGTGGGAACCATCATTTGGCAACTAGCATGAAATATCTCATAAGATTACAAAAATATGAGTAATCATTCATGACTTATTTACATGAAAACAAAATTACATATCCATTATATCTAATCCATACACCAATGACCAAAAACACCTACAAACACTTTCATTCTTCAATTTTCTTCATCTAATTGAACTCTCTCAAGTTCTATCTTCAAGTTCTAAGTGTTCTTCATAAATTCCAAAAGTTCTAGTTTCATAAAATCAAGAATACTTTCAAGTTTGCTAGCTCACTTCCAATCTTGTAAGGTGATCATCCAACCTCAATAAATCTTTGTTTCTTACAGTAGGTTATCATTATAATACAAGGTAATAATCATATTCAAACTTTGGTTCAATTTCTATAACTATAACAATCTTATTTCAAGTGATGATCTTACTTGAACTTGTTTTCGTGTCATGATTTTGCTTCAAGAACTTTGAGCCATCCAAGGATCCATTGAAGCTAGATCCATTTTTCTCTTTTCCAGTAGGTTCATCCAAGGAACTTAAGGTAGTAATGATGTTCATAACATCATTCGATTCATACATATAAAGCTATCTTATTCGAAGGTTTAAACTTGTAATCACTAGAACATAGTTTAGTTAATTCTAAACTTGTTCGCAAACAAAAGTTAATCCTTCTAACTTGACTTTTAAAATCAACTAAACACATGTTCTATATCTATATGATATGCTAACTTAATGATTTAAAACCTGGAAACACGAAAAACACCGTAAAACCGGATTTACGCCGTCGTAGTAACACCGCGGGCTGTTTTGGGTTAGTTAATTAAAAACTATGATAAACTTTGATTTAAAAGTTGTTATTCTGAGAAAATGATTTTTATTATGAACATGAAACTATATCCAAAAATTATGGTTAAACTCAAAGTGGAAGTATGTTTTCTAAAATGGTCATCTAGACGTCGTTCTTTCGACTGAAATGACTACCTTTACAAAAACGACTTGTAACTTATTTTTCCGACTAGAAACCTATACTTTTTTTGTTTAGATTCATAAAATAGAGTTCAATATGAAACCATAGCAATTTGATTCACTCAAAACGGATTTAAAATGAAGAAGTTATGGGTAAAACAAGATTGGATAATTTTTCTCATTTTAGCTACGTGAAAATTGGTAACAAATCTATTCCAACCATAACTTAATCAACTTGTATTATATATTATGTAATCTTGAGATACCATAGACACGTATACAATGTTTCGACCTATCATGTCGACACATCTATATATATTTCGGAACAACCATAGACACTCTATATGTGAATGTTGGAGTTAGCTATACAGGGTTGAGGTTGATTCCAAAATATATATAGTTTGAGTTGTGATCAATACTGAGATACGTATACACTGGGTCGTGGATTGATTCAAGATAATATTTATCGATTTATTTCTGTACATCTAACTGTGGACAACTAGTTGTAGGTTACTAACGAGGACAGCTGACTTAATAAACTTAAAACATCAAAATATATTAAAAGTGTTGTAAATATATTTTGAACATACTTTGATATATATGTATATATTGTTATAGGTTCGTGAATCAACCAGTGGCCAAGTCTTACTTCCCGACGAAGTAAAAATCTGTGAAAGTGAGTTATAGTCCCACTTTTAAAATCTAATATTTTTGGGATGAGAATACATGCAGGTTTTATAAATGATTTACAAAATAGACACAAGTACGTGAAACTACATTCTATGGTTGAATTATCGAAATCGAATATGCCCCTTTTTATTAAGTCTGGTAATCTAAGAATTAGGGAACAGACACCCTAATTGACGCGAATCCTAAAGATAGATCTATTGGGCTTAACAAACCCCATCCAAAGTACCGGATGCTTTAGTACTTCGAAATTTATATCATATCCGAAGGGTGTCCCGGAATGATGGGGATATTCTTATATATGCATCTTGTTATTGTCGGTTACCAGGTGTTCACCATATGAATGATTTTTATCTCTATGTATGGGATGTGTATTGAAATATGAAATCTTGTGGTCTATTGTTACGATTTGATATATATAGGTTAAACCTATAACTCACCAACATTTTTGTTGACGTTTAAAGCATGTTTATTCTCAGGTGAATATTAAGAGCTTCCGCTGTTGCATACTAAAATAAGGACAAGATTTGGAGTCCATGTTTGTATGATATTGTGTAAAAACTGCATTCAAGAAACTGATTTCGATGTAACATATTTGTATTGTAAACCATTATGTAATGGTCGTGTGTAAACAGGATATTTTAGATTATCATTATTTGATAATCTACGTAAAGCTTTTTAAACCTTTATTTATGAAATAAAGGTTATGGTTTGTTTTAAAAATGAATGCAGTCTTTGAAAAACGTCTCATATAGAGGTCAAAACCTCGCAACGAAATCAATTAATATGGAACGTTTTTAATCAATAAGAACGGGACATTTCAGTTGGTATCCGAGCGTTGGTCTTAGAGAACCAGAAAATTTGCATTAGTGTGTCTTATCGAGTTTGTTAGGATGCATTAGTGAGTCTGGACTTCGACCGTGTTTTCTTTAAAAATGATTGCTTAACATTTTTGTTGGAAACTATATATTTTTAACATATGAATATTATGTGATATATTAATCTCTTAACGTGTTTGATATTATGTGATAGATGTCTACCTCTAGAACAAGTCCCATTGACTCACCTAATAATAATGAAGAGTCAAATGTAAATTGGAATGATTTGTGGACTGATTCACAAGTTCCCGAAGAGGAACCGGAAGAAGAGTCGGAACCGGAAGAAGAATCGGAACCGGATGAAGAAATAGAACCGGTGGGGGAAATAATAAAACGGTTAAGTAAAAGAAAATCCTCAACCAACCGACCAAAGTTAATTATGGTCAATGGTGTTTCCGCCAAGGAAGCAAAATATTGGGAGGATTACCAACTCTCCGATGAATCGGATTCCGACGAGAATTCCGATGATGTTATAGAAATTACCCCAACTGAATTTAAAAAGGCAAAAGAAAATAATAAGGGAAAGGGCATAAAAATAGAGAAATCTAATTCCAACCCCGATGAACTTTATATGTATCGTCAACCCCCGAAGTCCTTAAGTTGTAACAATGACCCGGGAACCTCTAAACCACCAGGTTTTTCTAAACCAATGTGGACAACGACGGCTCGTATTAGGGGAACATCATATATCCCTAGAAACTTGGCAAAACGAACCAAAACCGAAGAAGAAGAAACGAGCGAGTCGGAATAAGATAGTTGTATTCGTGTGGTGTAATATATGGAATATAGTGTTCTTATGCTTTATGATATATGTAAAAATTGCTTGTATTAATAAGTATTTTTTTTATGAATCTAACTCTTGTCTATTTTACAGTTTAAAAACACAAAATGGATAGACAACCCAATATTTTAAGAGACCTACCCGGAGACATGATTGATGAAATCTTGTCTAGAGTCGGCCAGAATTCTTCGGCACAACTATTTAAGGCGAGATCAGTTTGTAAGACATTCGAAGAACGTTCCAAGAATGTCTTGGTTTATAAGAGACTTTCGTTTGAAAGATGGGGGATATCACATTGGGAAACCCATAAGTTACGATGTGTTTACTTTGACGCATATATTGCGGGGAACCCAAATGCTATTTTACGCAACGGGTTAAGAAATTATTTTGACTCAATATATCCGAATATTGGACTTCGTGATTTAGAAAAAGCGGCTAACATGCAACATAAAGAAGCATGTTATGCTTACGGATTAGTAATGTTCGCTTCTCACCAAAGTGAGAACAAGAACATCGGGCTACAACTATTAAACAAAACGTTTCCACAAGTGACGGAGTCGGTAATTGAGGTAAGAAATGAGGTTTTTAGATTATTACGGGACTGTTGGACATTACGTAACCCTCGTCCCTTTGATGACGTTACAACACGCTGTCTTATCAACGGCCATAACGGTTATGTTGCACAAGACCAAGGATGGGAAGTAGTCCTAGTAAAACCAGAATGCATGACTTGTTTCTGGACGTATGAATTACGTGTCTTTATTGCCTTTGCTGAACGACTTGTGTACTAGCTAGAATTGTCTTCACAACTATCTTGTATCAAAGTTATTGTGTGCTATATTTCATGCTTTATGTAAAATAAGCGGTATTGTAAGTTTGTAAAATATTGTATAAAAGTTTGAACGCGAAATATTATTATAATCAGTTTTTCATATAGAATTGTAGTAGTTGAATTGTATATTAGCTACTAAGTATGAACTTAACGGGTAGGTACTACCCGAATTTAAACTTATAAAACGCTAATATGAAAAAAAACTTTTATAAATGAGTTCATATTATGCTACGAAATACTATTAACTACTCTTAATATTCTGTATGATTAACTTGTTCCATTTAACTATTTTGAAGGAAATGGCACCGACTACTCGACACACCGTGAATATGAATGAAGAGGAATTCCGTACTTTTCTAGCTTCAAACATAGCCGCAGTACAGGCTGCGCTACATACCAACAATAACCTTGGATCTAGCAGTACAGGAAATCGTGTAGGATGCACCTACAAAGAATTCACTGCCTGCAAACCTTTGGAATTTGATGGAACCGAAGGACCGATCGGATTGAAACGGTGGACAGAGAAGGTTGAATCGGTGTTTGCCATAAGTAAGTGTACTGAAGAGGACAAAGTGAAGTACGCTAGGCATACCTTCACAGGTTCTGCGTTAACATGGTGGAATACCTATCTAAAGCAAGTGGGACAAGATGATGCGTACGCACTACCGTGGTCAGCATTCAAGCACTTGATGAACGAGAAGTACCGTCCCAGAACCGAGGTCAATAAGCTCAAGACAGAACTTAGAGGGTTACGAACCCAAGGATTTGATATTACCACGTACGAAAGACGATTCACAGAATTGTGCCTATTGTGTCCGGGAGCATTCGAAGATGAGGAAGAGAAGATCGACGCGTTTGTGAAAGGATTACCGGAAAGAATCCAAGAAGATATAAGTTCACATGAGCCCGCCTCCATACAACAGGCATGTAGAATGGCTCACAAACTAGTGAACCAGATTGAAGAAAGAATTAAAGAACAGACTGCTGAAGAGGCCAATGTGAAGCAAGTCAAAAGAAAGTGGGAGGAAAACGGTGATAAGAATCACCAATACAACAACAACAGCAATTACAACAATAATCGCAACAATTATCCCAACAATCGCAACATCAATCGCAACTACAACAAACGGCCCAACAACAACAACAACAACAACAACAACAGCAACTACAACAATCATCCCAACAACAATAATAACCGCAACAACAACAACAATCAGAAGCAACTATGCCAAAGGTGTGAAAAGAATCACTCGGGGTTTTGCACCAAATTTTGCAACAAGTGTAAAAGAAATGGTCATAGCGCGGCGAAGAGTGAGGTCTACGGACCAGGGGTTAATAGAACGAAAGGAACAAATGGTGTCGGAACGAGTAATGGCGGAGCAAGTAGTGTCGGAGCAAGTTATGCCAATGTAGTTTGTTATAAATGTGGAAAACCAGGCCACATTATTAGAAATTGCCCGAACCAGGAGAACACGAATGGACAAGGCCGTGGAAGAGTTTTCAATATTAATGCGGTAGAGGCACAGGAAGACCCGGAGCTTGTTACGGGTACGTTTCTTATTGACAATAAATCTGCTTACGTTTTATTTGATTCGGGTGCGGATAGAAGCTATATGAGTAGAGATTTTTGTGCTAAATTAAGTTGTCCATTGACGCCTTTGGATAGTAAATTTTTACTCGAATTAGCAAATGGTAAATTAATTTCAGCAGATAATATATGTCGGAATCGAGAAATTAAACTGGTTAGCGAAACATTTAAGATTGATTTGATACCAGTAGAGTTAGGGAGTTTTGATGTGATAATCGGTATGGACTGGTTGAAAGAAGTGAAAGCGGAGATCGTTTGTTACAAAAATGCAATTCGCATTATACGAGAAAAAGGAAAACCCTTAATGGTGTACGGAGAAAAGGGCAACACGAAGCTACATCTTATTAGTAATTTGAAGGCACAAAAACTAATAAGAAAAGGTTGCTATGCTGTTCTAGCACACGTCGAGAAAGTACAAACTGAAGAAAAGAGCATCAATGATGTTCCCATTGCAAAAGAATTTCCCGATGTATTTCCGAAAGAATTACCGGGATTACCCCCACATCGATCCGTTGAATTTCAAATAGATCTTGTACCAGGAGCTGCACCAATAGCTCGTGCTCCTTACAGACTCGCACCCAGCGAGATGAAAGAACTGCAAAGCCAATTACAAGAACTTTTAGAGCGTGGTTTCATTCGACCAAGCACATCACCGTGGGGAGCTCCTGTTTTGTTTGTCAAGAAGAAAGATGGTACATTCAGGTTGTGTATCGACTACCGAGAGTTGAACAAACTTACCATCAAGAACCGCTACCCACTACCGAGAATCGATGACTTATTTGATCAACTACAAGGCTCGTCTGTTTATTCAAAGATTGACTTACGTTCCGGGTATCATCAAATGCGGGTGAAAGAAGATGATATTCCAAAGACTGCTTTCAGAACACGTTACGGTCATTACGAGTTTATGGTCATGCCGTTTGGTTTAACTAATGCACCAGCTGTGTTCATGGACCTTATGAACCGAGTGTGTGGACCATACCTTGACAAGTTTGTCATTGTTTTCATTGATGACATACTTATTTACTCAAAGAATGACCAAGAACACTGTGAACATTTGAGAAAGGTGTTAGAAGTATTGAGGAAGGAAGAATTGTACGCTAAGTTTTCAAAGTGTGCATTTTGGTTGGAAGAAGTTCAATTCCTCGGTCACATAGTGAACAAAGAAGGTATTAAGGTGGATCCGGCAAAGATAGAAACTGTTGAAAAGTGGGAAACCCCGAAAACTCCGAAACACATACGCCAGTTTTTAGGACTAGCTGGTTACTACAGAAGGTTCATCCAAGACTTTTCCAGAATAGCAAAACCCTTGACTGCATTAACGCATAAAGGGAAGAAATTTGAATGGAATGATGAACAAGAGAAAGCGTTTCAGTTATTGAAGAAAAAGCTAACTACGGCACCTATATTGTCATTGCCTGAAGGGAATGATGATTTTGTGATTTATTGTGACGCATCAAAGCAAGGTCTCGGTTGTGTATTAATGCAACGAACGAAGGTGATTGCTTATGCGTCTAGACAATTGAAGATTCACGAACAAAATTATACGACGCATGATTTGGAATTAGGCGCGGTTGTTTTTGCATTAAAGACTTGGAGGCACTACTTATATGGGGTCAAAAGTATTATATATACCGACCACAAAAGTCTTCAACACATATTTAATCAGAAACAACTGAATATGAGGCAGTGTAGGTGGATTGAATTATTGAATGATTACGATTTTGAGATTCGTTACCACCTGGGGAAGGCAAATGTGGTAGCCGATGCCTTGAGCAGGAAGGACAGAGAACCCATTCGAGTAAAATCTATGAATATAATGATTCATAATAACATTACTACTCAAATAAAGGAGGCGCAACAAGGAGTTTTAAAAGAGGGAAATTTAAAGGATGAAATACCCAAAGGATCGGAGAAGCATCTTAATATTCGGGAAGACGGAACCCAGTATAGGGCTGAAAGGATTTGGGTACCAAAATTTGGAGATATGAGAGAAATGGTACTTAGAGAAGCTCATAAAACCAGATACTCAATACATCCTGGAACGGGGAAGATGTACAAGGATCTCAAGAAACATTTTTGGTGGCCGGGTATGAAAGCCGATGTTGATAAATACGTAGGAGAATGTTTGACGTGTTCTAAGGTCAAAGCTGAGCATCAGAAACCATCAGGTCTACTTCAACAACCCGAAATCCCGGAATGGAAATGGGAAAACATTACCATGGATTTCATCACTAAATTGCCAAGGACTGCAAGTGGTTTTGATACTATTTGGGTAATAGTTGATCGTCTCACCAAATCAGCACACTTCCTACCAATAAGAGAAGATGACAAGATGGAGAAGTTAGCACGACTGTATTTGAAGGAAGTCGTCTCCAGACATGGAATACCAATCTCTATTATCTCTGATAGGGATGGCAGATTTATTTCAAGATTCTGGCAGACATTACAGCAAGCATTAGGAACTCGTCTAGACATGAGTACTGCCTATCATCCACAAACTGATGGGCAGAGCGAAAGGACGATACAAACGCTTGAAGACATGCTACGAGCATGTGTTATTGATTTCGGAAACAGTTGGGATCGACATCTACCGTTAGCAGAATTTTCCTACAACAACAGCTACCATTCAAGCATTGAGATGGCGCCGTTTGAAGCACTTTATGGTAGAAAGTGCAGGTCTCCGATTTGTTGGAGTGAGGTGGAGGATAGACAGATTACGGGTCCGGAGATTATACAAGAAACTACCGAGAAGATCATCCAAATTCAACAACGGTTGAAAACCGCCCAAAGTCGACAAAAGAGCTACGCTGACATTAAAAGAAAAGATATAGAATTTGAAATTGGAGAGATGGTCATGCTTAAAGTTTCACCTTGGAAAGGCGTTGTTCGATTTGGTAAACGAGGGAAATTAAATCCAAGGTATATTGGACCATTCAAGATTATTGATCGTGTCGGACCAGTAGCTTACCGACTTGAGTTACCTCAACAACTCGCGGCTGTACATAACACTTTCCACGTCTCGAATTTGAAGAAATGTTTTGCTAAAGAAGATCTCACTATTCCGTTAGATGAAATCCAAATCAACGAAAAACTCCAATTCATCGAAGAACCCGTCGAAATAATGGATCGTGAGGTTAAAAGACTTAAGCAAAACAAGATACCAATTGTTAAGGTTCGATGGAATGCTTGTAGAGGACCCGAGTTCACCTGGGAGCGTGAAGATCAGATGAAGAAGAAATACCCGCATCTATTTCCAGAAGATTCGTCAACACCTTCAACAGCTTAAAATTTCGGGACGAAATTTATTTAACGGGTAGGTACTGTAGTGACCCGAACTTTTCCATGTTTATATATATTAATTGAGATTGATGTTTACATGATTAAATGTTTCCAACATGTTAAGCAATCAAACTTGTTAAGACTTGATTAATTGAAATAGGTTTCATATAGACAATTGACCACCCAAGTTGACCGGTGATTCACGAACGTTAAAACTTGTAAAAAACTATATGATGACATATATATGGTTATATATATAGTCAACATGATATTATGATAAGTAAACATATCATTAATTATATTAACAATGAACTACATATGTAAAAACAAGACTACTAACTTAATGATTTTGAAACGAGACATATATGTAACGTTTATCGTTGTAACGACATTTAATGTATATATATCATATTAAGAGATATTCGTACATCATAATATCATGATAATATAATAATTTAAAATCTCTTTTGTTATTATAAACATTGGGTTAACAACATTTAACAAGATCGTTAACCTAAAGGTTTCAAAACAACACTTACATGTAACGACTAACGATGACTTAACGACTCAGTTAAAATGTATATACATGTAGTGTTTTAATATGTATTTATACACTTTTGAAACACTTCAATACACTTATCAAAATACTTCTACTTAACAAAAATGCTTACAATTACATTCTCGTTCAGTTTCATCAACAATTCTACTCGTATGCACCCGTATTCGTACTCGTACAATACACAGCTTTTAGATGTATGTACTATTGGTATATACACTCCAATGATCAGCTCTTAGCAGCCCATGTGAGTCACCTAACACATGTGGGAACCATCATTTGGCAACTAGCATGAAATATCTCATAAGATTACAAAAATATGAGTAATCATTCATAACTTATTTACATGAAAACAAAATTACATATCCATTATATCTAATCCATACACCAACGACCAAAAACACCTACAAACACTTTCATTCTTCAATTTTCTTCATCTAATTGAACTCTCTCAAGTTCTATCTTCAAGTTCTAAGTGTTCTTCATAAATTCCAAAAGTTCTAGTTTCATAAAATCAAGAATACTTTCAAGTTTGCTAGCTCACTTCCAATCTTGTAAGGTGATCATCCAACCTCAATAAATCTTTATTTCTTACAGTAGGTTATCATTATAATACAAGGTAATAATCATATTCAAACTTTGGTTCAATTTCTATAACTATAACAATCTTATTTCAAGTGATGATCTTACTTGAACTTGTTTTCGTATCATGATTTTGCTTCAAGAACTTTGAGCCATCCAAGGATCCATTGAAGCTAGATCCATTTTTCTCTTTTCCAGTAGGTTCATCCAAGGAACTTAAGGTAGTAATGATGTTCATAACATCATTCGATTCATACATATAAAGCTATCTTATTCGAAGGTTTAAACTTGTAATCACTAGAACATAGTTTAGTTAATTCTAAACTTGTTCGCAAACAAAAGTTAATCCTTCTAACTTGACTTTTAAAATCAACTAAACACATGTTCTATATCTATATGATATGCTAACTTAATGATTTAAAACCTGGAAACACGAAAAACACCGTAAAACCGGATTTACGCCGTCGTAGTAACACCGCGGGCTGTTTTGGGTTAGTTAATTAAAAACTATGATAAACTTTGATTTAAAAGTTGTTATTCTGAGAAAATGATTTTTATTATGAACATGAAACTATATCCAAAAATTATGGTTAAACTCAAAGTGGAAGTATGTTTTCTAAAATGGTCATCTAGACGTCGTTCTTTCGACTGAAATGACTACCTTTACAAAAACGACTTGTAACTTATTTTTCCGACTAGAAACCTATACCTTTTTTATTTAGATTCATAAAATAGAGTTCAATATGAAACCATAGCAATTTGATTCACTCAAAACGGATTTAAAATGAAGAAGTTATGGGTAAAACAAGATTGGATAATTTTTCTCATTTTAGCTACGTGAAAATTGGTAACAAATCTATTCCAACCATAACATAATCAACTTGTATTATATATTATGTAATCTTGAGATACCATAGACACGTATACAATGTTTCGACCTATCATGTTGACACATCTATATATATTTCGGAACAACCATAGACACTCTATATGTGAATGTTGGAGTTAGCTATACAGGGTTGAGGTTGATTCCAAAATATATATAGTTTGAGTTGTGATCAATACTGAGATACGTATACACTGGGTCGTGGATTGATTCAAGATAATATTTATCGATTTATTTCTGTACATCTAACTGTGGACAACTAGTTGTAGGTTACTAACGAGGACAGCTGACTTAATAAACTTAAAACATCAAAATATATTAAAAGTGTTGTAAATATATTTTGAACATACTTTGATATATATGTATATATTGTTATAGGTTCGTGAATCAACCAGTGGCCAAGTCTTACTTCCCGACGAAGTAAAAATCTGTGAAAGTGAGTTATAGTCCCACTTTTAAAATCTAATATTTTTGGGATGAGAATACATGCAGGTTTTATAAATGATTTACAAAATAGACACAAGTACGTGAAACTACATTCTATGGTTGAATTATCGAAATCGAATATGCCCCTTTTTATTAAGTCTGGTAATCTAAGAATTAGGGAACAGACACCCTAATTGACGCGAATCCTAAAGATAGATCTATTGGGCTTAACAAACCCCATCCAAAGTACCGGATGCTTTAGTACTTCGAAATTTATATCATATCCGAAGGGTGTCCCGGAATGATGGGGATATTCTTATATATGCATCTTGTTATTGTCGGTTACCAGGTGTTCACCATATGAATGATTTTTATCTCTATGTATGGGATGTGTATTGAAATATGAAATCTTGTGGTCTATTGTTACAATTTGATATATATAGGTTAAACCTATAACTCACCAACATTTTTGTTGACGTTTAAAGCATGTTTATTCTCAGGTGAATATTAAGAGCTTCCGCTGTTGCATACTAAAATAAGGACAAGATTTGGAGTCCATGTTTGTATGATATTGTGTAAAAACTGCATTCAAGAAACTGATTTCGATGTAACATATTTGTATTGTAAACCATTATGTAATGATCGTGTGTAAACAGGATATTTTAGATTATCATTATTTGATAATCTACGTAAAGCTTTTTAAACCTTTATTTATGAAATAAAGGTTATGGTTTGTTTTAAAAATGAATGCAGTCTTTGAAAAACGTCTCATATAGAGGTCAAAACCTCGCAACGAAATCAATTAATATGGAACGTTTTTAATCAATAAGAACGGGACATTTCAATATCCTCCTATAAACAGCTATCAAGTAGGAGGACCTTCAGGATCAAATAATAATAACTTTCAAAATAATAATAACTATCAAGGAGGAAATCCAGGTTACCAAAATAACCGGAATTTCCCAAATCAAAATCAAAGAAATCCGCCACCAGGTTATAATAACCGAAATCAACCTCAACGAAATTATCAAAATAATTTCCAACACAATCAACCACAACCATTAGCAATTATGCAACCTCAGCCTGAGAGGAAATCTGGTTTAGAAGATCTCTTAAGAGATTTTATGGTTAAGCACGAGCAAAATGCAGAGCTCCAAACTCAGCAAATCCGAAATCAACAAGCCACAATACAAAACTTAGAAAGGGATGTTGGAAGGATATCACAGTTACTATCAGAGAGACCACCAGGTACTCTCCCCTCAAATACTCAAGTGAATCCCAACAACCCCAAACAAGGAACGAGCATGTAAATGCTATAACTACTAGAAGTGGTTTAACTACTAAACCGGAGACTCTTAAGTCCCCGGAAGTTCCTTTATGTCCTTCTGTTTTACAAATACCGGTTGATGAAAATGAACAAGTTGACAAAGAACAAGAGAAAGATGATCCACCTGAGGTCATACCAAAAAAAAGTAAAGAACCAACAGTAAACGTGCATAAGGAACCCATTCCATACCCAAAAGCATTAAAGAAAGACAGACTCGCAAGGCGGTATGAGAAATTTGCGGACATGATTAAGCAAATTAGCATTAACATGCCACTCGCGGAGGTTCTTAGGGATATGCCCAATTATGGGAAGTTTTTAAAGGATCTCATATCCTCGAAGGGTAAATACCACGACGTTTCTGCCACATTCCTCCATGAGGAATGTTCGGCCATCTTAAAGAAACAAAATGTACCTCCAAAATTAGGAGATCCTGGTAGTTTTATCATACCATGTATGATGGGTGATTCGGTAGTGTACGATGCACTAGCCGACCTAGGTGCAAGTGTTAACCTAATGCCTTACTCATTATATTTAAAACTTGACTTAGGAGACTTAAAACCAACCCGGATGGGTATTCGATTAGCAAACCAATCATTTGATACTCCCATAGGTATAGCCGAGGATATAGTTGTAAAAGTTGGCTCACTTATCTTTCCCGTCGACTTTGTTATTCTAGAAATGCAAGAGGACACAAAAGTTCCTATCATTTTAGGACGTCCTTTCCTAAACACTGCAGATGCTATCATTAATGTCCAAAAAGAACAATTGAGTCTAGGTGTGGGAAACGAGAGAATAATTTGTCACATTGACAAAGCCATGAAAAGACCCACTTCTACCGATGACTCTTGTTTTCAAATTGATGTTATAGATCTTTGTGTCGAGAATGAATTGAAGGAGCTACTTGAAATTGATATCCCGGGGTTAGCCCCGGTAAGTGAGAATGAATACTTCAATATTGATAAAGATTTTGATGAGTTGATGAAGGTGGTCACGGATGACGAGACCATAATAGAAGAAATTCCCATGGAAGAGGAATCGTTTGAGGAAATCAAAAATGAAGATAGATTTCGTATAAAAAATTCCTTAGAAGAACCACCCGTACTAGAGCTTAAAGAGCTACCCAAACACTTGGAGTATGCTTATCTCGAAGGTACATCTCAATTACCAGTAATTATTGCTTCACATCTTTCAGATAATGAGAAGGATAAGCTAATTTCTGTATTAAAAACCCATAAAAAGGCTATAGCCTGGAAAACAACCGACATTCCGGGAATAAACCCGTCTTATTGTACACATAAAATTCTCCTTGAGAATGACTACAAACCCGTAGTACAAAGACAACACAGGCTAAATCCCAACATGAAAGAGGTTGTTAAAAAGGAGGTCGTCAAGCTTCTTGACGCCGGGTTAATCTACCCCATCTCCGATAGTCCATGGGTTAGTCCAGTACAAGTAGTACCCAAAAAGGGGGGTACAACCGTTATATTAAATGAAAAGGACGAACTCATCCCAACTAGAACAGTTACCGGCTGGAGAGTCTGTATTGATTACAGACGTCTAAATGATGCCACTAGAAAGGATTATTTCCCGTTACCTTTTATTGATCAAATGCTTGAACGATTAGCGGGAAAAGAATATTATTGCTTTTTAGACAGTTTCTCCGGTTACTTCCAAATTCCAATTGATCCCAACGACCAAGAAAAGACCACATTCACTTGTCCTTTCGGTACCTTTGCCTATCGCCGCATGCCGTTTGGTTTATGCAATGCACCCGGAACCTTTCAAAGGTGCATGATGGCAATCTTTGATGATATGGTAGAGGATTGTATGGAAGTCTTCATGGATGACTTTTCCGTGTTTGGAGACTCCTTTGAATCGTGTCTTTTCAATCTAGAACGTATGCTTATCCGATGTGAGAAAGCAAATTTGGTCCTAAATTGGGAAAAATGCCACTTCATGGTGAAGGAGGGCATTGTACTTGGTCACAAAATATCTCGTGCGGGAATAGAGGTAGATAAAGCTAAAATTGAAGTTATCTCTAAGCTACCTAAACCATCAAATGTTAAAGCAATTAGAACTTTCTTGGTCACGCAGGATTCTATAGGCGATTTATCAAAGATTTTTCTAAAATCGCCCGCCCATTGACCAAGCTTCTTGAAAAGGATGCTCCATTTGACTTTGACACTAATTGCGAGAATGCATTCTCGATTCTTAAGTCAAAACTCACACAAGCTCCAATTATGGTATCTCCAGATTGGAGTATGCCATTTGAGCTAATGTGTGACGCAAGCGACTATGCTTTAGGTGCTGTTTTAGGACAACGTCCCGATAATCATTTTCTTCCGATTTATTATGCAAGTAAAACTCTAACGGGAGCCCAAATTAATTATACCACCACGGAAAAAGAACTCCTAGCGGTTGTTTATGCATTTGATAAATTTCGGTCATATTTGGTGTTGTCCAAGACCATTGTTTACACGGACCATTCGGCACTTAGGTATTTATTCTCGAAACTAGATGCAAAACATCGTCTCATACGTTGGGTTCTTTTACTTCAAGAATTTGACATTGAGATACGTGACAAGAAAGGAGCTGAGAATCTAGCTGCCGATCATTTATCCCGACTTGAAAACCCCGAATTAGATAAACTTGATGATACAATCATCAAAGATACATTTCCTGACGAATCTCTAATGAGGGTTGAAAAAGAATCTGAAATCCCATGGTTTGCCCATTTTGCAAACTATCTTGCTTCAGACATTCTACAAAAAGGACTTACTTATCAGCAAAAGAAGAAATTCTTTGCAGATTTGAAGTCATATTTCTGGGAATACCCAGACCTATTTCGTGTTGGTGCGGATCAAATAATTCGCCGTTGTGTGTACGGACAAGAAGCTCAACAAATTCTTGAGCATTGCCATCAAGGGCCAACCGGCGGTCATTTCAGACCAAACCACACTGCAAGAAAAATCCTTGAATCGGGCTTTATTGGCCCACGATCTTTAAAGATGCCCATGATTTCGTTCGGACTTGTAACGCATGCCAACGAATGGGTAACATCACGAAAAAGGATGAGATGCCTCAAACCGGCATCCAAGTTTGTGAAATCTTTGACATTTGGGAAATCGATTTCATGGGACCCTTTCCAAGTTCACATAAGTGCAAGTACATACTATTAGCCGTTGACTATGTATCCAAGTGGGCTGAAGCAAAAGCTTTGCCTACAAATGATGCTAGGGTGGTGGTAAACTTCTTGAAAAATCTCTTCTCACGCTTTGGAATCCCAAAAGCACTCATATCCGACCGAGGAACACATTTTACCAACAACCTTCTTGAAAAGGTGTTGAAGAAGTATGGCATAACTCATCGTTTCTCTACTCCGTACCACCCGCAAACAAGTGGTCAAGTGGAAAACACGAATCGTGCCTTAAAACGCATACTTGAGAAGACGGTTAATAACAACCCTAAAATCTGGCAACACAAGTTAGATGACGCGTTGTGGGCTTTTAGGACTGCGTATAAAACACCAATAGGTACCACGCCATTTAGACTTGTATACGGTAAAGCGTGTCATCTACCTGTTGAAGTTGAACACAAGGCATACTGGGCTATGAGAGAATGTAATACTGACCTTGTACAAGCCGGAGAAAATAGGTTATTACAACTTAACGAACTAGATGAATTAAGATTACAAGCCTACGAAAATTCTAAAACATATAAAGAAAAAACTAAAGTATGGCACGATGCACGATTAAAAAAGAAAGAATTTGAACAAGGGGATAAAGTATTGGTATTCCAATCACGTTTCAAGTTTTCACCTGGTAAACTTAGATCCCGATGGACTGGGCCATATATAATAATACAGGTTTTTCCATCTGGATATGCAGAGTTGTATGGTAAAGACGGTGGAACTTTCAAAGTGAACGGACACAGACTCAAGTTATACTTTGAAGAAATCAATACTACGGAAAGAGACGAAACCACCTTCTACCCTAAGGACAAATAAATTCAGGGTAACCCTAAGGTTTTAAACTCCATTCTCGATTTTTATTCTTATCTTTAAGAGTGGGGTTAGATTGGTCTTTCCCTAGCAGACCCTAAAGAACTAGTCTTCTCCCTCCATTCTACCTTTTTAATTTCTTTTTGTTTTTATTGTGTAATTTCAAGATGCGCAGTCAGTATATCTACAACCATTTCATTTTAAAGTGCGATAAGATTTTACCGAGGGATGTGGTGTTAGATATTAAGAAAAGATGCGATAAGGCGAGGAAAGAAGAAAGACAGAAACTAAATGAGACAAACTATGCAAGAGGAAAATCTAAATCAGCTAAAAGGCGTCGAGCACGTCATTTGGGTAAATGTGTGAAATGTGGAAAACCGACTCACTCCGGAGATTGCCCAAAGAACCAAACGGACTCTAATTACGAGTACGTAACCTTATGCTGAGAAGGGCCTTTAAAATGTGCAGAAGAAAACCTCTTAAACCAGCGAGGTTACGCCTACGAAGCAATGGGGAGTGAAATAATACGACTCCACTACGAGGCGAGCCAACGAGGCTTCACTCTTTAAATCTTTTTCTCGCCAATTGTGTGTTTGTGCATTTTCGTGTGTAATGTTTTGGTGTGTTTGGTTTGTTTTTGTTTGTTGTATGTTCTATTAAAACGGTCTACCATTTAAAAGTGATGAACCTTGAGTTCAATATGTTTTCATTGAAAATGATAAATGTTAAGTGTTACAACTGAATTATCGTTTTTCAAATTGCACGAAATTTCTTGTTGGATTCATAAGATATCTGTTAAATAGTAAACCACGAAAACAAAATAAAAATTTTAAAAAAAAAATCCTTTCTACTAAATTGAAGGTGAAACGCCTTGAGTTTAACTTGTTTCTTTGAAAATGAAAATGTTTAGGTGTCACAACTGAATTTTCATTCTTCAAATTACACAAAATTTTTTGTTAAATTCTAAAAGTCTACAGTAGATTGCAAAATATACCTTTTTATCAATAACTGTAAAAATATATAACTTGTAAATCTTTGTCGTGGATAATGATAGGTTTGACGACCGAATTTATCTCTACCTAATCGATAGGAAACAAAGTTTTAAGTTTGAAAATTAGTTGATTTAGGGGTATACAAAAAAAAAATAGAGTGTATTTTAATTTGTGTAATTTTTATTTTTCATGTACTTGTTTTAAAATTAAAAATGTTAATAATTTTAACACAAAAATAGAGTGTTTTTATTTTATTTTATTTTAAATTTGTTTTCGAAAAACATTAAAAACTTTAACTTTTAATGGATTGAATTTTATAAATTGAAATTAAAAATTTATAAACGGATTAAGATCAGGTGTAACAACCGAATTTCCGTTACAAATATAAATCTATAAAAGATATTTTAAAATAAATTGTTTATAAGTTAAAAAAAAAAATATATATATATATAAGCCTTACGCGAAACGCGTAGACCTACGCGAAACGCGTAAGGTCAAAAACACTGAACATAACAGATCGGGCAGCAGACCTGTTTTCACACTCTAAATTTTATTTTTTCTGCTGTGGACGAGAAGAAAACACAAAAACCCGAAAATCACACCCAAAAACTTAAATTAACAATTCCAATCTTCCCCAATTCTTCAATCTTTCAACATGCCTAGATTGGTAAGGGTCCTAAACCCATTTTACCTCATGTTCTTCAAAGTTTTTCATTATTTATCTTTATGGCTTTAATCCGATTTATATGCATGTTATTGTTGATTTTTGCTTGATTATTGCTATATCTATGTTGTTAGTAAGATAATAAACCCGATTAGCATGAAAAACTGATGTTTAATTGATTATTGAAAAATTAGGGTTTATACAAATTGGGGATAATTGAGAAATTGCTACTGAGGTGTATTATTTTGATTGTAATTAAATGTTTTTAAGTGTTTTGTCAGTAGTTATAACTCTTGAACATGATTTTGTTTGTTTGATTTTGTAATTTTTAATTTTAGTATGATTTTGATAGTTTTTGTCATTTTAATGAATCAAGTATGAACTTTAATGCTATTAAGGATTGTTTAGAAGCTGAAATACACGCAATGTGATTAAATTGAATTAGATACACTTAGATAAATTGCGTGTTTTCACTTGTGAATTAAACTTTGCATATGAAACTTGATTTTTGATTTATGATTTTTGGTTTGTTTCTGTTTTGTTTTGAATCATAGAACTAAAACTTCCAAAGTTGTTGAAATAAATTGATTCATGTGGTGTTGAAAACAAGTTTGTAGGTTGAATTTAGACTCTTTGCTAACATTAACACATCCTATTGGGATGATTTTCTTGTTTTAAAATGTTATGCAGGGACCATTTAGAATGAGGGCATTTAACCAACAACAAGCACAAGATCAAGTTACCCCCGAAATGGAACAACAACTCTTGAACCTACACCCGATCCTGCAATTTCCTAACGAATTACATCAAAGGGTGCAAAAAGTTAAGGATTTACTCATTCTGGTAAATCGAACCATCTCTCCAGTTTACGTTGTTGATTGGGATCCCCTAGGAGACCCAGTCAACTTAGATACACCGATAAGGGAAATTTTAACCCAAAGTTTCACGAATGAATTTGGGGAAATCACGTATTATAATGACTTTGAGAGATTGTTTAGGTTAAATTCTCCTGTATATAGAGAATGGTGTTTAGAATTTTATTCTACCGTTAGGATGAATATACACCCAGAAAATATCTAAGATACTAGTTTCCTACAATTTAGATTGGGTGGTGTAGATAGAGTAATGTCCCTAGGCGACATGACTATGGCTTTAGGGATTTACGACGGTAATGAGATGAATGCTCCAGGTTTTTGGGAATATATTTTTACAGGAGCTAGGTATACAGGAGATTATGATTCTTTGGTTGTCTGGCGCTCTTTTTCCCAAAAGAATACTTATGTAGCAGGCCAAGAATCATACCTTAAGATCACTGATGTTCGCTATCGAATAATTCATAAATTTATAGCGAACACAATTAACCAAAGGGCATTCCTTAATACAGATAAGATTAATTATGTTGACCATTGGTATTTGGATGCAATCAGAGATAGGGATACGTTTATTAGTATACCCTATGGAGTGGCCTACTTTTTAGCCCATTTTGGTAAGGGTGCTAGAGGATCCAGTGACATGTCGGGGGGTCACTATATCACGTGTTTGGCAGCCTGGTTCGGTCTCGACCCGAACGAATTAGCACCTCCAATCCAACCGATAGATCAACAGGTTAAAACTTTAGGATTGGAGGTGTATAAGACAGCTAAGGCTATACGTGTAAGGGGTGGGGTACGTAGTTTAAGGCAACAGGAAGTTGCTGCTCACGCACCTATGGAAGAGGATGATGAACCCGCGAGGGAAGCTAGGAGGAGACGCAGAGAGACAGATCAGGCTAGCTCATCTCATACAGGTAGTTCTGATTTCGATATGCTCCAAAATTCTTTTAACGCATTGAGTTTAGATGTACGTAACTCATATCAAAACTGGGGAGTGAGATCAGAAGACCAGTATACTGCTTTGTCTCGACAATTGAGGGATATTAGGCATACCCAACTAGATCAGTATAATTTTCTGTCTAACATCCGATACGATCAGAGGGGTCAGGGAGCACAATTAGAGTGGGCGCATCATCAGGCATATTTATACGCGTCTAACCCGCAGAATTACGTACCCTCAGCCTATCCTTCATACCCCCAATGGCAGACACCCAATGACCCTCTACCTCCACCATATGACCATAACGCCGCCATAGCCGCGAGTCAGGATGCATATAGGCGTTTCTACGAGGAACAACGCCTAAACGAGCAACGGCAGCGACAGCAACAGGAGGAGGGCGAACGAGGAGGCCCATTTTGGAGCCCATTTGACTAGTTCTATTGTTTTAAACATTTTTATTTTTATGGTGTGTAATAACATTATTGTATGGTGTGTTTTAATACTTTTATACTTCTTATGTTTTATTATATATTAGTAAGAAATTAGTGTGGGGTAATATTGTTTTGTACGATTGAAGTACAACCCCATGTTTTGTATGTTTTTAACATGGTTTTGACAGGTACAGAAGAAAATGCAATTAGACGAAACGAAACATCGAATTACATTGTGATACAAACGTTGGATAAAATCATAGGTAAAACAATTTGAAAATCTAAATGGGTTAACAAAGGAAGTTCCAAATAATTCACACTATTTGTCCTCTCAAATTTATACATTATTATCTGATTTTATGTAATGAGGGCATTACATAATCTTAAGTGTGGGGTGGGAATATATAAATTCTCGAGAACTTATAATTTGGTGATTTTTATCAAGATTTATAAAAATTTTAAACAAATATATCAAATGAATTTTTAAGGTAACTACGAGCGATTAAAGCATAGGTGTCAAAAACCGAAATTATCGTCTCAATACATTAAAAACGCATAAGTTTATTTGTTTAAAACCTATAAAAGAAAATCAATTATAACAAGAATTTATAAAACCTTATGTTGAGAACCATATATCACATGTTTCTATGAAGTTATTGCAGATATCATTGCTTTGGAACGTATAAACCTGAATATTCCATTATTACGAGTAATAGAGGATGAATCAAGTCCAACCCGTAAGGAAGTAAAGTCTTCCAAATTGACACACTTGCTAACTTATGTTAGAAGATGTAGTCCAGAACAGCTGTAGGTTGACGAAAAATCTTGAAAAGTCATCCCTAAAATCGGCTGGAAATCCACCTAACCTCAGCATCAAACAGGGTTTTTGGTGGTCAGACTTATCCTAACCATGAGATGGATCTGTCTCGTACAATGGGGGGCACAATGCAAATTAGCTTTTAAGACTAATGAATCTAATCCCCAGATGGATGATCTCCGTAAAGATCAACCGCATCTATGTTTGACCGCGGTCTACATACATATGCCATAACAAATTGAGGTGTACAAACTCATGGTTCACCGATGATATTTGGACACGATATAATTTTGTTCTAAAACCTATGCTATTTTATGAATTATATTGTGTAAAACTATTTTTTGGACATTTGGCTTCAAGTTCCATGATACTACAATCATGGGGGCGAATAGCTTGCTAATCGCCGACTGAGACTTCGGTTTTCAGTTACCCTCAACCGGAATTTGAGGTTAAAACCGGAAAACGTGTCTAGTGTAAAAACTAGCATGACATTTTATAAAATCATAAAACGTTTTCACAAGGTCCAATTTTCCCTAAGGATCCAAATTTTTAAACCCTAATCACGAGTTTCATGTTTGTTTCTGTTGTCAGAATTTCGTTTCGTGTGGTGTGCGTGTGATTCAATAAAAATTGTGTAGTGTTTCAAACTATTCCATATAGCGTGTGTTTCATTTCGTGTAGTGTGTGTTGTGTGATCTAATGTTCAATAAGGAAAAATATGTAATGTTCCGATTCTGTTAAAAGATGTAATTGCTTGAGGACAAGCAACGTTCAAGTGTGAGGTATTTTGATATTGCTCTAAACATACATATTATTCAACGTAATATCAGTTATATTTCATCAGCTTTTATCATCTAAAAAGACATTTAACGTATAATATTCAAGAAAAAAGACAAAAGTGGACAAGAGCTTGCTATTTGAAGAAACAACGATAAACGATGAGTTTAAATCAAATTTATATCAAGAAACGTTTATCCGAATGAAAGTACAAGTTAGATGAAGAAAAGAGTTCAAATGGAAAGTGCCAAGTCAGTACACGTCAATACGGGATCAACAAAGAACAAACGAAAAAGAAAAATAAAGGAAACTGTCATTAACACATACGCGAATCGTGTAGGTCTACACGAAACGCGTAGTAATTTGTTCTTACACGAATCGTGTAAACATACACGAAACGCGTAGTATTAGGCAGAACATAATCATTGATTCAGATAAGGGCGGCTGGCTTTTGAGTTTTAAAACAATTCTTTTGTTGAATTGTGATACAGCAAGGAACCAGTTAAGCTCAACTACTCCCTTCTATTCATGTTAAATAGGGAGTATGTACAGAGAAGGAAAATACACAACACATACAACATATTATTACTATACATATACTATTGTCATTATTATTATCTATATTATTTTCATTTCAGTTTCAAAGTTCAAATATTAGGATTAGTTTCAAATAGTAAAGGTGTACTGTTCGTGATTAAGGGTGTTATTATTGTAATTTTCTACCATTTGAAGTTAATGAAAGTGAAGAATTTTTAGTAAGTTTACTCTGTTAAAATTATCGTTGTTATTATGTTTGCATATCTATATTTTTATGTTTACCTTAGTGTAATGAATAGCTAAATTACCTTAGTGTTTGCTTAGATGTAGAGCCCCTAGTAAAATGGATTGTTATCATTTGTAAAAGTTAAAATGTAACTTTAGTATTTTTAATATTGAGCCTAGTTAAAAGAACCATTATTATGTAATTAGGTATTTAACCCTTGCCACTTAATTTATTAAATTTAAATAACGAAAGTTGTTTTTATTTACATAAATTAAGCTTTAACATTAAAATGATCTAGACGAATTTATGGATAAGTTATTAACACCAATTTAGAAATAAACTTCGGTGGTTTGGGTAATATCAATAATTATATGATAGTGAAATTGTAAAAAGGGAAACCGTTACGATTTGGGTATTGGCGAAAGTCAAAACTAGGCTAGGTCTCAATTTAAATACTTAGGGAATAGTAGCTATCTAAAAAGAATCCGATGAAAATTAGATTTATTTTAGTTAGTTGTAACCTTATATTTATTCGAAAGAAAAATATAAAGTTTATTACTAAAACATTTTAAATAGGGCGTAAACTTAAAACAATCCATGGACCTAGGGGTGACACATTTAAGTAAACACTCCCATTTATCCCATTTATATTTATTATAAAAGTATTATTATTATTATTTACGAATTATTATTATAAAATATAAAAGATTATATAAAAATACTTAAAATTCGTACCAGACTGTTTGTCACATCGTATAAGTCATACGCGAAACGCGTATGTATATGCGAAACGCGTACGCCTGTTTATCAAACTGTACGATCAGATCTACACAATTCGTGTAAGGTTTAAGATATACGCGATACGCGTATAAATACGCGAAACGCGTAGACAGTAATCCGGCTACAGTACCAGTAGGGTTAAAATTAGGGTTTTAATTATTTAATTAGTTTAAAATTAGGGTTTTAGTTATTTAATTATTTATATTTAGGTTATTACTATATAATTAGTATTAGTTCTTATAAAATACTTTAATACATGTTAAATCCTAATAATTAGTGTTAATTATAATTAGAAATTAGTTTACAATTAGTTAATTATTTTAATTCCTTTTAATTTGTATTAATCTTTTTAAACATGTCATTTAGTTAATTTAAATAAGTTTATATTATAATTGCTCAAAACAAAATTCTACACATATAGTTTTATTAAAAGTTACTATTTTACTAATTACCATTTAGTAATATAATTAATGCATCATAATTAGCTTAATTTCATTTAGTTCATTTTTAAGTTAATTACTGTAATCTTGTAATTTTATTTAGTGAATTAGTTTAAGTTACTTTTCTTTTACTGTTATACTATAAATTCCTAATCCAAAACCCCTTTAATTAAGTTTAACATTAAAGACTATTAAAAACCATTAAACACTCCATCTCCCTGTGGAACGAATCGGATTTACCAACAAACTAAACTACATGAATAGGACTAGTTGCCTATATATGTGTGAAATCAACCTGAATTCAATAAAATACCATATATAAAATAAATCAATTCGTGTAACAAAACAACTCAAATCCATTCATAAATAAAGGTTACGTTTCGCAACATCAGCATATATCTATATAAGGAATAAATTTTATTCTGTAATGTACCTTGAAATTGACAGATAACAAATTGTAGACAAGAAACAAAAATTGATAAAAGTTGAGAGTGATCTGCAACTGATTTTGGAAACTGTCTGTGTACTATCCATTTTTTATATATCATTAATATTAATATTAATAATTAATAAATATAAATATATATATTAATAATAATAACTCTTTTAATATTATTAATACAAATAATAATAGTATTATAAATAACAAGAATGATGATATTTATTAATCATAATGTTTATAATAATAATACTAATATTAATAATAACATTAATGATAATAATAATAATACTAATAATACTAATATTAATATTAGTATTGAAAATAACAATAATATTACTAATACAACTAATTCTTAACTTGTAATTACATTTAATATACTAACCTTGCATATTATTAATTATGTAATACTTATTTTATATAATAACACATTTGAAAATTTAATATATATATATATATATATATATATATATATATATATATATATATATATATATATATATATATATATATATATATATATATATATATACATATTTATTTACACACAATCGTTCGTGAATCATCGGACATAGTCGAAGGGTAAATGTTATCCATGTAAACAGTTCAAAAATTCTGATACTCACATTACAGACTTTGCTTATCGTGTCGAAATCATATAAAGATTAAGTTTAAATTTAGTCGGAAATTCCCGGGTCATCACAGAAGATGCGGATGAAGCTGCAGAAGCAGAACAAGCCAACCGGTTATACCGCAAACTCTGCAAATTCATCCCCAAAAACACTCAAGATGAATACCGCAAACTGACTTTTCCTCAAGCCGAAAGACAGCGACTCCACAATTGCTATAACGTGATTTGCCTAGCCATCGACAATGTTGAGCGCTTCAACGAAATATCCGATTAATATGAGAAGCATGTTAAAATTTCCAATGCTCAACAAAGGAAAGCGCAGAAACTTGAGGCTCAACTTAAAAAGCTGCGGAGGAAAATATGAAGCTCAAAAAGAGAGCGGAAAATGCTGAGGAACAATTCGCTCAACTCATCAAATACCTTCCCGAGCTCGGTGACAAAATCATGGATTCAAAACCAGTAACTGAGAAGTTTCGAGCATACGCCCAGGCATCCAAACTCGTTACTCGTTGCGAATGGTATGACCTGCTTTGCAAACTTGGCGATCTTTCCCAACCACTTCCTTCGGATATGGCAAATGAAATATGTACAACTGATGATGCCCGCGAAGCACTAGCTACAGCGAAAAAAGAGGTTGAGAAAGTCACCATACCAGCTTTGGTAGAGCTTAGTCAACGTGAAGGCGTTACATTTGAAGATATTAAAGCGCTCGAGCTTTAAAAATCTTACTTGAATTGTAAATGTTTATTTCGCAATTGTAAATTGCGTTTTTTGTAATTCTACGCGCTTTTATAGCATGTTTATTAATAAAATGATTATGTTCCGAAGTTGCAACTTGTCTTATTTATATAGCGCTTTATTTTATCATATATTCATAATTCAGACTTGCCCTTTGCAATTTCCTCATTCGCTATTGTGCACATAACAAACGCGTACTTATGCGAAACAATCTTTTATACATTATGAATCTTCTAAGTCCGACAAATCGATCCTTAGGCAATTTTAGCATTGCGAAGCATCTAAGTATTGGCAAGATCAAACACTTAGGAAATTTTTCCCTTTCGCAACATTCATTCAGTAACACAAGTGGGCAATTTCATCACTTGGTTTTAAACGAATTATTTCACAATGCATACTTGCATTACTATAACATTAAACAGGCTACGTTTAGCGAAAACCATGCCATTTTGTTAAAAATATCTACGGATCCTTAATTGCATTTACACAAACATTAATTTAGTGTCATAAAAATTAAGCAATTGTATTCTGCAAAATAATCACTACGCGTGGCCACCCGCAGTGTTTTCGCTTTGTATAGAAACAACTACTAACACTGAAACTAATTTTGTTTTATTCAGCAGTTTTTCGCAATACAAATTTCAGAAAACAAAAATAGCAGATCAATCATTGATCAAACTTGACTAAGCATTCTATCACAAACTTTCTATTACAAATATTCGCACTATTCTGAATGGACTGAATGCCCTTCAACGCCCATACTTATGCTTGCCATAATCATAGCATAAAATGACTCTTCTTCCGCAGAAATTAGAGTGCCAACTCCCTTATTAGCAGAAAATTTAACCATGCCATGTATAGTAGAAGGAATTGCGCCAAACATGCGCAAAGCAGTGCGCCCAAGAATCATATTGAATCGCGACTGATTTCGCATTATGTAAATATTCAATGAAGCTTGACGCCTTAACGACTCATCACAATCATCAACCAGCTCAATTTGCAATTCCAACTGACCTATAGGCCAAGTTGATTCTCCTGAAAATCCAGCAAGTGAAACCACAGTAGGTTTCATCAAAGCTTGAATATTTGCAGGCAATTTGCTAAAACACTGTTCATACATAACATCTACACTGCTACCGGTGTCAACATGTACCTTCATAATTACAATGCCGGTGTTCGCAATGTGGCATGAAACAACTACTGGTTTGTCAACATCCGCAGTCAGACTTGCAGGAGGAAAAGTATTAGAAGGACATTTCTAGCTTACAATTTGTTAAGATATTTGAAGTACCGACATTTCGCCTTGCACTTCCACCACGTTAATGACCTGAATTCCGCGCTAATTTTCTTTCTTACTTACCATTTTCACCCCAAGATTTTTTACCGCGGGAGCTTTTCGCTCAGCTACATTTGGCACTTGCGGAGCATTGGTTTCTGCAGGAAATATAATCGTATTCGCAGTACTTGCAGCACCCTGCGCGATTAATTGATCCAACTTGCCTTGCTCATACGCCTCCGCGATCAGTTCCGCCAAATCTCTGCAACGATTGGTGTCATGACCATAATCATCATGGAAAACACAAAATTTAGACCTATCTCGCCTGCTATTCTCCCCTAAAGGTTGCGGATCAGGAAAAGACTTAGTGACTCTTTCCTGTAGCAAAATTTTCTTAGGCGTTTTTGTTAGCTTCTGAATGATATTGAAAGACTCATTATTACACTTTCGCGAAGAATAACGATCTCGACGGTTATAACTATGCTTATCATTTTGGCCTTGAAACCTATCATTGCGCGGGTAACCACCGCCGCCATTTCGCTGCGGATAACCAGAATCGCGGTAATTATCGTCGTTGCCATCGCGAAAAGAATCATTGTCATCCCGCCAACTTTTGTCCTTACCCCACCCACATGCAGGGGTTATAGTACTATCTTCTCCACCTCGAAGATAATCATATGTCTCTTGTTGGACCTTAGCGAAAGTTGGCGGGACATCTCTTCGCAGTCTTCGCACAAGCGTTGGATGTCGTTGTGGATTAATAGCATGCAAGAATCTAGAGATTTTTTTATCTTCATTCAGACTTGGTATCTTTTGGCACTCGTAAATGTATCGCGTAAGTAATGCGTTCAAAGTTTCCTTATTGCCCTGCTTAATATCATGACATTCTATATGTGTCTTCTTCTGCGGTAAAAGATTCTGAAAGTGCAACAAAAATTTATCGCGAAGATCAATGAAGCCAATGATACTGCGAGTTGCAGGCTATGGAACCACTCCCTAGCGGATCCTTGCAAAACCAAAGGGAATACCCTACACGCAACCGGTTCATCCCAATTATAGGTGCTTACCACACCTTCAAATCGCTGCAAAAAATCCAAGGGGTCAGTTAACCCTGAATAAACTCCCAACGTCGCTAGCACAATAGGCGGTGTAATAATTGGATAATCAGAAATATGCTGGACAAACTTGTCTGCAGCAGTGGTAATTTCAGTCTCCTTTTTTGTGCGAGTATCGGTATTGTCCACGCAAAATTTAGCGATCATATCTTGCAAAAAAATTGGTTGTTCAAACTTATGTTGCATTGACTTAAGCGCAATGCTTCTAAAAGCATCCGCTAAAAAATGTTGAGCACTTTCTCTGCAAACAGCATCAGATGCTTCACCCTCATCCTCATGACGAGGGAAAGGTGTTGGTGGTCGCCTTTGCTTAACATGTGGAATTTTTACAAATTCCTCTGTATTTTTCGAATCATCAGAAAATTCACTTTCTTCTCTTGGTGCTTTCGCAGTCTTCGAATTATAAACAGAATTTAGAATAGCACGTTCATCCGCACCATCGCTATCACTATCGCGATGATCAATGACTAAGCGATCAGCCTGTGATCTAGAATCATTCAACGGCCATAAGTAAGTTCGCGGTATGCGTGATTCGCGACAATCTTTTCTAGCTTGTTCAATAGCCGTGCCAAGTACGTTGTCTGCTTTTCCAGCCAAAATCCTTAATCGCTTGCCATCAGCGACGGTTTCTTCACGATGTTGTTGCAAATTCCTGCGCGCGACCGTTTTTCCAGCAGCAACCTTTTGTTGCGAATCAGCATTAACAGGATTACCACTAGGCGCTTTAGCTAGCGATTCTTTCCCTGAACTTCCCACGATAGTATTAACGTTTGCCGGCATACTACTTGACAAGGCATTTTGCGAATCATTAACTAACGCATCAGCATTGATGGAACTTCCTGTTTGTTTCGTGTTAGCTGCCATATTCAACGATCAAATCAGCTAATACGCCTCAGCGACTTCCTGTAAATCATCGTAACAATACACGATTTAAATTAAACCAAGCAATTGATTGTTTAACAACACAAAACAAAAAATTTCAAGTTTAATTCATAAAACGTGTCCCACGGATGGCGCTAATTGATCAATCATGTATCAAGTTATTACTTAATTAAGGATTGAGTGCAATAATAAGATAGAGGATGAGATGTTTGATGATTATTTTGGGCCCTGATGATCGTCTTTCACTTTATCAATCAAGTGATCAACCACCCCGACTCGGTCTTGATTGTCAATTAGCATGATTCACCTTAGCGCAATGTAGAAATTCCTTGGACAAGATCACAAGTGAAAATCACAAAGTTTAGAGCAAATGACATAGAATCAACAACCTATAAATGAGAGGCCATGCTCTCTATTTATAGTATTCAAAATATCTGCGGTCTGCGGATTGCTTAACTATTCGCGAAAACTTAGCGAAATGACCCGCAATATTTTATTAGCGCGGAAACTGACCCGCTATCTGTAAAAACCCGTCCTAACCCATAAGAACGAATACAATAACATTTGGTTACATCGCGAGGTACTTAACCTCTATATGATACATTTTACAATCATTGCATTCGTTTTTAAAAGGTAAACTTTCATTACATAGAAAGTTGACAGGCATGCATACCATTTCATAATATATCCAACTATAATTGACTTAATAAGAATCTTGATGAACTCAATGAATCGAATGCAATGTCTTTTGAAATATGCCATGAATGATTCCAAGTAATATCTTTAAAATGAGCAACAGTGGAAGATTTCTTTCAATCCTGAGAATAAACATGCTTTAAAGTGTCAACCATAAGGTTGGTGAGTTCATTAGTTTATCATAGTCGATCATTTTCATCATTTTAATAGACAACAAGAATTTCATTTTTCATTTCTCATAAATATCGTGCATGCAAAAATCATTCATATTGATTGAACACCTGGTAACCGACATTAACAAGATGCATATAAGAATACCCCCTATCATTCCGGGACATCCATCAGACATGATAAAATAACATCGAAGTACTAAAGCATCCGCAACCATGGATGGGGTTTGTTAGGCCCAATAGATCTATCTTTAGGATTCGCGTCAATTAGTAGATCGGTTTACTAATTCTTAGGCTACCAAGCAAAACGGGGCATATTCGGCTTCGATCATTCAACCATAGAATGTAGTTTCAATTAATTGTGTCTATTTCGTCAAACATTTATAAAAAACAGCGCATGTATTCTCAGTCCCAAAGATATATATTGCAAAAGCATTTAAAAAGGGAGCAAATGAAACTCACAATACTGTATTTTGTAGTAAAAATATGCATACGACGGAACTGAACAATGCATGGTTGGCCTCGGATTCATGAACCTATATCAGTCATATATATATATATTAAAACATATACTCGTAATCAATCAAATTTATATATTATGTCTTAAGTTATATATCTTATATATTTAATTTGTATATATATCTAAAATAGTTAATATTTATATAGTTTTATATACATATGATTAATATTATATTAAAAATCAATAAGTTGTTATATGTAAATATTTATATAAATAATCCTAATATATAATTATATGTTGGTTATAATAATTATACTCTATATAGAAAATATTTATTTGTTATAATAATTTTGTTAATATGAAAGTAATAATAATAATAATAATAATAATAATAATAATAATAATAATAATAATAATAATAATAATAATAATAATAATAATAATAGTAATGTTGATACTAATAATAATCTAAATGAAAATTTTATAAATTTTGATAAAAATGATAATAATAATAATAATAATAATAATAATAATAATAATAATAATAATAATAATAATAATAATAATAATAATAATAATAATAATAATAATAATAATAATAATAATAATAGTAGTAGTAGTAGTAGTAGTAATAATAGTAATAATAATCATAATATCTACAATAATAATGATTTTTCTAATAACGATAATAATAATATATTAATAATAATACTTATATTAATAATAATACTTATACTTAATACTTAATACTTAATAATAATAATAATAATAATAATAATAATAATAATAATAATAATAATAATAATAATAATGATAATGATAATGATAATGATAATGATAATGATAATGATAATGATAATGATAATGATAATGATAATGATAATGATAATGATAATGATAATGATAATGATAATGATAATAATAATAATAAAAATGCTACCTTAATGAATAAGCCCTTCAAAAAAAATAACACCCCTGCCTAGGCTCAAACTCGAGACCTCTCGCTCAACACCCAAACCCCTAACCATTTCGCTGCCATTGATTTTCTGGAATAATACACAACCTAAAACTATATAACCCATCAATATGTAGATTCGGCCCCAATTATTTCAGCCCAACAACAAGTGGATCTCGGCCCAACATTACAAACGGCCTAACAAATAAACACGTAATTGGTCCGCTAATTAAAACAGAATGAGATGGTCCAACAAATAAACATGTAACAATTTGTTTATACACACATCATCATCATACGCTTAATCATCATCATCTCACCATTCTATACAGTTCAACATTATCATCTTTATCATTATCAACAAACTACGGCTTCATCATCGTTACCATCAATATTCATCATCATCTTCGTTGTTTAATCTCCATTATAGCATCGTCACTATCATTATCTTGCCCACTGTAACACCATCGTATCACCACCATGCTATAATCATCTCCATCTTCAAAGTTCCATTACACCATCTTCATCATACTCGCTGTACAGTAACAAAGCGGGAAACCGAAAAGAAACATGAGAGGGAGAGAGAGAGAAAAAGATGTGGTGATGGTGGTGGTAGCTGTAGGGTGACGGAGATTGTGGCAGAGATAATGATAGGTTGTTGTGGTGGTTCAACCTATAAACAATCGAGTAGCGGCCTGTTTTATTATTCACGGTTAGGTGGTGGTTTATTGAAACGACACGTCCATATTACTATAAATGCAGTACTTTACTCATTGGTCCCATACAGAGGTATTTGACCTCTATATGATATGTTTTAGAAAATATTGCATTCGTTTCATAAAAAGCACACCATTATTATACATAATGCATGTTTTAAACAAGTGGGCGATTATTTAAGAAATAATCCCTAAAATATATCGGTTTCCAAATACTACACACGTGACGTACCAGTCGAATATAATACATGACAAAGGTTTTATTGAATGCAACACTTTATTTAAATAAAAGTATGAGACTCCATGCACAGCTTGCTCAGATAATGCAACATCGGAAGACTTTCTTAAGGACCTGAGAATAAACATGCTTAAACAGTCAACACAAATGTTGGTGAGATATATAGGTTTAGCATTGATATAAATATAGACCACAAGATTTCATAGTTATAAATATATGTACACTCGCAAGTGTATAAAAGTATTCTATAAGTTGTTGAGCGCTTCGGTAACCATACTTAACAATTAAAGTGGCATATTCTTTTTATTATGAAATCTCCTTACACTGTACCAAGTGTAGTAAAACGAAGTACTATACAACCTTTTACGATACTAGAGCGACTAGCCCGGTTGGGGTTGTCAAACCCGATAGATCTATCAATAGGATTCGCATATACATGTTCTTACAACATGTAAATATTAGTTACCAAGCTATTAGGGAAGATATACAAAGTGGTACAACTCAACGTAGAATATATTTTAAGTACTTGTGTCCATAGCGTAAAACATAGAATGCATGTATTCTCATCCCAAAATATTTTTAGAGTTTAAAAATGGGACTATATACTCACGGTAGTAAAAATATATTAATAATAAGTTTTCAACTTATTAAAAATATGGCCGTTGTCCTTGGATTCACGAACTTGTAGCAAATATATATGTATATCAAAATGTAATACAACTATTATTCATATCATATCTTCAATCACATGTGATTGTTTAAGTTCATATTTTCAATCATGTGTGATTGTTTAAGTTTATATTTTCAATCACGTGTGATTGTTTGAGTTGTCAAGTTAGCAGTCCAATGTTAGTAGTCCACAATTAGTAGTACATAGTATACACGTGTTGTATAAGACTCAATCATGACCCACAATACCGCTATTGTAGTTACACGCATTGTGTATGTGGTGTCTTTTGATTTATCCGATGTATTGTGTAACCATGACATGTTAGATTACATGTATAATACAAGAAAAGTTAGCTAGGATATGGTTAGTATAGATTTTAATGAATTAATCCTGTAATCAAATTATTCATTTCTAACCAATATTGTTTTGCCCATAATTTCTTCGTTATAAATCCGTTTTGAGTGAATCAAATTGCTATGGTTTCATAACAAACTGTAATTTGTGAAACTAAACTGAAAAAGTGGTGGTTTATAATCGGAGTTACAAGTTATAATCCATATTTGAAAGAGGTAGTCATTTCCGTCGAAAGAACGACATCTTGATGACCATTTTGAAAAACATACTTCAATTTTGAGTTTAATCATGATTTTTGGATATAGTATCATGTTCATATGAAATATCATTTTCCCAGAAGAACAACTTTTAAATCAAAGATTATGATAGTTTTTAATTATCCAACCCAAAACAGCCACCGGTTTTACTACGACGGCGTATGTCCGGTTTTACGATGTTCTTCGTGTTTTCAAGTTTTAACTCATTAAGTTAGTATATCATATAGATATAAAACATGTGTTAAGTTGTTTTTAAAATTCAAGTTAGAAGGATTAACTTTGTTTGCGAACAAGTTTAGAATTAACTAAACTATGTTCTAGTTTACAAACTCTTATATAGATAGTTATAAATATATGAATTGAACAAGAGTTGAAGTAGAGTTTTTACCTCAAGTTTAGAATGTAAAGTTGCTGGAAAGAAGTAGTAGAACAAAATTTGAGAGAGTTCTTGCGAGTGTGTGTGAAAATTAGAAGTAAAATTTGGAAAATGAATGTGTAAAAATGAGTTAGAAATGGTGCTTATTTATAGGCTTGAAAATTTGGTTTTTAGTGAAAATATCTAGTATAAGTTAAAATGTATTAAGTCATGGATAACATATTAAATTGATTAGGTCATGGATGACATATTACACAAATAATTGCAGATTTCTATTGGTATATACCAATAGTAAATACTTCTAGAAGCTGTGTATAATACGGATAAAAATACCGTATGAATGCGAGTAGAATTCTTGAGGAAATTAAATGAAAATACGAGTATAGCTATCCTTTATATGTATTGGTATATTATAAAGTGTATTTAATACTTGTAAGGATGTATTTACACTCGTAATACATTATATGTAAATACATTTTAACATAAGTTAATTACGTCATTTAAATAGTAACATATATTGTTCAAAAACTCTTTAAATTAGTAGTATGAAAATATATATATAATGCTTTGTTAATATACTTAATGAGATATTTAATTATCATATTTTCAAGTTAAATATATATAAATCTATATATATACACAATAATTAAACAATTAAATCATGTTATGACGTTCGTGAATCGTCGGAATAAAAGGGTGACCAAAAGCTTGTGTAAAAATCTTTCCGGAGGTTCAAAACGTATTAAAATTCATTGCTTATCAAGTCGGAATTATTAAATCATATAAATAGTATAATCAAGTAGTCGAAAAAATCCGGGTCGTTACAGTACCTACCCGTTAAAGAAATTTCGTCCCGAAATTTGATCGAGATCGTCATGGCTGACATTAAGTATGTTTTCATGATGAATACGAGTTGAAAATTTAGAGTTTTATCATCAGTGAGTAATATGGATAAAACAATTCGATTATGTGAAGTGTATGAGTGAAGCTATCGCAAAATAGTGAAATGAGGAAAGTAAAGATTTGTCTTAACTTTTGACGTCGTCACGGTTGATTTCCGGATTAAAGAAAATCTTTGTAATCTTAATAAGATTTGATTCTTCGGTAATTAAGGAAATTAGAATTTTCTTCGATTAGGTGTGTAATCTGCCTCGATTGCTATGTCTAATATTTCGCTATAAATTAACACCCCCCTTCGTTTCCTTATTTCCACATCTCTCATCTTCTATACTTTCTTCCTTAATTCATACTTCCAAAACATTCGTCAATATGCTCCATCCAGTTCTAATTCTTGATATATTCTTGACTATCATATTTGTCATTCTTCTTTTTCATCTACCACCGGAGGAATCTGTTTACTTCTACTATGCTCTTGGGTTCATAGTGTTTTTAGTTCTCACGTGTCTTTATATTGCTATACACATTGATATACATGGTTTGTAATTCTCTGGGTTGTTGTCGTGCTTATATTTTTCCTTATATTTCGGAGCTCATGTGCTTGTGTATTGTCATTCACGGTTATTGCTCTCTTCCATTTGCTGTGATTTATACTCCTATTCCTATTTCAAAGCTTCATGCTTTTGTTTTCTCTTCTCGATTTTTAAGTAAAGCGAGTAATGGTCCAGAATTCGTAGGTATGGTGTTTAAGATGAACATGACTAATGTTCTAAGAGAGAATTTGTAATAGCACGATCTTGATTAATCAAATTACCAGAATTCAAGAGAAAAGATAGAACTATCAAGAAAATATGTTCTTGATACGTTTAGAGATTAGGTAGAATGTAAGAGTCGTGTAACATAGAGCATGATGACGGTATGGTCTATGAATCATCATGTTTCATTAGAAACTCAGCATGACTTACTGTAATATAATCACGTTGATCATGCGTCATTATATTATACTAACTCATGCTTCAGTCCCCAACATTACTTCAAAAACATTCATATTTTAAATTCGAAATTTTTTTTCTTCAGAATTTAGAAACTAAAATAGTTTCTTTTATGATATAACACATATAGCGTGCAGAAATGTTTAATTTCAGATAATAATAGTTACGAAAATATCTTCAGAAATATCGAGGATATTTATAATGAAAGATACGATGATATCTTAGAATTTCTAAGATCGAAAGGTGATGAAGAAGATTTATCCGCAAAGGTTTAGAGTCAGGAGCAAGGTATTAGCTAAAGACTTCAGCAGACACTGAATCATTTGGATTCTTTGAAGGCAGATTTAGTCCTTGTGATTTGTCCACAGCCTCCTTCAGGGTTTGCTCAATCAGTTTTCCAGTTCCAAACCTTCTCTTTTTCTGTGATTTGCTAACACAATATTCTTTATCATCAACTTTTAACTGTTACGGTTGTCTACAGTTGCTGCTGCTTCATTCAGATTTTTCAAAACTTCATAGTATTGATTCGTAGGCTGAAGTGCGATTCCGAATTTCAGAATTATAATTCCAGGAGATAACGTTATATGTATATGCAAAAATGATGTGAGATTCAAGAATAATTATTGATGCTTTCTGGGGTTTGGTATGACAATTATTGTTACAAGATGTAGATGGGTGCATGACAAGGTTTTATAGTGATCTTTCAGAGAGATTTAAGTCAAAGAGCAATAAAGTTGCTGGCAAGCTTACTACTAATGTGGTGGAATATAAAAGGTTCCCCGGTAACGATGGCGAAAAGACAACGTATATATCAAGGTTATAATAAGGCTACTCTGGATGAAAAGTCGAAGTTGTCTTGTTGGAGCTGTGACAAAATTCGCTATTTTGAAAAGGGATTGTAAAGTTATTATGGGTAATAATAATGCTAAAGGATCTCACACGGATATGTGTTGAACCTTTGCTTAGGTTTCAAGTGTCCTCCGGATGCATATCTATATGCATATATTCTTCGTGTGTATCGTGTGATTGGTTCATTCTCTCGATTGTTCCTTAGTTGAGGTGTTTTCAAGAATTTTGAAGGGTTTAGACGCAGGTTGTCATCGTCAATATCCGTATAATGAATTCGTCGTGAATCTTGAATGATACGAATATCTTTATGAGTTTTGTGAATGAAAGTGATGTTCTAGTATAGTTTGAATTTAAAGTATGATTTTGAAGGATGTAGGAATCTAAGAGTGATGTCATCTGTTTAATCTTGACTTGGATTCTGATCTGTCAAAACCAGAATATGTAATTGAATTTGAATTAGAATGGTTGTTCTGGTTTCTATGAAAGAATGTATATTGTTGTGAAAGTAGTGAGTATGGTTAATGATTATTGAATCAAAATTGAAGAATGTACAGTATAACATAATAATTGTGAATTTGTATAATTCTAGGGTATTACCTACCCGTTAAAGTTCACAAGTAATATTTAGTACAAGAGAATTTTTATTACAGTCTTTATGAAAATATATGTTGCTATATTTTCTACAGATGTAATATAGATTTAATGAGTTAATATACTATTAAACTCATTTGATTTTTGCTGGAGCTAGAATGAATAACCCCTAAAACTTTAGAGATTACATAATTTTTGCGGAATATTTCTTCAACGTAAATGAAATTATGAATCAATACTTCATTATTCATTTTTATTGATATTTCCTCGGTGATTGATGTTGGTGTTCGTAGAATTCCTGTGAACTTCGCAAGACACGAATGACGTTTTCTAGAAAGTTTCGAGTACATCGAAAATGAAAGTGTGAAATCTAACACGAACTCGAACAATACACTTGGTTTATTATGAAATGGAATCTACTGAGTTGAAGCAGAGATTATAATTAATGATTGTTAAGTCATTAACGAAGGATGTATAGCATATTAGTAATATGAATTAACTGAGTAGTATCTACCCTTTAACATTCACACGTAATAGCTTAGTACGAAAAGATATATTGTGGTTTAAAAAGTCATATATATATATATATAAAATATACATATAAATTTTTCAGAGGGAATGAGTTAATAGTTCATAACTCGTTGATACAATATGCTCGTTGTTGATTTGTGATGATGTCGGTGATTATGGAACTGGCAGAGCTTGTGATGTTGTAGGTGCTGCTGGTACTAGTGATGTTGTCGGTACTGCTGGTGCTGCTTGTATAACAAGTCTATTTTGTAACGCACCATTCCTGTCAGGGTTTCTATTCTCCCCTCTATCATCTCTATCCATCCACTCATCTTCATTTACGATTATGATTAGAATAAATAATCTCTAAAACTTTAGAGATTACATAATCACCGTAGAATATTTCTCCGATGAAGTTATAAATCAATACTTCATCGTTTGATGTTGTTGGTATTCCTTGGTATCTACAGGGCGTATGACGTTGATACTCGTGGGACAGATTGTGATGTTGGGGCTTGCGATGCGGATGTTGTTGGTGGTGGTAAATGTACTGTTGGTGTGGATGTGGGTGATGCAGTTGGTGCTTGTGGGGCTTGTGATGCTTGTAAGTTCTGCATCATATTCTCTAAAGCCACCACTCTAGCGCGAAGCTCGTTGACTTCTTCTAGTACACCGGAATGATTGGCGGTTGGAACGAGCGGATGAATAAGATCTAGAAGTTTAAATAATATATAATCTTGGCGAGATACTTTGGAAATGAGGGTGAAAATGGTGTTTCAGACTGGTTCGCCAGTAAATGCTTCAGGTTCTTCTCCGAGAGAGAAATTTGGTGGGTGGAAATGATCGCCTTCTTCTCGTCTCCATTGACTGAGTCATCTACAAACCCATCCCCAATCCATCCAGAATAGATGATGGCTAATCAGTTGATCCATTCCGGTTACACTGCTTTCGGAGCTCAGGTGAATATCCATATCGGAATCCGAGGAACTTGAACTAGTTGCAGAATTCATCTTACACGGTTAGGTAAAGGATTTTCGATAGAAAATAGATTATAGGATTTAGTTTGGTATTCTTCAATACATATTTTACAAATGTATATATAATACCAAAATTCCATAAATAACGGAGGAATATTCCAAAAAATGTCAGGCAAAGTCTACTGTGATAGATATGATAAGATATGAATATTTGTCTATACATTATCAATACAATAATTGCAGTAAGATGCGTCTAGACTTAAGATGATAAACAGGTAATTTCCGACAAGAAATGATAAGCAAAACTTTTAATATGCAGATAAGGTCGAAGTCTAGACTCACTAATGCATCCTAACAACTATCAGTTAGACACACTAATGCAAGACCTGGTTCGCTAAGACCACCGCTCTGATACCAACTGAAACGACTCGTCCATATTACTATAAACACAGTACGTTACTCATTGGTCCCATAGCGAGGTATTTGACCTCTATATGATACGTTTTAGAAAATATTGCATTCGTTTCATAAAAAGCACACCATTATTATACATAATGTATGTTTTAAACAAGTGGGCGATTATTTAAGAAATAATCCCTAAAATATATCGGTTTCCAAATACTACACACGTGACGTAACAGTCGAATATAATACATGACAAAGGTTTTATTGAATGCAACACTTTATTTAAATAAAAGTATGAGACTCCATGCACAGCTTGCTCAGATAATGCAACATCGGAAGACTTTCTTAAGGACCTGAGAATAAACATGCTTAAACAGTCAACACAAAGGTTGGTGAGATATATAGGTTTAGCATTGATATAAATATAGACCACAAGATTTCATAGTTATAAATATATGTACACTCGCAAGTGTATAAAAGTATTCTATAAGTTGTTGAGCGCTTCGGTAACCATACTTAACAATTAAAGTGGCATATTCCCTTTATTATGAAATCTCCCTACACTGTACCAAGTGTAGTAAAACGAAGAACTATGTAACCGTTTATTATACTAGAGCGACTAGCCCGGTTGGGGTTTTCAAACCCGAAAGATCTATCAATAGGATTCGCGTATATGATATCGGGCAAAAAGTCAAGTTTTTACCCCCTAAATTAAGCCCTAAAACAATAAAGATTAAAACTTTATCAGCAAAATTATCGCTTTTTCGATTGATTTTGTAGATTAAGTAATTACAAAGGCGATGCAAAAAGAATCAAGTAAAACGGAGCTAAAACGTAGATTCTAGAGCGAAAACGGTGAAAGACAAGAAATAAAGTTACAATCCAGTGAATCAAGGCTGACCAGCACCACATACGGCCTGCCATACGGGCTGCCATACGGGCTGCCAGTATGGAGTACGGCCTGCCACACAGCCCAGCAAATTCCCTCAAGAAACGTCCTGCCAGCCATACGTCCTGCCAAATACGGGCCACCATACGGCCTGCCAGGCGTATTTGGGCAAAATTCCGGTCTATTTAAAGGGTCTTCTCCATCCATTCCAACACACACTCAACTTGCAATTCAATTTATATTTTCAATCTTTTAGTTAGTTTTTAGTAGTAGTTAGCTTAGCTTTTATTTTCCGGAGGATATCCTGGCAAGTCCCTGCGATCTCGGGCAGATTTGTTCGGCCTTTTTCAGGTTTTTATCCGAAACGCTTGTCTTTTGTATTAAACATGTATTCTTACTTTTTATGTTTAATAATACGTTCCGATATTGCGATGATAGCTTAACTTATCTGTATGTTGCCATGATTGAAGTTTGGGTTAGCGTAATTATGTTAATTTAGTACGATTACTGTTATAATACTGAACTAGGAAGTCTGATAGATTTGTATGCTAGCATCTTAAGGATTGACCAACTTAGATTGTGATAAGGACTTATCCACCTATATGAAATTAGCTACTTCATAGGATTAAGACCCCTGGTTATACTGTATCTGAAGATTCTATGAACTCGGTATGGCCGGAGTTCCCGAGAGGCATCTAATGCACTTTTAGGACACGGAACCTAGGAATTGAGACATGAATGACCTAGTATGCCTATTGACTGTTTCGAAGAGACCTCTTAGGAGCTGTTAAGATCTAGTTAGTGCCTTTACTTTATGACCCAAGCCTATTGCATGTTCTTGTCTGATTGTTGCCTTAGGTCTTAGTCATATCAACTATTTAGGTACTCATTAGGTTTCGATCTGCTTTACTATCAGTATATTAACTGTAATGCTGTATAATGTTTGACTTGTTGAGATCTCATTAGTATGATGAAATGGTTGTTAGTTTTCATTTAAGGTTTTGCCAACTTAAACCGACGGACTCCTTCCGTTTGTGATCAGTGTTCAATCAACACGGCACGTTGTTATTCAGTTACCTAAACTGATAACGAGGGTTAGGATTAGACCTTAACTTACTAATAAACCTAGTACTTTACTGACGATAACCTCCGAGGTATTGTTACACTTCATTTATACGACCAAGTGACATACTTCTCACTGCTCAAAGAGAACTCCGAGAGTTCAGAGATAAGTAGGTCTGTGTAATTGGCTCATCCAACCAGATCTACGTCAATCCAAGCATAGTCTTAGCATAAGCATAATTACCTTTCCCTAACCCAATACTGATGTCTTTGTCAACATTTCCCTGATCTGCATACTCCGGATATCCTTCCATTTTATTTACTTTTCTGCATTTAGGACCTTGAGCTAAAATCAACTACTATCTTTTATCCAGGTAATTTAACTAAAAGACAATTATCAACTTGATCTTCAATTCGTTAATCAGCATAAAATTTGACACTAGGTTAACTTACATCTTCTACACCTTAGAAAGTAAAAGTAAATTTAGGCCCCGCAAAATAAAAATAAACGAAGATGCTGTGTGCTACCGAATCGGACATCGTGCGACCTAACAACACTGCACAAAACAAAACCGTCCGTTAGTGACATATCAGCTGTCATCTTCTTGGCGCCGCTGCCGGGGATCGAATATTTTGATCAAGAAAGATTTTAAGCAGATAAAGTATTGTTTGGTGGTGTCTAAGAAAGACAATTATACACGGACTTGGTTATTAGATTTTCCGAACAGTCTCCAATTATATTGGAACCAAAAGGATCCTGCCTCTTCGTAGTCAGCCTAGCCACCTCGATACGAGTAATCTGTGAGAAGTCCTATCAGTTAAGATATCCGATCTGGTTAGCGACCGAATTTCAAGAATTATTATTTTTATTAAATTATCGATCCTTTTAGTAAATTAATATTTTCTAAAAGTTACTTTTAAGTCTTTTTAAAACAGAAAATATAAAAAATGGAACAACAAGATAGCCTTGCTTCTATGCATAAGTGATAAGGCTAAAAAGGAACATATATTTCATAGCAATATCCCTCCTAAATAATAGGTTTTCATATGTAATTGTATTATATTTTCATTGTAATTGTTTAAATAAATAAGTGCGAAGACAAAAGGCGAAAATGAAGATTTGAAGACAAAAACGTCCAAAAAGCTCAAATGTACAAGATACAATCCAAGTGGTTCAATTTATTGATGAGAAACGTCTAAAAATGACAAGAGTACAAGTTACAAAATGCAAAGTACAAGATATTAAATTGTACGCATGGACGTTCGAAAATCCGGAACCGGGACATGAGTCTACTCTCAACGCGCGAAGCAACGGTGCAAAAATTACAAGTCAACTATGCACATAAATAAAATATAATATATAAATAATTCTTAAAAATTATATATATTGTATTATTATTTAATAATGTCGGCAAGCAAAGATCCAAAATGATGTGAGCTGGAAAATCAAACTCCACGACTCGCGGAGTTTGAAGGCTTAAAACTCCACGACTCGCAGAGTTTGAAAAATCAGAATTTCCCTATAAAATGAACGAGCTTCTGCCGAGTTCAACCATCCCCAATATCAATCTCTCTCTGATATATAATATATATATATATATATATATATATATATATATATATATATATATATATATATATATATATATATATAATATAAATTAGTATAGTTTTATATTAGATTAGTTTGGGTTATGCAAAGGTTATTTTACGGGTTTTAAAGTCGGAAATCTGTCCGTGTAACACTACGCGATAAATAATCAATGTAAGCTATATTCTCCTTTTTAAATTAATGTCTCATACTTAAGTTATTATTATGCTTATTTAAGACGAAGTAATCATGATGTTGGGCTAAAAATATTAAAATTGGGTAATTGGGCTTTGTACCATAATTGGGGTTTGGACAAAAGAACGACACTTGTGGAAATTAGACTATGGGCTATTAATGGGCTTTATATTTATTTAACCAAATGATAGTTTGTTAATTTTAATATAAAGATTTACAATTGGACGTCCCTATAAATAACCATATACACTCGATCGGACACGATGGGCGGGATATTTATATGTACGAATAATCGTTCATTTAACCGGACACGGGAATGGATTAATAGTCTATGGAATTATTAAAACAGGGGTGAAATTATGTACAAGGACACTTGGCGTAATTGTTAACAAAGTATTAAAACATTGGGTTACACGCAGTCGATATCCTGGTGTAATTATTAAACAAAGTATTAAAACCTCGTTACAGTTTAAGTCCCCAATTAGTTGGAATATTTGACTTCGGGTATAAGGATAATTTGACGAGGATACTCGCACTTTATATTTATGACTGATGGACTATTATGGACAAAAACTAGACGAACATATTAAATAATCCAGGACAAAGAACAATTAACCCATAGGAATAAACTAAAATCAACACGTCAAACATCATGATTACGGAAGTTTAAATAAGCATAATTATTTTATTTTATATTTCATCGCACCTTTAATTATTCGTCATTTATATTTTTTGTTATTTATTTTATTTTGTTAATTAAATTTACTTTACGCTTCGCTTAAAATATAAAATCGACAAACCGGTCATTAAACGGTAAAACCCCCTTTTATATATTATTATATATAATTATAAATATTTTGTACAAATATAGTTAATTAAAATATAGTGTACAATAAGCCCGCTCCCTGTGGAACGAACCGGACTTACTAAAAACTATACTACTCTACGATTAGGTACACTGCCTATAGTGTTGTAGCAAGGTTTAGGTATATCCATCTGTAAATAAATAATTAAAACTTGTGTAATTTTTAATAGTATTTCGCAATAAAAAATATAAATATTTCGTATACCCCGCTGCACACATCAAGTTTTTGGCGCCGCTGCCGGGGAACTGGCGAAACGCTATATTTTTAATTTATTTTTGTATAAATATATTTATATATCATTTTAGAAAAATAATATAAAAAAAACGTTTTTCAACCTCCGCGACTCGCGGAGTTTTGATGGTACGTGGAACCGCGACTCGCGGAGCCGCCCTGACGCGCCTGGTGAACCCTAATCGCATTAATTACGGATTATATTAATTATTATTATTTTTAAAACCCTAAATTAGTTTAATTAATTTTTTATTTAGTTTAATTTTAATTAATTAGTTTTAATTAATTATAATTAGTTTTATTATATATAAAAATTAATACTTTTATAAAATAAATATAAAAATAATATTTTTATAAAAATAAGTAATTTTATCACTTTTTATTTTTATATTTTGTATCCTTTTATTTAGTGTAATCGTAATATTTTTATTTTTATCGTTCGTAGTTACTTTTAAATTTAGTTTTGCCGTAGCTTATTTTTATTTTCTAGATTTTTAGGCTTTGCCGTAAAATCCCTTAAGTGCTTTTTCTTTAGACTAAGATTTAGGTGCTTTAGAATTTTGCGACGCAGTTTTTAGATTTTAGTGCCTAATTAAGTTATTGCCGTTTTGGATATAGAATTCCTTTAAGCTTTAGACCTTTAGGCGCAACTTTTTAGATATAATTTTTAGACTTTTAAGTTTCGACGTTTTTCTTTCTTATTTTTATTTTTCGACGTTTTTCGACGCGCACTCTTTTTCTTTCTTATTTCTCGACACGCTAGTTTTTAGGACTTAGAAATTTTCTCTACTTCTTCTCTAATAATTCCAAACGAAAAATTATTTTAAGTGGTTAAATTGATAGACATCCAAATTTTCTGCTTCGTAGTAATAGTTGGATTTGTTAGTGGCTGAGTTGTGAGCTTCCGATTTAAAGGGTTCTGGCTCCCTGCTGCATCTATTGGCTATTCGAAACGTGGACAAAAGCAGAAAAGTCTATTAATTTGATAACTTATATAATTTTTATATTTATAACTAATATGATAATTAAAATTTGGTAATAAGCGCATTATGAAAAGTCTCGAAGATATTTTGGAAACTCTTTACGACATACGAAATCAATACTCTCAGTGTTGATGACAATTCGTTCGGTCAATCTTGGATCACGAATGACGAAACAATAACTGGTTGTGAAATCTGTGGAGATTATCACTCAACATGGGAATGTTATTATTACGTTCCTATGGAAAATTACGCACTCATGGAACCTGAATGGAATGATTATGAGGAATACAATTCTAATTGGGATTATTCCAAAGAATATATCCAAACTCAACAACCAGTAGACGAGGAAAATTACGTGTCTGAAAATTTATTCGACAATATGAAAATCAAACTCGAAGAACTCGATGCTCAAAATGAACAAATGAGAGAGTTTGTAAATCGGCAAGCTGAAACTCTATCAGATTACACACCTGTTGATCTGAGGAGTATTGTGCAAGAAAATCTCATATCATCGAATTTTGATGAATTCGAGAGCTCCGAAATCACCAATTATCCCGATGATACTTTTTATTCAGTCTTACAAATTTCACAACATATCGACACATTAGCCTCTACAGATGAAATCATCGACCAATCAATGAATGAAGAAGAAGTAAGGGTGACAAATTGGTACTCTTGAAAAAACGATAACGTTGAAAATTTTACCCCCAAGACCAAAGTGGTGGGACCGATAAGTACCGTTAATGAAGAAGAATCTACTTTGATCCCGAAATTCACCATTCCACAACCTTCCAACCCAATATTTTCAATAGATGAGTCATCTATCGAAGATGAACTACAAGCTGTAATAGATAATGACACCTCAGATTTCACCCAATTGGGTAATAGAGGTGAAAACTTTGATCCCGAGAATAAAAGGAAGGAAATGTTAGGAATTGACCACCCTATAATATATATGTCGGTGTATATCGATCCATTTGACCAAGAACCAGAAAAGAGACATATCCATTTACTAAAAGCTACATTTAAAAAAGAATTAAGTAGTGACGATCGGGTGGTTCTAAACTTTAAACCCATTTATATATTTTATACCACCCGAGATGTAAATAACTGGCTCACTATTCTAATTCGTGGAACTTATTCTACCGACTTCACATGTCATCAGCTAAGTGTGGGGAAGTCTAACCCCACTTAACGTTGAATTAGGGGTTCGGGTTAGTGCATAACTCGTTAATAAAAATGCATGATAAGTTAGGGTAAAAGACGCATTTTCAAATATTAACAAATAGTTCAGAAAAGCAACCGTTTTTGAAGAAAAACATGTGTGATAAAACAAGAAGGAATGAATGATGAGGTGCGCCATCTATCATTCGACGAGCTTTGTAATTACAAACTGGGTATTTTCAATCACTTTTCTACACTAATCACCCTCATGAATTTATAATTAGAGTCTGATTTCAAGCAAATGAGGGCATTGCATGATCTCAAGTGTGGGGAAGGGTTATAAATTCTCTCGGGTTTATACTTGGTTTATTTGCCAAATTTTATGAAAATTTGAAAAATTTTCAACTAAATGAATTTAAAATCATGTTTATATATATTTATGAACGGTGAAAACTAGGTGTTAATACCGAAATTATCGTTACCTCGAAAAGAACATAATTTGAGAAACAACTAAAATGCTTGAATTTATTTATTTAAGATATAAAAAGACTCATGAAAAAAAGCCAAGTGTGGGGAGAATGTACCAAGTTATTCAATTAAAAACTATCTATCACATGTTTCTGTAAAGTTATTGCAGGTGCTTTTTGGACTAAATTAACTGTCTTACCCGATTTACTGTAAAGAGAGATGGATCTACACGATGAATCAATTCCATCATTAAAAGGAAGTAAAGTCTTCCGAAAAAGACACGCGCTTCTTGATTTAGGTCAAGAAGTTGTCGTCCAGACCAGCTGTAGGTTGACGAAAAATCTAGAAAAGTCATCTCTAAAATCAGCAGGAAATCCACGGACCTCAGCATCAAACAGGGTCGCCATGTGGTCAGACTTATCCTAACCATGAGAGGATCTATCTCGTAAAATGGGGAGGACGCCGTACAAATTAGCTTGATAAGACTAATGAATCAGACCCCCAGAAAGGATAATCTCCTTAAAGATTAAAAATCAGCTTTTAAGCCTGATATTACTCAATCCTTGAGATTGACCTTAAAGATTGAGAATTACAAACTCATGGAATTCGATGATATCTAAACTCGAGCTTGAACGAGAAAATATTTTGATCAAAATTACAAACCGATTTGTTTTCTGAAAACCTATTTTCAATGCGTTCATTATCATTGAACGTAAAATCCTAGGAATTCACCTGGAATTCATTAGGTCACCTGAACCAAATCGGGTGTCAACCGTAAGAACGGTGGTTGCATAGCATGGTCGAAGACAGGACCTTGTGCCAGACCGAAAAATCATAGGATGATCTTTACTATTGCTCCTACAAAGGATAGTACTAGCATCTGACACGTTTATAGACCATAATCAAAAGCATGTCATTAGACATTGCCTTAACAGTTTCTTGTTCATCGCTTTCCTTTGCAACCGGACGGTAGTTTACCGAAAGGTAATATACGGAGCAAGTATACTGGACGTGTTGCTTTCCTAATACAAGGTTAGCAAGTGGGTAACACAAAACCATAAGTTTTGAGCTAAAATTTTCAAATCTAAAACCCACAAAACCCACAAAAATATTTTGCATCATCGGTGAAGGGTTATTCCGGAAAACTTATCTAGGGTAAAAGCTAGATTGAATTTTCAAAAGATCAAATATTTTCATAAAGATCCAATTTCCTTAAGGATCTACATTTTCATAGTCATGTGGGACTGTAAACCGCCTTTCAAATGTGCACTTTGCTTTGGAAACCGAAAGTAAATCGGCTATTTGATTGCAAGTGTCGTTGACCTAAACCCGAGGCAACTGTGGATGACACACCCACCTTTAACCATGGTTCTATCGTTACTATCATTGTTTATACCGTCGTATCAAAATCACTGATGTACAAAGTTTGAAGAATAAAGAAGTGATTCGTGTGATGTATTATATTATTTCAAGTTATGTATTGCTTGAGGACAAGCAACGCTCAAGTGTGGGGATATTTGATAAGGCTAAAAAGGAACATATATTTCATAGCAATATCCCTCCTAAATAATAGGTTTTCATATGTAATTGTATTATATTTTCATTGTAATTGTTTAAATAAATAAGTGCGAAGACAAAAGGCGAAAACGAAGATTTGAAGACAAAAACGTCCAAAAAGCTCAAATGTACAAGATACAATCCAAGTGGTTCAATTTATTGATGAGAAACGTCTAAAAATGACAAGAGTACAAGTTACAAAATGCAAAGTACAAGATATTAAATTGTACGCATGGACGTTCGAAAATCCGGAACCGGGACATGAGTCTACTCTCAACGCGCGACGCAACGGTGCAAAAATTACAAGTCAACTATGCACATAAATAAAATATAATATATAAATAATTCTTAAAAATTATATATATTGTATTATTATTTAATAATGTCGGCAAGCAAAGATCCAAAATGATGTGAGCTGGAAAATCAAACTCCACGACTCGCGGAGTTTGAAGGCTTAAAACTCCACGACTCGCAGAGTTTGAAAAATCAGAATTTCCCTATAAAATGAACGAGCTTCTGCCGAGTTCAACCATCCCCAATATCAATCTCTCTCTGATATATATATATATATATATATATATATATATATATATATATATATATATATATATATATATATATATATATATATATATATTATAATATAAATTAGTATAGTTTTATATTAGATTAGTTTGGGTTATGCAAAGGTTATTTTACGGGTTTTAAAGTCGGAAATCTGTCCGTGTAACACTACGCGATAAATAATCAATGTAAGCTATGTTCTCCTTTTTAAATTAATGTCTCGTACTTAAGTTATTATTATGCTTATTTAAGATGAAGTAATCATGATGTTGGGCTAAAAATATTAAAATTGGGTAATTGGGCTTTGTACCATAATTGGGGTTTGGACAAAAGAACGACACTTGTGGAAATTAGACTATGGGCTATTAATGGGCTTTATATTTGTTTAACCAAATGATAGTTTGTTAATTTTAATATAAAGATTTACAATTGGACGTCCCTATAAATAACCATATACACTCGATCGGACACGATGGGCGGGATATTTATATGTACGAATAATCGTTCATTTAACCGGACACGGGAATGGATTAATAGTCTATGGAATTATTAAAACAGGAGTGAAATTATGTACAAGGACACTTGGCGTAATTGTTAACAAAGTATTAAAACATTGGGTTACACGCAATCGATATCCTGGTGTAATTATTAAACAAAGTATTAAAACCTCGTTACAGTTTAAGTCCCCAATTAGTTGGAATATTTGACTTCGGGTATAAGGATAATTTGACGAGGATAATCGCACTTTATATTTATGACTGATGGACTGTTATGGACAAAAACCAGACGGACATATTAAATAATACAGGACAAAGAACAATTAACCCATAGGAATAAACTAAAATCAACACGTCAAACATCATGATTACGGAAGTTTAAATAAGCATAATTATTTTATTTTATATTTCATCGCACCTTTAATTATTCGTCATTTATATTTTTTGTTATTTATTTTATTTTGTTAATTAAATTTACTTTACGCTTCGCTTAAAATATAAAATCGACAAACCGGTCATTAAACGGTAAAACCCCCTTTTATATATTATTATATATAATTATAAATATTTTGTACAAATATAGTTAATTAAAATATAGTGTGCAATAAGCCCGCTCCCTGTGGAACGAACCGGACTTACTAAAAACTATACTACTCTACGATTAGGTACACTGCCTATAGTGTTGTAGCAAGGTTTAGGTATATCCATCTGTAAATAAATAATTAAAACTTGTGTAATTTTTAATAGTATTTCGCAATAAAAAAATATAAATATTTCGTATACCCCGCTGCACACATCAATAAGTCATGCTTAGAGGAAAGAGGAGGACCAATCACCTTAGGAACCGAAGAAACTCCTGAAATCAGTTCACACATGATTAAACTAGTCAGTATGATCTGTAAATTTCAAGGATTACCGACTGAAAATCCTAACTTTCATATAAATAAATTTATCAGTCTGGTTGACTCTTTTAAGAAGGAATCAAACGAGAAAAACATTTTAAAACTTCGTCTTTTTCAATATTCACTTTCTGCAAACGCTTCAGCATGGTTTGATGCACTTAACCCGAATTCAATCCGTACATGGGAGGATTTAGCCACTAAATTTCTAAACAAATTTTATCCACCCTCCCTACAAACCTGTTTAAGAAATGACATCACAAACTTTTCTCAAAAAGAAAATGAGTCATTGTGTCTAGCATGGAATAGAGTAAATATGATGCTTAAAAGATGTCCGAATCATTCGTTAAGTCAGGCAGATATAATCTGTATGCTTTACAATGGTTTGATCAAGGGTGATAAGTCTCTCTTAGACATGGCCTCACAAGGAAATTTAATGTCCCGAACAGCAGACGAAACATGGAATCTCTTGGACGAAATAGCTGCACAGCAGGAAGATTGGAACAATGAAGCTACTGAGAAGGATGACGTCTTCGCTCATACGGTAAAAATGTTGGAAACCAGGTTACAAGATCTCACCCTCACTCTTCAAAGTTTACAAATTCCTAAAAACTCCGATGCTACTAGAACCAATCTAAGGTATCCTTACCCTAGATGGGCACACAAACAGCAAAATACCTCGGATCATAATATAATATTCCCATTGCACAAACCTACTCTCCACTCTAAGGAAATTTTAGCTGAATTTATGAAAAAGCAATATATAATAAACCTTCAATTCATAGAATGCCAGAACAAGTTCGACACTTTAATAAAGACTTTTGAAGAATTAATCAATAATTTTCAGCTTACGCTTAAATGATTAACTACTAAAATTGATATAGAGTGTAGTGAGTTTGATGCCCTAGTAATTACTAGAGGAGGGAAAGAAACAACTATTAATATACCTATACAAGATTTTTCCGATAAGGAACCTGTGCCAATTGACCCAGTCGTCAATCCACCGGAACCTATCTCTCCTAAGGCCTCAGAAGTTATTCCGCGCGCCCGCATACCTTTCCCGGGTAGGCTTAGGAAGGAAAAACAAGAAGCACAATTTGCTAAGTATTAGGATATTATTAAGAATTTGCATTTGAATGTACGTCTAGTAGATGCTTTAGTAGAAATGCCGAACTGCGCCAAATTTTTCAAAGAACTGCTTTCAAACAAAGAGAGATTAAGAGAGATAGTTAGCTTGCCCTTAAGTAAAGAATGCTCGTTAGTGTTACAGCATGGAATTCCTTCTAAGTTAGGAGATACAGGATGATTTACGGTACCTTGCTACCTGCAAGATGTCCAAATTAGCAATGCGTTAGCAGACTTAGGAGACAGTGTAAACCTAATGCCCTATTCATTATTCAAGAAGCTAGGATTAAATGACTTAAGACCAACCAGGATGACTATCCAACTCGCGGACAGATCAGTTAAGATTCCTCGGGGAATCGCTGAAGATGTCCTAGTTAGAGTGGATAAGTTCGCGTTTCCCGTTGATTTTGTCATTATGGATATTGAGGAAGACACGAAGGTCCCACTCATTCTTGGCAGGCCATTCCTAAATACTTCCAAGGCCGTAATTGACTTTCACGAGAAATCTCTGAAGTTAAGGGTTGGAGGAGAAGAAATCACATTCAATGTTGATCGCCTCATGAACCATCCTAAGGAAGAAGATATGAATCTCTCTGATTCTTTTCAAGAATTCTTCAACGAATACCTGAAAGAGAGTATGGCTATATGTAATCAAGATCAAATTTATAAGGATCTGTTCTTTACACCTCCTAAAGGAAATCTCGACAAACGTTCTGCCATGGACCTTAGTCAACACATATCTCCCCTCTCTGAAAGTAACTTTTTTGGCAACACTATTCAAATAGCACCACTAGGACAAGGCATTCCTTTACCTCTACTAAGGAGAAGACCGTATGAAGAAATAGATTTCATTCTGGTATATCAGGAACCCCGGTCAAGGGAAGACTGTGAGGAGTTTCCCGAACCTACCTTCGAAACTAAAGAAGACGTTTCTGAAGAGGAAGCATTAAGAAGGACAATTTCCAGAAATGAAGAACAGATAGCATCAGTGACCGCTACTGAAGAATCAGAATTCCAGGAGAAGTACGACTCGTTAGACCGAAAGGAGATAGCTAGAATGAAGCCATCTATCGAGGAGCCTCCGGAATTGGAATTGAAGAAGTTACCCGACAATCTGGAGTATGCATTCTTAGAAGGAGAATCACAACTCCCCGTGATCATATCGAAAGACCTCACGCCACAAGAGAAGGCGAAATTGATTCAAGTTTTGAAATCACATAAGAAGGCAATTGCTTGGAAGATCTCCGATATCAAAGGGATCAGCCCCAACTATTGCACCCAAAAGATCTTCATGGAAGATGATTTCAAACCATCAGTTCAGAGGCAAACAAGGGTCAACCCTATGATTCAAGAAGTCGTCAAGAAAGAAGTAATCAAACCTCTGGACGCCGGTCTAATCTATCCCATCTCTGATTCATCATGGGTTAGTCCTGTTCAAGTGGTACCCAAAAAAGGAGGGACGACCGTAATTCAAAATGAGAATAATGAGCTTATTCCAACTCGGGAAGTCACCGGTTAGTGGGTTTGCATAGATTATCGTAAACTAAACGATGCAACCGGGAAGGATCATTTTCCATTACCTTTCATCGATCAAATGTTGGAACATCTATCAGGAAATGAGTACTACTGTTTCCTAGGCGGTTTTTCCAGCTACTTTCAAATTCCCCTCAATCCAAAGGACCAAGAGAAAACAACCTGATAATGCCATTTTCATACATATATTTTGGGCGTTATCTTGTTCCATTTGCTAGTATTTTGAAGACTTTGGTGGAGATATCGAGTTATTTCAGTTTAAAATGAAGAAAAGTGTCAAGATATGGTTCGTTGGCTCATTATTGTTGATTTTATTGAGGTTATAGCTAAAACAAAGTTAGAGTTGAAGATAAACGTGCCTCGGGTGAAAAAATCAGTTTCCATCGCTTCAGGATAAGGTTTATTGAGTTTTGGTCATCATGATACGTGATGAAGTGCATCAGAACACGACATGGAAAAGGGGCCATTCTGACCATTATGTCGCGTATTAAGCAGCTTTGTCGCGTCCTGTTTATCGCGTAACGCGATGAGGTTGTCGCGTATCGCGATGAGATGTCGCGGATCGCGACATAGGTCGGTTTTAGCTGTTTTCGCAGCTTCTATAAATAGACGAATTTTACCCCAATTTAGGGTATGCAGTTTTTATTCCGAACTTTAGCCTACAGCAACTTTAGTTACGAATTTCTTTGTCTTTCTTCATTATTTTACAAGGGTTTAAGCTACAATATCATTCTTGGTTAGTTTAATTACTTTTATTAATGTGTTCTTCATTCAATTTAATGATTATGTTTAATTGTTCTTCTTATTTATTTGTTCTTTGCTTTACCATGAGTAGCTAAATATTTAGTATTCGCTTAGATGCATGAACCTAGGTGATGGATTGCGATCTTTTGGATAATAACAATTAATTAAAATTACACAAATTTATGTCTAGCTAAGATCCACTGTTATTAAAGCTTATTGATTGTTAGATCACGGAAGTTATTGATTAACTAACGACAGTTAAATTGATTAATAGCTTTTACTAGATTATTGAACGTGAATAATTTAGGAATACGTGAGATTTTATGAGGGACACCGATAATAAAATTAATCATATAGTGGTTGAGCTTGAAATTAGTTGCAATAATTGTGAGGTTGTAAGGGACACCAAACCAACCTAAGTTAGATTATAATCTTGAGTAATACCATTGTGAATTGGTTAGTAACTCTAGGTTAACGACAGTTATACTTAGGTTGCTAGTCTTAAACTGTAGGAATCGACAGATAAATACAGTGTCACATCATTGTAATTGTTTAATTAACGGGTTTAAACGAGCAATCCTAGCCTAGGGAATTGTAGCTAAGTGGATACCTTTGTTTCTTATTGAGTTAAGTTTAATTTACTTTCGCGTTTAATCAGTTTTACAACAAAACCCCCTTTTAAATCTTAGAATAATTAATAGTTCAAGTTTTCAATTACCTGCTCTCTGTGGAACGAATTGGTCAAATACTTGTTTAATTACTATACGAACTGGTTATAGTTGCCTGTATTGTGTGATAATCGATAGGTATTTAGCTAATAATTTAGAGTACGAAATTACACATCACAACCTTTACCTGTCCTTACGGAACATTTGCTTATTGACGTATGCCCTTTGAGTTATGCAATGCACTAGCTACATTTTAGCGATGCATGGTAGCAATATTCCACGACATGATTGAACGTTGTATGGAAGTCTTCATGGACGACTTCTCAGTCTTTAGTAGTACCTTTGATTCATGCCTTTCAAACCTTGACAAGATGCTCACCCGGTGTGAAGAGTCAAATTTAGTTCTAAATTGGGAAAAATGTCACTTCATGGCAAAAGAAGGTATAGTTTTAGGACATAAGATCTCTAAAGCAGGAATAGAAGTTGATAAGGCTAAGATTGAGACCATTACTAAACTTTCGAAACCTACCACAGTAAGAGCGGTAAGGAGTTTCCTAGGACACACCGGTTTCTACCGATGATTCATTAAGGATTTTTCAAAGGTCACACGACCTCTCACTCATCTCCTAGGAAAGGAAGTCCCGTTTGTCTTCGATGAAGAATGTCGAAAAGCATTCAACTATCTGAAAGAGCAGCTAACACATGCGCCCATCATGATAGCTCCTGATTGGAGTCTACCTTTTGAGATCATGTGTGATGCGAGTGATTTCGCAGTTGGATCAGTGCTTGGACAGCGGGTAGATAAACACTTTCATCCAATCTATTACGCAAGAAAAACCTTAACCGGAGCTTAAGAGAATTACACTACCACAGAGAAGGAGCTGCTAGCCGTAGTATTCGCCTTCGATAAATTTTGTTCCTATCTCATCCTGTCCAAGACTACAGTCTATACAGATCATTCAGCCCTTAAATACCTATTCACAAAGCAAGACGCGAAGCCAAGACTCCTACGATGGATCTTACTCCTTCAGGAATTCGACATCGAGATTAAAGATAAGAAAGGAGCAGAGAATGTCGCAGCAGATCATCTTAGTCGTTTGGAGAATCCAATGATGGAAAAACTGGCTAAACAAGATATCAGAGATAAATTTTCGGAAGAACAGCTTATGAGTTTAGGACAAACTCACATAGGATCACAATTTACTGACACTCCTTGGTATGCCGACATGGCCAACTACCTAGTTGCCGGAGTAGTACAAAAGGGGATGAGTACCTCCCGAAGAAGGAAGTTCTTCAGGGATGCCAAGTACTACTACTGGGAAGATCCTTACCTGTTTAGAATTTTCCCTGATCAAATAATCAGGAGGTGCATAGATGAAAAGCAAGCAGCAGGGATTCTTCACCAATGTCACCATGGACCAACTGGAGGTCATCATGGAGTAAATTTAACCGCGAGAAAAGACTACGAATCAGGATTCTATTGGCCATCCATATTTCGATATGCGCAAGAGCTTGTAAAGCGTTGCGAAGCACGCCAAAGGCAAGGCAATATCTCTATGAAGAACGAGATGCCTCGGACTAATATCCAAGCTTACGAGATCTTTGACATATGGGGATTAGACTTCATGGGCCCATTCCCAAAGTCTAACGGGAAAGAATATGTCCTCGTAGCAGTACATTACGTCTCCAGATGGGTCGAAGCTCAAGCATTTCCGACTAATGATGCCAAAGTCGTCACAAATTTCCTGAAGAGACTATTCTGCAGATTTGGAGCTCCCAGTGCGATAATAAGTGATAGAGGCACACACTTCTGTAACACTCAGTTTATGAAGGTAATGCAACAATACGGAGTTACCCACAAGATGTCCACTGCCTATCATCCGCAGACCAACGGACAAGCTGAGGTCACAAACAGAGCACTCAAAAGAATCTTAGAACGAACTGTCGGCCATCATGGAAATATATGGGCCGAGAAGCTAGATGATGCTCTGTGGGCATTCCGGACTGCTTACAAGAATCCTCTAGGAACTACACCCTACCGAATGATCTATGGAAAAGCTTGTCACCTTCCGCTAGAACTCAAATATAAACTCTCTGGGCGCTGAAGACCTACAACCTCGATCCCTCAATTACCGGAAGACATAGGAAAATGCAAATGAACGAACTCGCCTAATTGAGAGACCAAGCATATGAAACGTCATACATCTACAAGGAACGAACAAAGCTTACGCATGATGCAAAATTGATCCCTACAAAGTTCGCCCCTGGAGATAAAGTTCTTCTCTTCAATTCTCGGTTCAAGAAGTTCGCGGGAAAATTTAGATCAAAATGGAGTGGCCCATACAAAGTTGTACACGCTTTTCCACACGGAGCCGTGGAATTGGAAGGACCTACTGGGAATTTCAAAGTTAATGGCCACCGGTTGAAACCCTATCTAGAAGACCACAATAAGAAGGAGCACCTCTTCTCATTTGATCCATATGGAAGATCTGACAAGGAAAAGTCGAGCTGTAACAACTTGATAAACAAAGCGCTCTTGGGAGGCACCCCTTGCTTATCCTTTTTATTACTTATTATTTTTATTTTTTATTTTCAGTCTTAAGATATTATTTCTGTACTAACAACTAAGCACCATACTTGCGCTTAGTACTTACAAGTTTGTTGACTGTGTTTAGGTAAAATGCCAAGTTCAGGAGCATCAGCTTACATTTCCGTTCGCAGGAGAAGGACTCCTGTAGTTTACTCATCCGGAAGCAGTGCTGATCAGAACAGGCCATCAACAGGGCAATTAGGCCCAAGGCGATTGATATTAGAGAGCGTTGAGGAGGATATCGGCACAGTACCGCCAGCTCCTCCCGTCCGACGATCTAGATGTTTAGCCAGGAGACCAACTGAGCACACACAGTTGCAAGATACGCATAAGCCAAAGATAGTGATACATTACAGAGCTACGTTGAGTGACCCTGATGTCGGGCACTACTCAGAGATCAGCAGAGACTTTACAAGGCTCTAAGAGCATATGATATTGCTCTAAACATACATATTATTCAACGCAATATCACTTATATTTCATAGGTTTTTACCATCTACAAAGACATTCAATGCGCATTTCACGAGAAAAACGATTAAAGTAAACATAGAAGTGAAGTTGGAAGAAAAGACGATAAACGATGAGTTTAAATCAAATATATCGAGGAAACGTTCATCCGAATTCAAGAACGAAGAAAACTAAAGAAAAAGGTTACAACAAGTCATCCAAAATGTTACACGTCGATACGAGGTCAACATAGAACAAACGAAAAAGAAAAATAAAGAAAACTGCCATTATCTATTACGCGAATCATGTTGATCTACACGAAACGCGTAGTAATTTAGCCTTACGCGAATCGTGTGACCTCTACACGAAACGCGTAATATTAGGCCGAAGATAATCATGAATCAGATAAGGGGCGGCTGCTTTTTGTGTTTTAAAACAATTCTTTTGATCAATTGAGATACAGCAAGGATTCAATTAAACTCTACCTACTACTATTTCTCAATGATAAATACGGAGTACATGTTGAAAACAAAAAAAAAATATATCATACAACATTACTATACACATACAAATTAATTTAGTTACTGTTATTTTGTTTTCAAGTACTCTGTATAATTAGTTTCAAGGTTCAATATTTAGGTAGTTTTAAATATTAAGGGTGTATTGTTGGCGTGAAGGGTGTTGTTATTTGTAACTTTCTACCATTTGAAGTTAATGAAAGTGAAGAATTTTTAGTAAGTATATCTTGTTAAAATTATCGTTGTTATTATGTTTGCATATTTATATTTTTATGTTCATCCTAGTAACATGAGTAGCTAAATTTCCATAGTGTTTGCTTAGATGTAAAGCCCCTAGTGAAATGGATTGTTACTATTTGTAAAAGTTAAAATGTAACTTTAGTATTTTTAATATTGAGCCTAGTTAAAAGAACCATTTTTATGTAATTAGGTATTTGACCCTTGCCACTTAATTTATTAAGTTTAAATAACGAAAGTTGTTTTTATTTATATAAATTAAGCTTCAACATTAAAAATGATCTAGACGAATTTATGGATAAGTTATTAACACCAATTTAGAAATAAACTTCAGTGGTTTGGGTAATATCAATAATTATATGATAGTGAAATTATAAAAAGGGAAACCGTTATGATTTGGGTTTTGGCGAAAGTCAAAACTAGGCTAGGTCTCAATTTAAATACTTGGAGAATAGTAGCTTTCTAAATAAAATCCGATGAAAATTAGATTTGATTTAGTTAGTCATAACCTTATATTTTTTCGAAAGAAAAATGTAAAGTTTATTACTAAAACATTTTAATAGGGCTTAAACTCAAAACAATCCATGGACCTAGAGGTGACACATTTAAGTAAACACTCCCATTTATCCCATTATTATTTCTTGTAAACGTATTATTATCATTATTTATGAATTATTATTTTAAAATATAAAAACAATACATAAAAACATTTAAATCCGTAACAGACTGTTTGTCACAGTTTATATATCATACGCGAATCGTGTATGGTATACGCGAAACGCGTATGCCTGTAAATCAAACTGTACGATCAGAATCACACAATTCGCGTAGGTTTTAAATTATACGCGATACGCTTATAAATACGCGAAACGCGTATGTACAAGACACGGCTACAGTACCAATTAGGGCAAAATTAGGGTTTTAGTTATTTTAATTATTATATTTAAGTTATTATTACATAATTTATATTACTTATTATAAAATACTTTAATACATGTTTAAAACCTAATAATTAGTGTTAATTATAATACTTTATAATTAGAAATTAGTTTACAATTAGTTAATCATTTTAATTCCTTTTAATTTGTATTAATCTTTTTAAACATGTCATTTAGTTAATTTAAATAAGTTTATATTATAATTGCTCAAAACAAAATTCTAAACATATAGTTTTATTAAAAGTTACTATTTTACTAATTGCTATTTAGTAATATAATTGTCACATCATAATTAGTATATTTTCATTTAGTTCCTTTTTAAGTTAATTATTGTAATCTTGTAATTTTATTTAGTAAATTAGTTTAATTTATTTTCTTTTACTGTTATATTATAAATTCCTAATCCAAAACCCCCTTTAATTAAGTTTGACATCAAAGACTATTAAAAACCATTAAACACTCCATCTCCCTGTGGAACGAATCGGATTTACCGACAAACTAAACTACACGGATAGGACTAGTTGCCTATATATGTGTGAAATCAACCTGAATTCAATAAAATACCACATATACAATAAATCAATTCGTGTAACAAAACAACTCAAATCCGTTCATAAATAAAGGTTACGATCCAGCACATCAACTTTTTGGCGCCGCTGCCGGGGAGTTGGCAATTAAATAAATAGATAATTTTTCTAATTCGTAGTAGTAGTTGGATTTGTACGTGGACCGAGTTGTTGGATCACCAATTTTATTGGTCAATAGAAGGATCCTGCCCCTCTGCTGCATCTTTTGGCTATTCGAAACGTGGGCAAAATCAGAAGGATAATCTGTTTGTTTAAAGGTTTTTATCATTGTTTTTATGTTATTTGATCCTCTCGAGGAAATTCATTTCCAAGAAAGTTCAAAGTTTTTGAATAAATCCTTTAGTTCTTTGTACAATTTCCCAAATTGTATGATCCGGTCAATCTTAAACTCATTAAACTTAATCCGGAACCTCAAAGAATTAATAAAAGGACAAAAACAACAAAAAGAAATAGGAAGTACTAGTAATTTTAAAACACCGAAAAAAAACACTAAAGAGAAACAAGTAGGTAACCCTAGATAAACCTTTAGTGTTGTGATCTCATAATAGAAATTAATGTATGAACTTACGTTCCTCCAACGCTGAATTAACTCCTTCACATCCTGAACCCGAAAGGAAATTCCACGAACGCTTAAGAGCTCAAGAAGTAGAATCTCTTGCTAAAAATTTAGAGTCACTTTCCTTAGAATCCGACTCTGAACCAATAATTCAACCAATCATAGAGCCGATTATTAAAGAAGAAGAAGAAATGACTGATACAAATCAAACGATGGAAGCATTAATGAAGGCCACAAGAAAAGGTCAAGGCCATGCAATCATCCAACCCACGATGAGTGATGGCTTTGAAATAAAAGGTCAATTTTTACACATGGTGACTAATACATGTCAATTCGGTGGAGCCCCAAATGAGGATGCTAACGAGCATCTTCGTAAGTTTGTAAGCATTTGCAAGCTTTTCAAAATCAAAGATGTCACCGATGAAGTTGCATGTTTAAAAATCTTTCCATGGTCCTTAAAAGATGATGCAAGAGATTGGCTAGACTCATTACCATAAGGTTATATTGAAAACTGGAATGATATGATGGATAAGTTTTTGTAGAATTCTTTCCTGCTTCAAAAGCAGCAAAATTGCAAAGTGATATAAATCACTTTATGCAAAAGCCTAATGAAACTCTTTATGAAGCTTGGACCCGATTCAACAAAATGCTTAGGGTATGTCCTCAACACGGGTTGAATACATTCCAAAAGGTCCAAATATTCTATAAAGGAGTCAATGTGACAACTAGAAAAGATATAGATGTTGCAGCCGGTGGTTCGATCATGAAGAAAACACCTGAAGACGCTCACACAATCATTGCTGATTTAGCTTCCCATTCCCATAATTGGCATCAAGAAATAGAATTCTCTAGATCATCAAATGTTGCTAGTATTGAAAGCAATGATGAAATTGCTTCTTTAAAAGTTCAAATAGCAAATCAAGCAAGGCAAATCGAGAAAGTAACCAAGGAAATGCATGCTATCAGAGTAGGATGTGAACTATGCCAAGGTCCCCATCTTACTAGAGATTGTGATCAAAGTACAATGGAAGAGCAGGCAAATTTCTTAGGTTACTTACGAAAAGGTGAAATGAACTTCAGTGATTTTCCAGCTATAGAAGCAAACAACCGAAAATATCCTCCTATAAACAGCTATCAAGTAGGAGGACCTTCAGGATCAAATAATAATAACTATCAAAATAATAATAACTATCAAGGAGGAAATCCAGGTTACCAAAATAACCAGGAATTTCCCAAATCAAAATCAAAGAAATCCGCCACCAGGTTATAATAACCGAAATCAACCTCAACGAAATTATCAAAATAATTTCCAACACAATCAACCACAACCACTAGCATTTAATCAACCACAACCATTAGCAATTATGCAACCTCAACCTGAGAGGAAATCTGGTTTAGAAGATCTCTTAAGAGATTTTATGGTTAAGCACGAGCAAAATGCAGAACTCCAAACTCAGCAAATCCGAAATCAACAAGCCACAATACAAAACTTAGAAAGGGATGTTGGAAGGATATCACAGTTACTATCAGAGAGACCACCAGGTACTCTCCCCTCAAATACTCAAGTGAATCCCAACAACCCCCAAACAAGGAACGAGCATGTAAATGCTATAACTACTAGAAGTGGTTTAACTACTAAACCGGAGACTCTTAAGTCCCCGGAAGTTCCTTTATCTCCTTCTGTTTTACAAATACCGGTTGATGAAAATGAGCAAGTTGATAAAGAACAAGAGAAAGATGATCCACCTGAGGTCATACCAAAGAAAAGTGAAGAACCACCAGTAAAGGTGCATAAGGAACCTATTCCTTACCCAAAAGCATTAAAGAAAGACAGACTCGCAAGGCGGTATGAGAAATTTGCGAACATGATTAAGCAAATTAGCATTAACATGCCACTTGCGGAGGTTCTTAGGGATATGCCCAATTACGGGAAGTTTTTAAAGGATCTCATATACTCGAAGGGTAAATACCACGACGTTTCTGCCACATTCCTCCATGAGGAATGTTCGGCCATCTTAAAGAAACAAAATGTACCTCCAAAATTAGGAGACCCTGGTAGTTTTATCATACCATGTATGATAGGTGATTCGGTGGTGTACGATGCACTAGCCGACCTAGGTGCAAGTGTTAACCTAATGCCTTACTCATTATATTTAAAACTTGACATAGGAGACTTAAAACTAACCCGGATGGGTATTCGATTAGCAAACCAATCATTTGATACTCCCATAGGTATAGCCGAGGATATACTTGTAAAAGTTGGCTCACTTATCTTTCCCGTCGACTTTGTTATTCTAGAATTGCAAGAGGACACAAAAGTTCCTATCATTTTAGGACGTCCTTTCCTAAACACTGCAGATGCTATCATTAATGTCCAAAAAGAACAATTGAGTCTAGGTGTGGGAAACGAGAGAATAATTTTTCACATTGACAAAGCCATGAAAAGACCCACTTCTACCGATGACTCTTGTTTTCAAATTGATGTTATAGATCTTTGTGTCGAGAACGAATTGAAGGAGCTACTTGAAATTGATATCCCGGGGTTAGCCCCGGTAAGTGAGAATGAATACTTCAATATTGATAAAGATTTTGATGAGTTGATGAAGGTGGTCACGGATGACGAGACCATAATAGAAGAAATTCCCATGGAAGAGGAATCGTTTGAGGAAATCAAAAATGAAGATAGATTCCGTATAAAAAATTCCTTAGAAGAACCACCCGTACTAGAGCTTAAAGAGCTACCCAAACACTTGGAGTATGCTTATCTCGAAGGTACATCTCAATTACCAGTAATTATTGCTTCACATCTTTCAGATAATGAGAAGGATAAGCTAATTTCTGTATTAAAAACCCATAAAAAGGCTATAGCCTGGAAAACAACCGACATTCCGGGAATAAACCCGTCTTATTGTACACATAAAATTCTCCTTGAGAACGACTACAAACCCGTAGTACAAAGACAACGCAGGCTAAATCCCAACATGAAAGAGGTTGTTAAAAAGGAGGTCGTCAAGCTTCTTGACGCCGGGTTAATCTACCCCATCTCCGATAGTCCATGGGTTAGTCCAGTACAAGTAGTACCCAAAAAGGGGGGTACAACCGTTATATTAAATGAAAAGGACGAACTCGTCCCAACTAGAACAGTTACCGGCTGGAGAGTCTGTATTGATTACAGACGTCTAAATGATGCCACTAGAAAGGATCATTTCCCGTTACCTTTTATTGATCAAATGCTTGAACGATTAGCGGGAAAAGAATATTATTGCTTTTTAGACGGTTTCTCCGGTTACTTCCAAATTCCAATTGATCCCAACGACCAAGAAAAGACCACATTCACTTGTCCTTTCGGTACCTTTGCCTATTGCCGCATGCCGTTTGGTTTATGCAATGCACCCGGAACCTTTCAAAGGTGCATGATGGCAATCTTTGATGATATGGTAGAGGATTGTATGGAAGTCTTCATGGATGACTTTTCCGTGTTTGGAGACTCCTTTGAATCATGTCTTTTCAATCTAGAACGTATGCTTATCCGATGTGAGAAAGCAAACTTGGTCCTAAATTGGGAAAAATGCCACTTCATGGTGAAAGAGGGCATTGTACTTGGTCACAAAATATCTCGTGCGGGAATAGAGGTAGATAAAGCTAAAATTGAAGTTATCTCTAAGCTACCTAAACCATCAAATGTTAAAGCAATTAGAAGCTTTCTTGGTCACGCAGGATTCTATAGGCGATTTATCAAAGATTTTTCTAAAATCGCCCGCCCATTGACCAAACTTCTTGAAAAGGATGCTCCATTTGACTTCGATTCTAATTGCGAGAATGCATTCTCGATTTTAAAGTCAAAACTCACACAAGCTCCCATTATGGTATCTCCAGATTGGAGTATGCCATTTGAGCTAATGTGTGACGCAAGCGACTATGCTTTAGGTGCTGTTTTAGGACAACGTCCCGATAATCATTTTCTTCCGATTTATTATGCAAGTAAAACTCTAACGGGAGCCCAAATTAATTATACTACCACGGAAAAAGAACTCCTAGCGGTTGTTTATGCATTCGATAAATTTCGATCATATTTGGTGTTGTCTAAGACCATTGTTTACACGGACCATTCGGCACTTAGGTATTTATTCTCGAAACTAGATGCAAAACATCGTCTCATACGTTGGGTTCTTTTACTTCAAGAATTTGACATTGAGATACGTGACAAGAAAGGAGCTGAGAATCTAGCTGCCGATCATTTATCCCGACTTGAAAACCCCGAATTAGATAAACTTGATGATACAATCATCAAAGATACATTTCCTGACGAATCTCTAATGAGGGTTGAAAAAGAATCTGAAATCCCATGGTTTGCCCATTTTGCAAACTATCTTGCTTCAGGCATTCTACAAAAAGGACTTACTTATCAGCAAAAGAAGAAATTCTTTGCAGATTTGAAATCATATTTCTGGGAATACCCAGACCTATTTCGTGTTGGTGCGGATCAAATAATTCGCCGTTGTGTGTACAGACAAGAAGCTCAACAAATTCTTGAGCATTGCCATCAAGGGCCAACCGGCGGTCATTTCGGACCAAACCACACTGCAAGAAAAATCCTTGAATCGGGATTTTATTGGCCCACGATCTTTAAAGATGCCCATGATTTTGTTCGGACTTGTAACGCATGCCAACGAACAGGTAACATCACGAAAAAGGATGAGATGCCTCAAACCGGCATCCAAGTTTGTGAAATCTTTGACATTTGGGGAATCGATTTCATGGGACCCTTTCCAAGTTCACATAAGTGCAAGTACATACTAGTAGCCGTTGACTATGTATCCAAGTGGGCTGAAGCAAAAGCTTTGCCTACAAATGATGCTAGGGTTGTGGTAAACTTCTTGAAAAATCTCTTCTCACGCTTTGGAATCCCAAAAGCACTCATATCCGACCGAGGAACACATTTTACCAACAACCTTCTTGAAAAGGTGTTGAAGAAGTATGGCGTAACTCATCGTTTCTCTACTTCGTACCACCCGCAAACAAGTGGTCAAGTGGAGAACACGAATCGTGCCTTAAAACGCATACTTGAGAAGACGGTTAATAACAACCCTAAAATCTGGCAACGCAAGTTAGATGACGCGTTGTGGGCTTTTAGGACTGCATATAAAACACCAATAGGTACCACACCATTTAGACTTGTATACGGTAAAGCGTGTCATCTACTTGTTGAAGTTGAACACAAGGCGTACTGGGCTATGAGAGAATGTAATACTGACCTTGTACAAGCCGGAGAAAATAGGTTATCACAACTTAACGAACTAGATGAATTAAGATTACAAGCCTACGAAAATTCTAAAACATATAAAGAAAAAACTAAAGTATGGCACGATGCACGATTAAAAAAGAAAGAATTTGAATAAGGGGATAAAGTATTGGTATTCCAATCACGTTTCAAGTTTTCACCTGGTAAACTTAGATCCCGATGGAATGGGCCATATATAATAAAACAGGTTTTTCCATCTGGATATGCAGAGTTGTATGGTAAAGACGGTGGAACTTTCAAAGTGAACGGACACAGACTCAAGTTATACTTTGAAGAAATCAATACTACGAAAAGAGACGAAACCACCTTCTACCCTAAGGACAAATAAATTCAGGGTAACTCTAAGGTTTTAAACTCCATTCTTGATTTTTATTCTTATCTTTAAGAGTGGGGTTAGATTGGTCTTTCCCTAGCAGACCCTAAAGAACTAGTCTTCTCCCTCCATTCTACCTTTTTAATTTCTTTTTGTTTTTATTGTGTAATTTCAAGATGCGCAGTCAGTATATCTACAACCATTTCATTCTAAAGTGCGATAAGATTTTACCGAGGGATGTGGTGTTAGATATTAAGAAAAGATGCGATAAGGCGAGGAAAGAAGAAAGACAGAAACTAAATGAGAAAAACTATGCAAGAGGATAATCTAAATCAGCTAAAAGGCGTCGAGCACGTCATTTGGGTAAATGTGTGAAATGTGGAAAATCGACTCACTCCGGAGATTGCCCAAAGAACCAAACGGACTCTAATTACGAGTACGTAACCTTATGCCGAGAAGGGCCTTTAAAATGTGCAGAAGAAAACCTCTTAAACCAGCGAGGTTACGCCTACGAAGCAATGGGGAGCGAAATAATGCGACTCCACTACGAGGCGAGCCAACGAGGCTTCACTCTTTAAATCTTTTTCTCGCCAATTGTGTGTTTGTGCATTTTTGTGTGTAATGTTTTGGTGTGTTTGGTTTGTTTTTGTTTGTTGTATGTTCTATTAAAACGGTCTACCATTTAAAAGTGATGAACCTTGAGTTCAATATATTTTCATTGAAAACGATAAATGTTAAGTGTTACAACTGAATTATCGTTTTTCAAATTGCACGAAATTTCTTGTTGGATTCATAAGATATCTGTTAAATAGTAAATCACGAAAACAAAATTAAAAAAAAAAAATCCTTTCTACTAAATTAAAGGTGAAACGCCTTGAGTTTAACTTGTTTCTTTGAAAATGAAAATGTTTAGGTGTCACAACTGAATTTTCATTCTTCAAATTGCACAAAAAATCCTTTCTGTTAAATTCTAAAAGTCTACAGTAGATTGCAAAATATACCTTTTTATCAATAACCGTAAAAATATATAACTTGTAAATCTTTGTCGTGGATAATGATAGGTTTGACGACCGAATTTATCTCTACCTAATCGATAGGAAACAAAGTTTTAAGTTTGAAAATTAGTTGATTTAGGGGTATACAAAAAAAAAAAATAGAGTGTATTTTAATTTGTGTAATTTTTATTTTTCATGTACTTGTTTTAAAATTAAAAATGTTAATAATTTTAACACAAAAATAGAGTGTTTTTATTTTATTTTAAATTTGTTTTCGAAAAACATTAAAAACTTTAACTTTTAATGGATTGAATTTTATAAATTGAAATTATTGAAACATGTATTGAAATTAAAAATTTATAAACGGATTAAGATCAGGTCTAACAACCGAATTTCTGTTACAAATATAAATTTATAAAAGATATTTTTAAATTCAATTGATTTTAAGTTATATATAAAAAAAAAATACAGACAAAGCATACGCGAATCGTGTAGACCTACACGAAAAACGTGGAATACAAAGCTTACGCGAATCGCGTAGACCTACGCGAAACGCGTAAGGTCAAAAATAGCTGAACATAACAGATCGAGCAGCAGACAGTTTTCACACTCCCATTTTTTTTTATTTCTGCTGCTGTGACGAAAACCCAACACAAAAACCCAAAAATCACACCCAAAAACTTAAATTAACACTTCCAATCTTCTCCAATTCTTCAATCTTTCAACATGCCTAGTTTGGTAAGGGTCCTAAACCCATTTTACTTAGTGTTCTTCAAGTTTTTCATTATTTTTCTTTATAGCTTTAATCCGATTTATATGCATGTTTTTGTTGAATTTTGCTTGATTAATGCTATATCTATGTTGTTAGTAGGATAATAAACCCGATTAGCATAAAAAAAATGATGTTTAATTGGTTATTGAAAATTAGGGTTTATACAAAATTGGGGAAAATTAGGAAATTGATACTGAGGTGTGTTATTTTGGTTGTAATTAGTTGTTTTTGAGTGTTTTGTTAGTAGTTAGAACTTTTGAACATGATTTTGATTGTTTGACTTTGTGATTTTTAATTTTAGCCTAAATTTGTTAATTTTTGCAAGTTCATTTTAATGAATCAAGTATGAACTTTAATGCTATTAAGGATTGTTTAGAAGCTGAAATACACGCAATGTGATTGAGTTGAATTAGATACACTTAGATAAATTGCGTTTTTTCACTTGTGAATTAAACTTTGCATATGAAACTTGATTTTTGAATTATGATTTTTGGTTTGTTTCTGCTTTATTTTGAATTATAGAACTAAATCTTCCAATGTTGTTGAAATAGATTGATTCATGTGGTGATGAAACAAGCTTGTTTGTTGAATTTAAACTCTTTGCTAACATTGACACATCCTATTGGGATGATTTCCTTGTTTTTAAAATGTTATGCAGGGACCATTTAGAATGAGGGCATTTAACCAACAACAAGCACAAGATCAAGTTACCCCCGAAATGGAACAACAACTCTTGAACCTACACCCGATCCTGCAATTTCCTAACGAATTACATCAAAGGGTGCAAAAAGTTAAGGATTTACTCATTCTGGTAAATCGAACCATCTCTCCAGTTTACGTTGTTGATTGGGATCCCCTAGGAGACCCAGTCAATTTAGATACACCGATAAGGGAAATTTTAACCCAAAGTTTCACGAATGAATTTGGGGAAATTAGGTATTATAATGACTTTGAGAGATTGTTTAGGTTAAATTCTCCTGTATATAGAGAATGGTGTTTAGAATTTTATTCTACCGTTAGGATGAATATACACCCGGAAAATATCGAAGATACTAGTTTCCTACAATTTAGATTGGGTGGTGTAGATAGAGTAATGTCCCTAGGCGACATGACTATGGCTTTAGGGATTTACGACGGTAATGAGATGAATGCTCCAGGTTTTTGGGAATATATTTTTACAGGAGCTAGGTATACAGGAGATTATGATTCTTTGAGTGTCTGGCGCTCTTTTTCCCAAAAGAATACTTATGTAGCAGGCCAAGAATCATACCTTAAGATCACTGATGTTCGCTATCGAATAATTCATAAATTTATAGCGAACACAATTAACCAAAGGGCATTCCTTAATACAGATAAGATTAATTATGTTGACCTTTGGTATTTGGATGCAATTAGAGATAGGGATACATTTATTAGTATACCCTATGGAGTGGCCTACTTTTTAGCCCATTTTGGTAAGGGTGCTCGAGGATCCAGTGACATGTCGGGGGTCACTATGTCACGTGTTTGGCAGCCTGGTTCGGTCTCGACCCGAACGAATTTGACCCTCCAATCCAACCAATAGATCAACCGGTTCGTAATTTGGGATTGGAGGTGTATAGGACAGCTAAGGCTATACGTGTAAGGGGTGGGGTACGTAGTTTAAGGCAACAGGAAGTTGCTGCTCACGCACCTATGGAAGAGGATGATGAACCCGCGAGGGAAGCTAGGAGGAGACGCAGAGAGACAGATCAGGCTAGCTCGTCTCATACAGGTACTTCTGATTTCGATATGCTCCAGAATTCTTTTAACGCATTGAGTTTAGATGTACGTAACTCATATCAAAACTGGGGAGTGAGATCAGAAGACCAGTATACTGCTTTGTCTCGGCAATTGGGGGATATTAGGCATACCCAACTAGATCAGTATAATTTTCTGTCTAACATCCGATACGATCAGAGGGGTCAGGGAGCACAATTAGAGTGGGCGCATCATCAGGCATATTTATACGCGTCTAACCCGCAGAATTACGCACCCTCAGCCTATCCTTCATACCCCCAATGGCAGACACCCAATGACCCTCTACCTCCACCATATGACCATAACGCCGCCATAGCCGCGAGTCAGGATGCATATAGGTGTTTCTACGAGGAACAACGCCTAAACGAGCAACGGCAGCGACAGCAACAGGAGGAAGGCGAACGAGGAGGCCCATTTTGGAGCCCATTTGACTAGTTCTATTGTTTTAAATATTTTTATTTTTATGGTGTGTAATAACATTATTGTATGGTGTGTTTTAATACTTTTATACTTCTTATGTTTTATTATATATTAGTAAGAAATTAGTGTGGGGTAATATTGTTTTGTACGATTGAAGTACAACCCCATGTTTTGTATGTTTTTAACATAGTTTTGACAGGTACAGAAGAAAATGCAATTAGACGAAACGAAACATCGAATTACATTGTGATACAAACGTTGGATAAAATCATAGGTAAAACAATTTAAAAATCCAAATGGGTTAACAAAGGAAGTTCCAAATACTTCACACTATTTGTCCTCTCAAATTTATACATTATTATCTGATTTTATGTAATGAGGGCATTACATAATCTTAAGTGTGGGGTGGGAATATATAAATTCTCGAGAACTTATAATTTGGTGATTTTTATCAAGATTTATAAAAATTTTAAACAAATATATCAAATGAATTTTTAAGGTAACTACGAGCGATTAAAGCATAGGTGTCAAAAACCGAAATTATCGTCTCAATACATTAAAAACGCATAAGTTTATTTGTTTAAAACCTATAAAAAAACTAAGTATAACAAGAATTTATAAAACCTTATGTTGAGAACCATATATCACATGTTTCTATGAAGTTATTGCAGATATCATTGCTTTGGAACGTATAAACCTGAATATTCCACTATTACGAGTAATAGAGGATGAATCAAGTCCATCCCGTAAGGAAGTAAAATCTTCCAAATTGACACACTTGCTAACTTATGTTAGAAGATGTAGTCCAGAACAGCTGTAGGTTGACGAAAAATCTTGAAAAGTCATCCCTAAGATCGGCTGGAAATCCACCTAATCTCAGCATCAAACAGGGTTTTTGGTGGTCAGACTTATCCTAACCATGAGAAGGATATGTCTCGTACAATGGGGGGCACATTGCAAATTAGCTTTTAAGACTAATGAATCTAATCCCCAGATGGATGATCTCCGTAAAGATTAACCGCATCTATGTTTGACCGCGGTCAACATACATATGCCATAACAAATTGAGGTGTGCAAACTCATGGTTCACCTATGATATTTGGACACGATATAATTTTGTTCTAAAACTTATGCTATTTTATGAATTATATTTGTGTAAAACCATTTTTTTGGACATTCGGCTTCAAGTTCCATGATACTACAATCATGGGTGCGAATAGCTTGCTAATCGCCGACTGAGACTTCGGTTTTCAGTTACCCTCAACCGGAATTTGAGGTTAAAACCGGAAAACGTGTCTAGTGTAAAAACTAGCATGACATTTTATAAAATCATAAAACGTTTTCACAAGGTCCAATTTTCCCTAAGGATCCAAATTTTTAAACCCTAATCACGAGTTTCATGTTTGTTTATGTTGTCAGAATTTCGTTTCGTGTGCATGTGATCCAATAAATACTGTGTTGTGTAATATATTTCATATAGCGTGTGTTTCATTTCGTGTAGTGTGTGTTGTGTGATCTAATGTTCGATAATAAAGATATATATAATGTTCCGATTCTGTTCAAAAATGTAATTGCTTGAGGACAAGCAACATTCAAGTGTGGGGTATTTTGATATTGCTCTAAACATACATATTATTCAACGCAATATCACTTATATTTCATAGGTTTTTACCATCTACAAAGACATTCAATGCGCATTTCACGAGAAAAACGATTAAAGTAAACATAGAAGTGAAGTTGGAAGAAAAGACGATAAACGATGAGTTTAAATCAAATATATCGAGGAAACGTTCATCCGAATTCAAGAACGAAGAAAACTAAAGAAAAAGGTTACAACAAGTCATCCAAAATGTTACACGTCGATACGAGGTCAACATAGAACAAACGAAAAAGAAAAATAAAGAAAACTGCCATTATCTATTACGCGAATCGTGTAGATCTACACGAAACGCGTAGTAATTTAGCCTTACGCGAATCGTGTGACCTCTACACGAAACGCGTAATATTAGGCCGAAGATAATCATGAATCAGATAAGGGGTGGCTGCTTTTTGTGTTTTAAAACAATTCTTTTGATCAATTGAGATACAGCAAGGATTCAATTAAACTCTACCTACTACTATTTCTCAATGATAAATACGGAGTACATGTTGAAAGCAAAAAAAAAATTATATCATACAACATTACTATACACATACAAATTAATTTAGTTACTGTTATTTTGTTTTCAAGTACTCTGTATAATTAGTTTCAAGGTTCAATATTTAGGTAGTTTTAAATATTAAGGGTGTATTGTTCGCGTGAAGGGTGTTGTTATTTGTAATTTTCTACCGTTTGAAGTTAATGAAAGTGAAGAATTTTTAGTAAGTATATCTTGTTAAAATTATCGTTGTTATTATGTTTGCATATTTATATTTTTATGTTCATCCTAGTAACATGAGTAGCTAAATTTCCATAGTGTTTGCTTAGATGTAAAGCCCCTAGTGAAATGGATTGTTACTATTTGTAAAAGTTAAAATGTAACTTTAGTATTTTTAATATTGAGCCTAGTTAAAAGAACCATTTTTATGTAATTAGGTATTTGACCCTTGCCACTTAATTTATTAAGTTTAAATAACGAAAGTTGTTTTTATTTATATAAATTAAGCTTCAACATTAAAAATGATTTAGACGAATTTATGGATAAGTTATTAACACCAATTTAGAAATAAACTTCGGTGGTTTGGGTAATATCAATAATTATATGATAGTGAAATTATAAAAAGGGAAACCGTTATGATTTGGGTTTTGGCGAAAGTCAAAACTAGGCTAGGTCTCAATTTAAATACTTGGAGAATAGTAGCTTTCTAAATAAAATCCGATGAAAATTAGATTTGATTTAGTTAGTCGTAACCTTATATTTTTTCGAAAGAAAAATGTAAAGTTTATTACTAAAACATTTTAATAGGGCTTAAACTCAAAACAATCCATGGACCTAGAGGTGACACATTTAAGTAAACACTCCCATTTATCCCATTATTATTTCTTGTAAACGTATTATTATCATTATTTACGAATTATTATTTTAAAATATAAAAACAATACATAAAAACATTTAAATCCGTAACAGACTGTTTGTCACAGTTTATATATCATACGCGAATCGTGTATGGTATACGCGAAACGCGTATGCCTGTAAATCAAACTGTACGATCAAAATCACACAATTCGCGTAGGTTTTAAATTATACGCGATACGCGTATAAATACGCGAAACGCGTATGTACAAGACACGGCTACAGTACCAGTTAGGGCAAAATTAGGGTTTTAGTTATTTTAATTATTATATTTAAGTTATTATTACATAATTTATATTACTTATTATAAAATACTTTAATACATGTTTAAAACCTAATAATTAGTGTTAATTATAATACTTTATAATTAGAAATTAGTTTACAATTAGTTAATCATTTTAATTCCTTTTAATTTGTATTAATCTTTTTAAACATGTCATTTAGTTAATTTAAATAAGTTTATATTATAATTGCTCAAAACAAAATTCTAAACATATAGTTTTATTAAAAGTTACTATTTTACTAATTGCTATTTAGTAATATAATTGTCGCATCATAATTAGTATATTTTCATTTAGTTCCTTTTTAAGTTAATTATTGTAATCTTGTAATTTTATTTAGTAAATTAGTTTAATTTATTTTCTTTTACTGTTATATTATAAATTCCTAATCCAAAACCCCCTTTAATTAAGTTTGACATCAAAGACTATTAAAAACCATTAAACACTCCATCTCCCTGTGGAACGAATCGGATTTACCAACAAACTAAACTACACAGATAGGACTAGTTGCCTATATATGTGTGAAATCAACCTGAATTCAATAAAATACCACATATACAATAAATCAATTCGTGTAACAAAACAACTCAAATCCGTTCATAAATAAAGGTTACGATCCAGCACATCAGCATACCTCCAGCGTGAGAGGATGCCACGCAGTACTCTGGGCCCATCTTCATTTAGGCTAGCACGTCATGTTCAGCCGACACGACGAGCTACGCCCAGACGTTCCACACCAGCCTCACTTCACCCCGTTGCCTCAGCTGTTATGCCTGCACATGCTACTCCTATCCCCATCACGCCGCCTTCCCCAGTCACCGAGCCAGTTTCAGTCACTGAGTTACCAGAGGGTTGTCACCTAGTCACTATTCTTATTTCAGTGGAGCCGCCAACGGCCTAGGCATTTGAGATCACTGGGAGCATACCTGACGAGGAGCCTTTCCCAGACTTATCCCACCTGGAGATGCCATCAGATTTATGCCTGGATTCATTACTAGGCCCTGAGTTGGATATAGGGTAGCCTCTTGAGTACTTGTCGAACCTAGAGGATGATGAGATCTTCAGATACTTCGCAGAGCCAACACAGCATTGACCAGGATAGTATCCCATAGACTACTTTATCTTTATTTTTAGTTTTTATCTTTTTGAAGCATTGTACTAAAAAGTTATATATAGTGGAAATGCTACCTTTCTCTTTTTGTCCTTCATGCAGAAATATTATTAAAAGAGACTGGTACGTAGGAGATTGACCATAGGAAGGCCCAGCACTAGGAAAGTAACACGACTATAGGAAAGTAATCCTTCCTCAAACCTATTTCAATTATAACGCACTAAAATCTCTAAGTGTGGGGTAACCCCAGCAACTAACTTAGAATTTTAGAAGTCAATGTCCTTAATTTTTAAAGTATTAAAATATTCTTTCTAGAGAACATTAGGAACAATGTTCTTCTAAGTGTGGGGTAATGGGTAAGGTTTTTAAAGGTCGAAAGTTTTAATAGTCAAGTAACCATAAATCGCCAAGTTTTGAAAAATTCTTTTGTCCAAAAGTAATTAAGCAATGGATATTGGGTAATTTTGAAAAATTCTTACTTTGTTTTCGCCCAAAAGATCTAATAAAATTGCTAGAAATCGGTTTTCGGAACATTTATTAGAACGGAACGATTAAGCTGAAACTTATGTTTTGTGTCAAAAGATTTCTTTTAAGAAAATATGTAAAAGGCTACGCATGATCAAGCACGACCCCTACTCTAAAAAGTGAGGAATATTGGACCCAAAGTATCTGTATGACCCATCAAATCTGCAGTACTCTATTATTTCAATTGATGAGGGTGCCGGTGTACGGTTCAAGTTAGAACTTGGTTCAGACTTACATTTTCAAGACCAATGGTTAGTGAGCGCCATACGTGGTGCAGGTGCGATACTCCTTTCGAAATCATTCTGAATAGAGAAGACAAAAAGTCATCCGTTTCCGTTTCCACTCCACGCAATTTAAACCGACCAACTCACAAAAAAAGAGTTGATGAATCAGAAATATTCACCCCAAATTCACTCCCAAAATACACCATTCGCATTCATTCCCCTTTCCATTCATCCAAAGATCCAGAGATCAATGAAGAGATAGATCGATCAAATTCGCTTCAAAAGCACTAGTTGAAAGATTCCGAACCCCTGATTGTTTTTGATAGGTCAAAGACCTATTTTCAGTGGATTATCACTTCCTCTCTGGGCACCAGGAACGAAAGACAAAAGTTATGAAGAAAGGGTATGCCGAAAAAAAAATGTTTTTGAAAGAGCATAGTCTCTAATAAGGCAAAAAGAAACCCGAGAAGATACCCTGAAGAAGAATGCTGGAAGAGCAAAAGAAAAAAAAATTAGACAAAGTCTTAGCAAAATTCGCCTCTTCCGAAGAAAACCTTTACGGAATTCTCAGCCATTATCTATCCAAAATGGATACTCTGAAGAATCAAAGTCTATCAATTCTCTCAAGAATCAAAAGATCTGGATACCTTTCATCGAAATCCATAAATTTCCAACCAAACCCTATAACTCATCTTCCTCTTGAAAGAATGCTTAGAAAGAAGAACAGTGCCGTCCTTACTTAATCGGTGGAGATATCGATGCTTTACCAAGCCTATGATGAGAACTGTTACACGACTGGTTTCTGAGCGACAATACAATTAGAATAGGACACCCTAAACACTTGAGTGATATGAGTGATCCGTCAGTGAGGAGCCTGATCATGTATACTCTACATCCGAGAGTTAGAAAGTACGCCTTTTCCACTATGGACGCAATTGAAATCTAACGATCAAAATCATCGAAGCTCGAAACTTTTTCTAATACTTTCGAAAGATGTGCCGACTTCTGATGAAGGCATAATAAAAAGATCTATGGGTGGGGCAAGGAAGAATCTATTAGAAAGATCCTTATATTTGTTTTCTTGCTTGAGGACAAGCAAAGCTAAGTGTGGGGTATTTGATATCGGGCATAAAGTCACATTTTTACCCCCTAAATTAAGCTCTAAAACAATAAAGATTAAAACTTTGTCGGCAAAATTATCACTTTTTTGGTTGATTTTGTAGATTAAGTAATTACAAAGGCGATGCAAAAAGAATCAAGTAAAACGGAGCTAAAACGAAGATTCTAGAGCGAAAACGGTGAAAGACAAGAAATCAAGTTACGATCCAGTGAATCAAGGCTGACCAGCACCACATACGGGCTGCCATATGGGCTGCCATACGGGCTGCCAGTATGGAGTACGGCCTGCCACATGGCCCAGCAAATGCCCCCAAGAAACGGCCAGCCAGCCATACGGCCTGCCAAATACGGGCCACCATACGGCCTGCCAGGCGTATTTGGGCAAAATTCTGGTCTATTTAATGGGCCTTCTCCATCCATTCCAACACACACTCAATTTTCAATTCAATTTATATTTTCAATCTTTTAGTTAGTTTTTAGTAGTAGTTAGCTTAGCTTTTATTTTCCGGAGGATATCCCGGCAAGTCCCTGCAATCTCGGGCAGATTTGTTCGGCCTTTTCAGGTTTTTATCCGAAACACTTGTTTTTTGTATTAAACATGTATTCTTACTTTTTATGTTTAATAATGCGTTCCAATATTGCCATGATAGCTTAACTTATTTGTATGTTGCCATGATAGAAGTTTGGGTTAGCGTAATTATGTTAATTTAGTACGATTACTATTATAATACTGAACTAGGAAGTCTGATAGATTTGTATGCTAGCATCTTAAGGATTGACCAACTTAGGTTGTGATAAGGACTTGTCCACTTATATGAAATTAGCTACTTCATAGGATTAAGACCCCTGGTTATACTGTATCTGGAGATTCTATGAACTCGGTATGGCCAGAGTTCCCGAGAGGCATCTAATGCACTTTTAGGACACGGAACCTAGGAATTGAGACATGAATGACCTAGTATGCCTATTGACTGTTCCGAAGAGACCTCTTAGGAGCTGTTAAGATCTAGTTAGTGCCTTTACTGTATGACCTAAGCCTATTGCATGTTCTTGTCTGATTGTTGCCTTAGGTCTTAGTCATATCAACTATTTAGGTACTCATTAGGTTTCTATCTGCTTTACTATCAGTATATTAACTGTAATGCTGTATAATGTTTGACTTGTTGAGATCTCATTAGTATGATGAAATGGTTGTTAGTTTTCATTTAAGGTTTTGCCAACTTAAACCGATGGACTCCTTCCGTTTGTGATCAGTGTTCAATCAACACGGCACGTTGTTACTCCGTTACCTAAACTGATAACGAGGGTTAGGATTAGAGCTTAACTCACTAATAAACCTAGTACTTTACTGAGGATAACCTTCGAGGTATTGTTACACTTCAGTTATACGACCAAGTGACATACTTCTCACTGCTCAAAGAGAACTCTGAGAGTTTAGAGATAAGTAGGTCTGTGTAATTGGGTCATCCAACCAGATCTACGTCAATCCAAGCATAGTCTTAGCATAAGCATAATTACCTTTCCCTAACCCAATACCGATGTCTTGGTCAACATTTCCCTGATCTGCATACTCCGGATATCATTCCACTTTATTTACTTTTTTGCATTTAGGACCTTTAGCTAAAATTAACTACAATCCTTTATCCAGGTAATTTAACTAAAAGACAATTATCCACTTGATCTTCAATTCGTTAATCAGCATAAAATTCGACACTAGGTTAACTTACACCTTCTACACCTTAGAAAGTAAAAGTAAATTTAGGCCCCGCAAAATATAAATAAACGAAGACACTGTGTGCTACCGAATCGGACATCGTGCGACCTAACGACACCACACAAAACAAAACCATCCGTTAGTGACATATCAGTATACATGTTCTTACAACATGTAAATATTAGTTACCAAGCTATTAGGGAAGATATGCAAAGTGGTACAACTCAACGTAGAATATATTTTAAGTACTTGTGTCCATAGTATAAAACATAAAATGCATGTATTCTCATCCCAAAATATTTGTAGAGTTTAAAAATGGGACTATATACTCACGGTAGTAAAAGTATATTAATAATAAGTTTTCAACTTATTAAAAATATGGCCGTCGTCCTTGAATTCACGAACCTGTAACAAATATATATGTATATTAAAATGTGATACAACTATTATTCATATCATATCTTCAATCACATGTGATTGTTTAAGTTCATATTTTCAATCACGTGTGATTGTTTAAGTTTATATTTTCAATCACGTGTGATTGTTTAAGTTGTCAAGTTAGCAGTCCAACATTAGTAGTCCACAATTAGTAGTCCACAGTTAGTAGTCCACAGTTAGTAGTCCACAATTAGTAGTACATAGTATACACGTGTTGTATAAGACTCAATCATGACCCACAATACCGCTATTGTAGTTACACGTATTGTGTATGTGGTGTCTTTTGATTTATCCGACGTATTGTGTAACCATGACATGTTAGAATACATGTATAATACAAGAAAAGTTAGCTAGGATATGGTTAGTAATGAATTAATCCCGTAATCAAATTATTCATTTCTAACCAATATTGTTTTGCCCATAATTTCTTCGTTATAAATCCGTTTTGAGTGAATCAAATTGCTATGGTTTCATAACGAACTGTAATTTGTGAAACTAAACTGAAAAAGTGGTGGTTTATAGTCGAAGTTACAAGTTATAATCCATATTTAAAAGAGGTAGTCATTTCCGTCGAAAGAACGACATCTTGATGACCATTTTGAAAAACATACTTTAATTTTGAGTTTAATCATGATTTTTAGATATAGTATCATGTTCATATGAAATATCATTTTCCCAGAAGAACAACTTTTAAATCAAAGATTATGATAGTTTTTAATTATCCAACCCAAAACAGCCCTCAGTTTTACTACGATGGCGTATGTCCGGTTTTACGGTGTTCTTCGTGTTTCCAAGTTTTAACTCATTAAGTTAGTATATCATATAGATATAAAACATGTGTTAAGTTGTTTTTAAAATTCAAGTTATAAGGATTAACTTTGTTTGCGAACAAGTTTAGAATTAACTAAACTATGTTCTAGTTTATAAACTCTTACATAGATAGTTATAAACATATGAATTGAACAAGAGTTGAAGTAGAGCTTTTACCTCAAGTTTAGAATGTAAAGTTGCTGGAAAGAAATAGTAGAATAAAACTTGAGAGAGTTCTTGCAAGTGTGTGTGAAAATTGGAAGTAAATTTTGGAAAATGAATGTGTAAAAATGAGTTAGAAATGGTGCTTATTTATAGGCTTGAAAATTTGGTTTTTAGTGAAAATATCTAGTATAAGTTAAAATGTATTAAGTCATGGATGAAATATTAAATTTATTAGGTCATGGATGACATATTACACAAATAATTGCAGATTTATATTGGTATATACCAATAGTAAATACTTCTAGAAGCTGTGTATAATACGGATAAAAATATCGTATGAATGAGAGTAGAATTCTTGAGGAAATTGAACGGAAATACGAGTATAGCTATCCTTTATATGTATTGGTATATTATAAAGTGTATTTAATACTTGTAAGGATGTATTTACACTCGTAATACATTATATGTAAATACATTTTAACATAAGTTAATTACATCGTTTAAATAGTAACATATATTGTTCAAAAACTCTTTAAATTAGTAGTATGAAAATATATATATAATGCTTTGTTAATATACTTAATGAGATATTTAATTATCATATTTTCAAGTTAAATATATATAAATCCATATATATACACAATAATTAAATAATTAAATCAAGTTATGACGTTCGTGAATCGTCGGAATAAAAGGGTGACCAAAATCTTGTGTAAAACTTTTTTCGGAGGTTCAAAACTTATTAAAATTCATTGCTTATCAAGTCAGAATTATTAAATCATATAAATAGTATAATTAAGTAGTCGTAAAAATCCGGGTCGTCACATTTATGGTGATTAAACGTGGTGGTTGTCCGATGAAAGGTGACGGTGGAGATGAGGTTTCAAAGGGAAGTAGGCGATGGTGGTAGTGGATATAGGTGATGTGGTTCGTTGGTGATCTCAAACAGAAAAAAAAGAATTAATTATGGTGTTGGTGATTAGATGAGTTTCGGTGGTGGTTGTTGTGGTGACGAGAAGTGATGGAGGTGGCTGCGTTGGTTGTAGGAGGCGGCAAGTGATGGCCGGTGGTGTGGTGGTCCGGTGATGTAAGGGAGAACCGAAGAAGAAGATAGAAGGATTCTCTATCTATCTTTCTCATATCTAAATCTATATACAGATATATTAAACTGTAATTTAGATTAATAATATTATTATAATAATAATTAAGAATCATAAAGTCATGATTTAATTGGAGCAAAACAGTAATTGATTCATATTTCAAATATCACGGACATATAAACTATTACACTGCCGATAGTATATCACGGACTAGGCTTCGTACCCCGTTGTTAATCAGGGGCGGATAAAAGTCTTCGGAAAAATTCCAAATTTTTAGATTAACTATATTTATTTATTTTGGTCATTATGGTATAAAATTCAGTCATTAATTTAATAAATAAAAATTACATCAACTGTCCCTCTCATTTATGGGTAAAATATAAAAAGTGTTAAAATTAAATAATTAGATCCTAAATATACTTTTAATAAGCCTATAACTTATATAACTCATTTTCGGATCACCTTTTATTTTAAAATCATATAAGTTCATTTTTAACTTGATTAATAACATCAAGATGATAAACGAGTGCTACGAGCGTTTATTAAATAAATTCTAAATTATATATATTCAATGTACTTTTCATATATAGATATATTTATAGTAATGTCATGTATTATTTTATTTACACAAATAAACTAACTCATATAAGTTTCTATTTCTAATTAATATATATATATATATATATATATATATATATATATATATATATATATATATATATATATATATATATATATTTTACAGATAGTGGTTCGTGAATCGTCGGAAATAGTCGAAGGTCAAATAGATATCTGAAACAGTTCAAAAGTTTTGAGATTTAGTTTAACAGACTTTGCTTATCGTGTCGAAACCATATAAAGATTAAGTTTAAATTTGATCGAAAATTTCCGGGTCATCACACTATCCTTATTTTAAGCGAATATTCCAAACCTTTTGGCTATAGTTCGCGTAGCTTCTGCTTCTAGCCCTTAGCTAATAAAATATACATATATAATGCTATGTATATGATCAATTACTATTACGTTAAGTTAGTTACCGGGTGCCCACTGATACGCATATACTTTTCATACTGTTTTGGAATACGAAATCTCGTGGTCTACATTACATTACTGAATACAAACTATAGCTCACCAACATTCGTGTTGACTTTTAAGCGTGTATTTCTCAGGTGCTTAGACGTTGTTGCTTCCGCTGTTAGACTTGCTGTCTTGGTGTTATAGACTTGCTGTTACGGACTCGCTGTGTTAGACTTCCGCTGCATTACTTAGAGATGTCTCAATTATGGAACTTTTATCTTGCATTCACAACTTATGTTATTTGAATAATGGCTTGTAATGACCTTTGTGTCACGTTATCTTTTGTAAAACGTTGCCCTTTTGAATGCAAAACTTGTTTTAAAACAGCATGTAGTATTGTACCGTGTAATGGACCTGTTGTTGACGATTCGTACATGATGGTTTTGTACGGGGCGTCACACTTTTTCCCCTAGCCACCACAAGATATGCAAGTTTGAACATGAGACGATTTGTAGGATATCAGGCTCATGCATAGAAATGTACTTTGTAGCTAATAGATTAGTAATTTAGAAACCATGTTCAGAAAGCGATACACTCTTTAATTATAGTAATTAGATTTGTTCTCCTGAGTCACATTCAGGTCATATGGTTGCCTGATAAACTGTTAATCATGAGCGTAATTTATTTGACTGACAATCTGATTAAAAGAAGTAGCTTATTAATTAGTTGGAATGTGAGGGAAAGATAGGTTGTGCATTAAGGATGGGTGCTAACTATTTTTTTTTTTTTTTTTTTTTTGGCAAAAAAATAAGGAATATATTAATAAAATTTTCAAAAAAACTGAATATTAGAGAATTCAAGCAAATATCGATGGGCTAGGAAACTGGGCTCACATTAATGCCCAAATGCTTACAGCATCACTAAAACAAAAAATTACAAATACAATAAACATATGCAATAGGTACAAACAAGTAACTTGAGGCATCATATCTTTTACTCTCTCGGTAGCATCTCGGCGTATCATTCCAAACATAAATTGATGAAGCTCACAATACTTGGCATTAATCAACCATTGAAACACTTGTAACTCTCTCCGCTTCACGGTAGCGCCCCAACATATATATATTCCATTAAAAACCAACTCGTTTCTAAATATCCAAATAGCACAAATAGCACAATTTTCACAAACATATCATCAAAAATCACCGGAAACTTACTCACTCGGAAGTTTTCCATTAAAACTTCTCATTTCACCCGCCCACTACAACCCGATACTTGCGCACTCACACTAGTAACTAAGGCCATGACAATCTAAGTCAATTTAATGCAACTACACAGCCAAAAAATGAAGAACACTTCATCTTGCTCCTCTTTATCACAATAGCATCATGAATGGTTAGATACACATATAAACAGTAACAATTAACATTACCAATTGAATGACCGTTAACAAAGGAACTCACAATCGTGTAAACATTAATAATTTGAGTGAAACCATTGACTCTCATCCTCCTTGTTGTTATTGAACGCAATGGAACTCACATCCGAAAAAACTCAATAAATTTAATTGAAACTTGTTAATTGAATTACCAATCCTTGTTCCTTTATCCTCATAGCCAAATCCACAATAGTTTCAAGTAGCTACCCTCATTGTTTGTTTTTATTTGGCGTGTTCACTACTATCGAACATACATTCTAAGAAATTCCCAAACTTATTCATCTCGCTATATTTAAGATGTTTTTTTTGGGTTTAGAATCTTACCAGTTACCATACACTTTAATTGGCTTGCGGGGATAAGGAGTCGATTGTTCCATTTGATTATTTTCTTCCTCTGATTCAACAATGAAACCAGCTTCAAACTCCTCATGTAATTCTCTAGAATTTGACTTATTTTTCTTTGATGACTTTTCGAATTATTCTGATGAGTAGATGCAACATAATCTTGTTTGTTCAAAGCTTTTATTTTTTGTGAATTCTTCTTATATATTGCACACGATGATCGACAATCAAGAGTAGGGCAGACATGTGAGTCTTGTTTCTCGTGGGTGAATCTTGCGGCATGAAAAAAAGAAGGATAATTGGGTTTCTCTGCATCAAAAGCAGAAGTAGAAGGGATAGGCCCATTATCTTTGGGCTTATTCAAAATTGGCTAAGTAGCAAAATTAATGGGGGAGGTATTTATGGAGTATATGTTATATGCATGACTTTAACTTGGAAAATAAAATAAGATCAAACAATATATGGAAAGTATATTTATATTTTTATAATGTTTAAACCTAAAATTTCTCTCCAAATTTATCATGTTACTTGATTCCTAAGTATATATCTGTAGAAAATAATGAATCAAACACTAGAAGTATACAAGATCGTATAGAATCAACAATAATGAATTGAATCAATTATACTAAACAAGTGAAACCAATACAGTAATCTCAAAGAAAACCACAATTCATCAACTAGATGAATTAAGAAACTTAATCAGAATTACAAAACAGAATATTTTGAGAGCTTTTTACAGACTGAAACAAATTGGTTGAATAATTGATCAAACCCTAGATCCCATCTGGATATATCAGAAAATACACCGACACAATCCATAAACTTTACATAAAATACATCTAAGCCCCTCAACTATATAAACTATTAGAAGTTGACAAGAATGGCCCTTGGATGTTAGAATTAGACTCAACTACGTCCCATCGTTGTGTTATTAGAGTAACCTCCATACTAGGTATGTCGATTTAACAACTAACAACACATGATTCGCAAAGAGTCTAAAAACTTTCAAATAATCTTCACCAAGTATCATACAACAACAACTTCATTATAGCCATCAAACAACCAACCAACAAACCTGCACAATACTAATCATGCAATGAGAAACAAACAAGTATAAAGAAAACAATTAGATTGATACTTTGAACACCCCTCCTCAATCTAATTGCCAAAGCAATCTTTAAGACCAAGCAAACTGCACATTTTGTTATGTTCAAAAGTACTCAGTCCCTTTGTAAACACATCAGCTATATTTTTAACAGAATTAATTTTTTCAGTTTTAATAACATCTTTAACAATTTTTTCTCTCACAAAATGTAAATCAAGATCAAAATGTTTAGTTTTTTCATGAAACACAGGATTAGCTGCTATTTTAATAGCAGCCGAATTATCCATAAAAACAGTTAAAGGTACTTTAAGATTTATTTCAAAATCCCTTAATAATTTCAAAACCCAAACAATTTCACAAGTAACATCAGCTAGAGCCCTGTATTCAGCTTCAGCTGATGACCTGGAAATGGTAGGTTGCTTTTTACTATTCTAAGATAAAAGAGATCCATTTAGAAATAAACAAAAACCTGTAACTGACTTTCTATCCATTACTTTCTTTCCCCAGTCAGAATCAACATAGCTAATCAAGCCATTTGATTCAGTCTTTAAAATACAAATACCTTTACCTGGAGCAGACTTAAGATATCTCAAAACCCTCATTGCACACTTCAAGTGAGAATACCTTGGAGCATGCATGAACTGACTTAAAACATGCACTGAATATGAAATATCAGGTCTGGTTAAAGTTAAGTAAATTAGCTTACCAACAAGTTTTTGGTATTCTGTGATATTTTTTAATGGAGGATCACTTGAATTTTCATTTACACAGAAGGTTAAATTTGGTTCAATTGGAGTTTGAATAGGTTTACTACTTAGAAGACCAAATTCAGATAGAAGATCAAGAGTATACTTTCTTTGTGACAAACATATATCATCTTTATTCCTTATAACTTCAATTCCCAAGAAATATCTTAGAATTCCCAAGTCTTTTATCTGAAATTTAGTCTTTAAGTAATTTTTAAAGATTTTAATTTCCTCAACATCATTACCTGTAACAACAATATCATCAACATATACCAAAACAACAATGAAAATGTTGTTATCAGATTTTATAAATAAAGAATAATCATTCAAGCTCTGTTTAAAACCAATTTCTGATAATGCAGCAGTAAGTTTCTCATTCCATTTCCTAGGTGCTTGTTTAAGCCCATATAAAGATCTCTTTAATTTACACACTTTGTTTTCTTTATCACTAAAATATCCTAAAGGCAGATCCATATAAACATCCTCATCTAAATCACCATATAAAAAAGCATTGTTAATATCAAGTTGAAAGATTTCCCAGTTATTTTGAATTGCAATATTAATCAAACATCTAACAGTTGTCATTTTTACAACAGGAGAAAAAGTTTCATCAAAATCAATGCCTTCTCTTTGATTAAACCCTTTAGCCACAAGTCTAGCTTTAAATCTATCAATTTCACCATTAGAATTATATTTAATCTTGTATACCCATTTACATCCAATTATTTTTCTATCTAAGGGCAATTCTATCAATTCCCAGGTCCCATTTCTATGAAGAGCCTCCATCTCAATATTCATGGCCTCTATCCAATGTTTAGACTTACATGCCTCCCAATAAGTAGATGGTTCATACATTTTATTCAAACTAGTGGTAAAGGCAAACATTTCTTTATTAAGCTTTGAATAGTTAACAAACTTATCTATACCATATTTGACCTTACCATCTAAAACAAATTCATTAAATCTTTTTGGAATGGAAGTGTTCCTTTGAGATTTTCTGACAGAAGGTTGAAAAGTATAAGAAGATGATTCACCTTCTTTAGTTTGTAAAACAGTGCCCTCAGGGTTTATGATTTCATCATTGAGTGTTGCTGTAGGACTTATTGCCCTGCCATACTCTCCAGATTCTACTGTATCAACAGAATCATCAGAATTATCAACAGGCATTGAGTCACTACTGCCATCACTCTGATGGTCTAGATCTTCCCCTTCATCATTGGGACTTTGAGAATTTTGATTGTCTAATTCCATATTTTCAAAAAAATTGATTTGACTTTGAAATTCTTTAACAGAATCTAAACCTTCTTTTAAAACTTTAAAAGGAAAAATATTCTCATAAAACTTGACATCTCTTGACACAAAACAATTTTTATTATTCAAACTATATAACTTGTATCCCTTTTTGACAGAAGAATAGCCAAGAAAAACACATTTTTCAGATCTTTCAGAAAACTTGTCTTTATTATTCAAAATAGTAGAAAAAGCAAGACAACCAAAAATCCTCAAGTGGGAAAGATTTGGAATTCTTTTATAAAAGAGTTCAAAGGGACACTTTCCATTCAGCAAAGAGGTAGGAGTCCTGTTAATCAAATATACAGCAGTTAAAATACATTCATCCCAAAACCTTAAAGGAATTCCCCCTTGAAACATAAGAGCTCTTGCCACATTAAGCAAGTGCCTATGTTTCCTTTCTACTAAACCATTTTGTTGTGGAGTATATGCACAAGATGTCTGATGAATGATCCCATTGTTTGAACAAATTCACTTACTCTAGAATTAATAAACTCTGTTCCATTATCTGATCTAAAACACTTGACAGTTTTATTAAATAGATTTTTTAAAAGATGAAATAAATTTTCTAAACAGTCTGCTACTTCTTCTTTAGTTTTAAGTAAATAAACCCAAACACCTCTGGTAAAGTCATCAACAACTGTAAGAAAATATTTAAAACCTTTATGAATTTGAACTTTATAAGGACCCCAGACATCTAGATGCACAAGTTCACCCAACTCAGTGGTTTTATGAACACTATTTTGAAAAGATTCCCTAGTTTGTTTTGCCTTATGGCATACATCACAGGGACCATTTAAACTTTTATCATTTAGATTCAAACTATCTTTTAAACATAACAAAGCTTGCTCAGCTGGATGACCCAGCCTGCAATGCCACAAATCAATAGAATTGTTATTTATTTTACTAATGTTGGAAATACCAACAATACCTTTTTCATTTCCAGTTAGATAGTATAACCCACCACATTGACTACCAGTCACAAGTGTCTTCTTGGACACCAAGTCCTGAATATAACAGGCACTTTCATCAAAACCAACAAACAACTTACTATCTCTAACCAAATAATACACAGATAACAAACTCACACAATAGTCTGGAACTACCAGAACATCTTGTAAAACAACATTATTGGAGATTTTAAGATTTTCTATTTTGCTAACTTTAGTTTTAGTACCATTTGGATGAGAGACAGTTAAGTTAAGATCACTAACATCAATATATGACACAAAGTTTTTAACAGAATTAGTCATGTGCTGATTAGCAACAGAATCAACAATCCACCCATAATGAATATTATCATTGCATCTATTAGCCAGGTTGGTGTTATAAAAAACTTCAAAGTTGGAGTTAAAGTGTACATTAAAGTTTGCAAAATTACCTGACATATTAGAAACACCAGGCTTAATATAACACCCTAGATTTTTTTTTTTTACAGCGGAAGACCAATTTAACTAATACATAAGTTAAAAATGTATATATACATATATAATCCACTTAATGATAACACGTTAATAAATAAATGACCGGGTGTTATAATAAAACGTAAATACAACTTTAATAGAAAAGACGCGACATCAGAGTTTCCGGCTTTGTCAAACATATCTTCCAACATCCCATCTTCGCCCTGATAACTAGCATACAACAAATCCATAACCTGCAGGAAAGATGTGGGGGATTAGCACGAAGCTAAGTGAGTGCAACTAACTACAGGAAATAGTATACAGGAACCGTCATACTAATCATGTCACATAGTCTAACACATAAACATCAGCCAAGTGCCGTCTACAGAGACTCTGGCGGCTCGGCTAAACCATTAACCACCAGCTGATCGGACTGGGGCTTACCAGAAGTTCCTCCACCACCGTATGTATATATATAATCCACACGCGACGGACGCGTCATTCACATATATATATATACACCACGATTGTCTAGGCCACCACATGAGAAACCCAACCTGCAGGTTGATCTCTCCTACCGAGGCTACCACACAATAGGGACGCACTGGGCTCCAGCAGACAAGCATCAACTAACATGCAGTCATCACAACGTACTAACTAACCACAATAATAAGTATATCTAACAAGCATGGCAATCATAATATAACATGCTACTATATACTATATTCTCCAGTCAGTCCCACTCACCGATACCGACATCACTCGGTAGTCTAATGTCACCGAGTCTTCTCCACGTCTGTATCACCTGAAAACAATACTCACAAGTTAGTTATAATATTATGATCATCAAAATACAAACGGGCAGCATAACGGCTAAAAATCAACACTTAATAAAATTTTACACTGCCAAAGACACTCGGTCGATTGTCAGAGACAGTCGGCCGACTGTCTACACTCACTCGGCAGAGTGTCTAGACACTCGGTCGATGGTCTCTCACAGACACACTCGGCCGATGGTCGAGTCAGTCGGTCGATTGTCAAGAGACAGTCGGCCGACTGTGTTTATCTGCAGAAGCTGAAGAACAAAGTGACGGGTTTCACCCAAAATCGACCAATTCTTGCTCTAGAGCTCGATTACGACCTCAAAACTGACCAAATCGAAGATACTAAACATGTAGAAACATAAACCCACAAGATTTGGACTCAAACAACATCAAATTTAACCACTTTGACCCAAATTACACACTTTGTAAAAACTAACACAAAACTCCATTTTCTCAAAGATTAAAGCATGAAGGCTTGTGATTCTTACCTTGTTAGAATCAGTAGATAACAAAGAACACGATTCTAAGATCAATTTGAGCCCAAGAACAAGTTTTGATGATTAGGATTTGGTGAGATGGAGATGAACATACGGGAGTAATATTTGGGGGAAGAATCTAGAAAAATGAAGATAATTCTCCCCACCTACAGACTTAAGGGTTAAAAACCCATACATCACAACACACGGGTATTTATCAGTTATCTGAATTCTTTCGTATCTCATTTGGTGACCCAAACGAAGTCCAAATTAAATAAATAAACCTGTTCTGTGACCCTTGTCACAAACTGGTCCTATCCACAACATTAAATAATACAAAATATAAAATTAGAATAAAAGCATATAATAACACCACACAACCTGAGGGCAAAATAGTAATCTAACAGCTACGCCCACTTCGAGGGTGTTACAAATCTACCCCCCTTAAAGAGATTCCGTCCTCGAAATCTACTAAGTCATAGACAACACGGGTCACAGGTAACAAATACCAACATAATAGGTCACACCGGTAGCTACACCAAAACACATCCTAAGATAACAAGCATTATCAAGGTTCATTAGTTTTCTTATCTGCCAACCTATAAGCGAAAATCGTTAATTTAAAAACTCACCGTCACTAAGTCAATGCTAACCCTTTCTGTTACGACCAACTCCAATCATGCAACACAACATTCAGATAATTTATCCCGCAATTGTCTATAGCATCACAATTATCGCTTGAAGGGGTAACCAAGTACCAACAATTAACTGTTTAACAAGGGCCGTGCACGTCATCTTTTATCCGGGTGCTATGCTAAGAGGATAACGATTAAACAATTCAACACTGGATGCAATCAACATTCATTCAAATACAAGACAACCCAAAAGTATTATATAGACCCATCATCAACTTAATTGACTTCCACAAAAAGTTTCACGTCAAACTCTCACTACACCCCACTTTCTGAAGATACCAACGGTTATACACTGTCAATTTCATTGAATCGGACTGATCCATCCAATTTCGAGATTACCCATAAAGTTAACCCATCAAATCTTATTATTCAGTTTATTCTAAGTCATCAGTCTGCTGTCAACGTGTCACATGAAGACGCAACTTAGTTAAGCCCACAATTCTACATCATCAAATCAACAAAGGTCATGGGTATTACAAACCGCCACAACGGGCCACAACGTGAACTAAGTCAAATCATGTCCTACCATCATACGCCTTACAAAGCTCCGTTCATTCTTGTAGGTCAAAAGTTATCTTATCGGTCTAAGTCAAACACACCATCTGCTAGTCTACTACCCAAGGGTCAAGACCCGCTATATGCCGATCTGCAAACTTACTTACTTACACTACACGATATCTGAATCGTTCTTCACATTCTGGTCTAGAAAATAGTCTTTACCACTAGCTAAAGAAATTCAATGCTGACAACCTGCCGCTATCTAATAACTGAACAAGTATAATTTCGTCTGAATTCCAAACTTGATCTATCAATAATCTTACGAAATACCACGAAAATTCCATCTCATGTCTAGGTTTTACACACTAACTCTCGGGTCACTACTAATGACCCACTACATTATATCTGTCAATCATGATTTGAGGTTATTCTCGAGTCACTTTCATCGAATTTCCTAGATCAACTCACTCTAAAACACTGAATAATGGCTATCATTTATCTTAGAATACATAAACTTAGCTAATTTCATCACTACAACATAGCCCAAATCAACTCGGATTACACTAATTTACCCAAATTCCGTAATTTAATACTTGTTTCAATCCCGATATTCAAAAATTTCATTGAAATTCGCTTATCTGGTTCAATGTTCCCCAATTATTCAACGACTAAATCGTTATTCTGATCAACTCAATCATAGTAGAAATGATTACCAACCCAATTTTAAATCAATTCAATCATTACATCACAAATCTTGAGTAAAGAAAAATCGTCCACACATTCTGAAAGTAATTATCCAATTAATAATTTCCTTAAGTAACATCAATACACATGCCCAACACCGATACAGTTACATCAGATAGATCGTTACTTAGTTAAAGTGCTGCCAGAACTCGCAATTAATTACCTAGTTCAAAATCGATTTCTAAGGGTTTCGTCATAAATCACTTATCTAGGTTGATACTTACCCAAAATTCATCATTAGAAGAAACACTTAGAAATGCAATATTAACCCAACATTAATCATTTGAACATGGATTTCAAGTCAACAATATCCACTACCACAAGCAATAAACATCTATCTAACAATTAAGTCCGTCAAATGATATCAATACAGGCGTTTGACACCACTAAAACTATCTCTGCATCGACTTTATTTTGCTTCGAACTTTATCAAAATTCAAAATTAAGGCTTATTCGATCATCAATAGCCTAGGTCCAAATATTGTTCAACTAACATTACTATGTCAGAAAAGTCTACACTCGGTCAACAGTTCATCGAAAATCACATTCATCGTCAAATAACACCCGATCTAACACTCGTTACATCTCTTCCGACTCTCAAAACTACTGTATGATTTACTATAATGTATTTCTATTGGCCAGACGTAGTACATCATTCTAAATCACACTTTCATTTCGAGTATTTCGGAACAAGATCTTAGTCGAGTTCATCAAAACAACACGGTCTATCTTCTTAAGTCACCGGTAGTTATAAATCTCCACTATATCCCAAACTAATAGATTTTACAATCTAAGGCTATCAAAACCGCAAAAGTCTTGAAAGAAAACACCTAACTCGGTTCTAATTCGATCTTAATTCTACTAAGTCCTCTTTAGTAACCACGTTAGTAACTCTGATCCAACATCCAATAAACTATACCTACTTACTTCGTCTTATTTGCAAATGCTATTATTGTCCGTCCTCGCCCTTATATTCAAATCTTCAAAAGACAAAATATTCACAACGGTCACTATCGAACTACCAGATCAATGCTTCTATCTTAACAGTAATATGATCAATGTTCTAATCACGTCTCCCGACCTAGTCAAGATTCATCATAATTCAGCTTGAACTGAATTTCTATTCCCGTTAAGGTCTGCTCTACTTCCAAGAAAGTCACTAAACGAACGTCTTACATATTAACATCTAATGAGTCATATCAATTCACAAAAAAAATCAACAACTTCTCAGGACAACTCTACAGGTCCTACTTAGCTAGTCAAATCCTGCAACAGTACATCCAGGCTAATAATACTCCTCACATAACGACAAAACACGGTTTTCCTATTTTCAATCAAGACTACATGGAAAACTCCATTCAAACTTACTTCCAAAAGGTCACCACTAACTCACATTAGTCTATGGTAGGAAAACGATTCTTCAAAGTCTTACTACGGCCACAATCATCTAAACCAAAAGTCAACATCATACGTGACACGCAAACCACCTACATATGACAGCAACAAACCGGGTCCGGATCCTCTTATGAGAAGACAAGGAAACTACTACTCTATTTCAATCCTTAAGGGCCACTACGCGTATCCCGTCGATCCATGGGAAAGAATTACATTTCACCTAAGTCCAACACAACAAGTCCCGTCATACTATAATATCATAGGGTCCGTCATCTACTGGTTCAGTCACGGTGGCCAAGCATGAAGACTACACTTCACATAGTTACATAATAGGGTTCAAGACTTTCACTACTCATCAAGGGGTCACTACCCTAATCAGTCTTTATGGGTCACTACGTGTGTCCCATCAGTCAACGGTCAAGAAATGACTTCATATTCGTCTTGGTTAATACTACAAATTATTCACCTCAATTCTTCCAGTCTAGGCCAACAGTAGTCTCACGTATAGTATAACAGGCCATATAACAACAATTCACAAAAGCATGACACATTATTCAAAAGGTCATGCCTATAAAGACTCACAGAACATAGCAGTCAGTCTACGGGAATAAAATTCCGATAGTGGCAAGTTTAGCTCTAGACACAGTCGCCGTAACTATGTCCGCCAACTGTCATCTACTTCTATCTTACAAGTACAATTAATCAATCGTAACTTGAAACACTAATCGTCACAGATTATCATTACAACAAACACACAAATTAGACAAAGACAGGAACACAATCTACAAGTACAATAATAACAATTACAGCAATGTAACAAGAATGTACCTTTATGAATAAGAAGACATCTTCTGTATCTATCAACACCTCGATCGCACCCGCACCCTTAACCCTCATTAACTCTGTAACTGAATCCTCATCATTGGAGCCATGTCAACTAATACGCGTCAAGTCCTTCATCCAAATCGGCATCAAACGCATCCACTGAAGTTCTGTCAGTACTGAGGGTCAACAGGGCACCAGCAGGGTGGAATCGATCTTTTTACCTGTCCTAACACAACATCTCACACACAAAGCTTAGTAGATAATCTGTTAGTTTCCGCCAACTAACTCGTCAATACCTACTTCACTCACTTAACCCACCCCCAAGATATGTTTGACTCAACACACGGTTTGGGAACATGTCACTTCCGTGCACATGCTGCCAAACCTACGCTCTGATACCAACTTATAACACCCCAGATTTTTTTTATACAGCGGAAGACCAATTTAACTAATACATAAGTTAAAATGTATATATACATATATAATCCACTTAATGATAACACGTTAATAAATAAACGACCGGGTGTTATATTAAAATGTAAATACAACTTTAATAGAAAAGACGCGACATCAGAGTTTCCGGCTTTGTCAAACATATCTTCCAACATCCCATCTTCGCCCTGATAACTAGCATACAACAAATCCATAACCTGCAGGGAAGATGTGGGGGATTAGCACGAAGCTAAGTGAGTGCAACTAACTACAGGCAATAGCATACAGGAACCGTCATACTAATCATGTCACATAGTCTAACACATAAACATCACCCAAGTGCCTTCTACAGAGACTCTGGCGGCTCGGCCAAACCATTAACCACCAGCTGATCGGACTGGGGCTTACCAGAAGTTCCTCCACCACCGTATGTATATATATAATCCACACGCGACGGACGCGTCATTCACATATATATATATACACCACGATTGTCTAGGCCACCACATGAGGAACCCAACCTGCAGGTTGATCTCTCCTACCGAGGCTACCACACAATAGGGACGCACTGGGCTCCAGCAGACAAGCATCAACTAACATGCAGTCATCACAACGTACTAACTAACCACAATAATAAGTATATCTAACAAGCATGGCAATCATAATATAACATGCTACTATATACTATATTCTCCTGTCAGTCCCACTCACCGATACCGACATCACTCGGTAGTCTAATGTCATCGAGTCTTCTCCTCGTCTGTATCACCTAAAAACAATACTCACAAGTTAGTTATAATATTATGATCATCAAAATACAAACGGGCAGCATAACGGCTAAAAATCAACACTTAATAAAATTTTACACTGCCAAAGACACTCGGTCGACTGTCAGAGACAGTCGGCCGACTGTCTACACTCACTCGGCCGAGTGTCTACACACTCGGTCGATGGTCTCTCACAGACACACTCGGCCGATGGTCGAGTCAGTCGGTCGATTGTCAAGAGACAGTCGGCCAACTGTGTTTATCTGCAGAAGCTGAAGAACAAAGTGACGGGTTTCACCCAAAATCGACCAATTCTTGCTCTAGAGCTCGATTACGACCTCAAAACTGACCAAATCGAAGATACTAAACATGTAGAAACATAAACTCACAAGATTTGGACTCAAACAACATCAAATTTAACCACTTTGACCCAAATTACACACTTTGTAAAAACTAACACAAACCTCCATTTTCTCAGATTAAAGCATGAAGGCTTGTGATTCTTACCTTGTTAGAATCAGTAGACAACAAATAACACGATTCTAAGATCAATTTGAGCCCAAGAACAAGTTTTGATGATTAGGGTTTGGTGAGATGGAGATGAAAGTACGGGAGTAATATTTGGGGGAAGAATCTAGAAAAATGAAGATAATTCTCCCCAACTACACACTTAAGGGTTAAAAACCCATACATCACAACACACGGGTATTTATCAGTTATCTGAATTCTTTCGTATCTCATTTGGTGACCCAAACGAAGTCCAAATTAAATAAACAAACCTGTTCTGTGACCCTTGTCACAAACTGGTCCTATCCACAACATTAAATAATACAAAATATAACATTAGAATAAAAGCATATAATAACACCACACAACCTGAGGGTAAAATAGTAATCTAATAGCTAGGCCCGCTTCGAGGGTGTTACACTTAACCCCTCCTTTTTTATCAAGTAAGCTTAATAACCTCATAACCTGTTCATTACTCAAAGATATGGGAGTAGAGGAGCTACTCCCTTGATTTTCACAATTGGATTTACTAGCATTTCCTTTAATATTATTATTTGAACCAAATCCCTTTCTTTTTAGATTATTAGGATATCCAACCACTTCAAAACATCTGTCAACAGTGTGATTAGTCATACCACATTTTGTGCATTTAAGATTTCCAGTTCTAGTAGGATAACAAACCATTTCAAAACATTTGTCAACTGTATGATTTGTTCTACCACATTTAACACATTTTAAATCTTTGGCTTGTGAATTAAAACATGGTTTAAATGAATTAGAATAGAAAGCAGAAGATTCAGAACTCTTTTTTCCACTTATATTTGATTTTATGTGTGATTCTTCCCTTGAAATTATTGCAAAAGCAGTATTCACTGAGGGCAGTGGATCTCTGGTGAGTATATTACTTCTGATGGGTTAATAAACATCATCTAAACCCATAAGAAATTGCATAAGTTTTATTAAACTTGTATGATCTTTAAATTCTTTTGATGATGTAAATTGACAGCTAGGAAGCTGAACCATGGTATCATATTGTTTCCATAATGAATTAAGTGTATGATAATAATCAGAAACAGAATTACCATTTTGAGTCAAAGAATTTAGATTTTGATACAAGTTAAATATCACATATCCATCTATTTTATCATAGGTTTCTTTTAGTTCTTTCCATACATCAGAAGCAATTTTTGAATATATTTGACCATTATATAACTCATCAGACATAGAAACAAGAATCCAAGATAAAACAACAGCATTACATCTATCCCACTGGATTCCAAGAACCTCATTATCTTCACTTCTTTTAAAAGTTCCATTTATAAAACCCATTTTATTCTTTGTTTGTAAAGCAAGTTCAATTGCACAAGACCAAGATTTATAGTTTTCAGTTCCTTTTAGCTTTACATTTATTAAAGGAGTACTACTAATATCACTTGGGTGAAGATAAAGAGGATCCCCAAAATCCAGTTTGCTAATCTGAGTAGTACCACTACCAGAAGCATCATCATCATCTTTAGCCATATTAAACAAACAGTATTAAAAAAAAATAAAAACAGCACAGAAAACCTAAAAGGTAATCCAAGCAGTGATCCAGATAAGTGAATTTTCAAAGAAATTCACTCCAAGTCTTACTTGGGACATTCTCTTCTACAATAAAACCAAGAAAGTTAGTACACAATAAAGATAAAGAAGGGTAAGAAGTAACCAATCAATCACGAATGATTGATGATGCAGCGGAAGACAAACAAGAATCAGATGATGAAGATTTAAGTACGATGAACACCAAACCCTAATTGAAGAAAATTAGGGTTTTCAGCAGCAATTGGTAGATTCAACGATCTATCACCCCAGATGTTCTTGATTGATCCCAAAATGAAACAAGATATGACCAGTAACAATTGTATCACCGATAAACACAGAGATCGATGAAACCCTAAAATCCAGAACACTGAATCGAACGATGAAGATTGACAATAAACGACACCACAATCGATCCGTATCGCTCTGATACCATGTAGAAAATAATGAATCAAACACTAGAAGTATACAAGATCGTATACTTTCAGATCTATTTCACAGAATCAACAATAATGAATTAAATCAATTATACTAAACAAGTGAAACCAATACAGTAATCTCAAAGAAAACCACAATTCATCAACTAGATGAATTAAGAAACTTAATCAGAATTACAAAACAGAATATTTTGAGAGCTTTTTACAGATTGCAACAAATTGGTTGAATAATTGAACAAACCCTAGATCCCATCTGGATATATCAGAAAATACACCGACACAATCCATAAACTTTACATAAAATACATCTAAGCCCCTCAACTATATAAACTATTAGAAGTTGACAAGAATGGCCCTTGGATGTTAGAATTAGACTCAACTACGTCCCATCGTTGTGTTATTAGAGTAACCTCCATACTAGGTATGTCGATTTAACAACTAACAACACATGATTCGCAAAGTGTCTAAAAACTTTCAAATAATCTTCACCAAGTATCATACAGCAACAACTTCATTATAGCCATCAAACAACCAACCAACAAACCTGCACAATACTAATCGTGCAATGAGAAACAAACAAGTATAAAGAAAACAATTAGGAATAGAATTCCTAATGATTCATAGGTATGGGATTGGTGATTAATATGGGTCAGCTTATTGGTTAAGCTTAAATGTAACGTTAGTGGTATAGAGTAGAGTCCGTAAATACTAATTAATTATGTAGGAAAAAAATGCCTTTCATCATTCTACACAAACACTTACACCTTAAGTGTGTACATCCCCAAACTCTTTCAAACACATTGAGAGACTTGTGATTACCCGTGACATTAACCTCATTAATATCAAGTTAATTGTTGAAGAAACCGTGGATTCAATTCAAATTTTGTTGAATTCATGAATAAACTACCGTTGGAAACGTAATGAGGTCTACTTTCTAATGGTGAAGTTTTAAAACACGGAATAAAACTTTAATTTGGGTCAAAATGATGGAATAACGTTTATGCCTCGTTTTATACGCGTGTAATAGTTGCAGCTGAATGGGGAACCATGTAAACTTGTCATATATGGATATATTAGGTTATATGATGTTAGTGGTGGTGGCTTATAATTGAATTGTCTTAAATTTTCTTCTTCAATATCTAATTTTTTTACGTTTTAGAGCAAAATTATATTGTGTATAAGGGTTTTCTCTTCTGAACTATAATCATATTTTATATTTGTTTCTTCATTTGTTTCAGGTATGTCTAGAGCTGCCATAAGTTTAGTTAATGTTTCTACTTGTTCTTCTAAATTACTCATTTTCTCAAATTTTAGAGTTTAAAAATATGTTTTTCTTGAGTTTAAAAATATACCTGAAAGTTTTTTCTTGATTGTTTTTGATGCAAACTTCTGAGAGTCCAAGTACTTCTCTTGAATTGTGATGCTACGCTCTTGAATCGTGCTGCTACACTCTGATACCAGGATTTTTCACTCACTAAGTTGCTGCAGAATATTTTCTATATGCGTGAATTAAATATTGAATCGATATAAACCGATTAATATTTAGTGGAAGATAGTGCTTGTAAGAATTCATATTGAAATTCATGAATGATACGTTTGTAAGGAATCAATATAGTGGACATGATTTATGGTGTGTACTAGTTATTATTCTTCTAGTAATTGAACGGTTGATAATGCATATAGAATATATGAATTAGTACGATGAATGGTGTGTGCAATTTATAATGCTGGGATAGGTGTCACTATTCAGAATCCGTTAGGGCTCAACGACGGAACTCTGCTATTCAGAATCTTTAAAAAGACTCAACAGAAGAAAATCGGTGAGGTTTATTATCCAAATATAACATAATTACAAACTGAAACTAAAGCTTCCTTTTATAGGCGACCCATGACACTAATTACAGATGCTCCGAGACCCACGCACTATCGATCGTTTACATTATTGATCGATTTACGTAATTGCAATGGTTCACGCACTTATTCTTTTTTAACAATAGACCGCACACGTATCTTACTTTATTGGATCTATGGCCTACATGACCCACACCTTTAGACTATCGCTAGCTACTCTAATAATTACATTGAGATGATACCTAACATTACATTATTACAATGGTCCACATGGGTCCCACTTATTTATTCGTTGATATCTTTAGTCTTTTGTCTACATCCAATTGAGGGGGGAGGGGGTGTTTACCGTCCATGCCCTGTATGGAATTGGTGCGGGTTTTTTTCTGGGCACGCAGTTGGGGGGTGGATATAGCAACTGCGGGAGATGTTCGCGTGAGTGATTAAATCTCCCGGGCAATTCCTAATTAACTGTTGTAAAAAAAATGAAGCCTAAACCATGGTCAAAGAGGCAAGTGAAAAAAAGCCCAAAATAAGGATGAAACTAGAATTAAAAAAAAAAAAAAAAAGTAAGAATCATAAATAAAACAAATGGATTATAGCCAAAATGCCCATTCCCATGTAGTTTCTTGCGCTGGAGCCCAAAAAAAAAAATTGCCAGATTGCCCTCGCAAGACGCAAGGAGGCTTGCGAGTTGCCCTCGCAAGGCGCAAGTTTGCGTCCTTGCGTCTTGCGAGCTTGCGACCTTATCCGATCAGATGTTGGATTTTCAGATAAGATTTATTAAGATTTCTTAGATTTTTGTCGGATAAGATTTTACCCTATTTATAGTATGACCCTGAAACTTGTCTTTCACAGTCTCATAAAAATTCCATCCTTGTGCAATTCATTGATTAAAGGTACTTTAAGGTACTAATTTAAGCATTTTTCTTCACTAATTATTGTATTTATTATTTGTTTGTATGATGATTATTTTTAATTAGTTTGTTATTTACAGCTAATCTCAGTTAATATCCATGGACAGAAGAGCTAGAGCTTCACACCGACCATCACAAGGAGAGTCATCACAACAAGTTGCTGAAAGACGACGACTATTAGCCGACCGTCCCATTCTTCCTGGGGTTAGGGTTGTTGCTCTAGGTGGTTTTTCCGCGTACTGACGGGGAATAGATGCTGGAGCTTTTCTATATCGTCAAGTTAATGAGTACTATCCCAGACTTGTTAGGGAATTCTATGCTAACTATGTCTTTGATCCACGTAAACTGAAATGTGTTCACGTGAACATGTTTGGTTATTCCTACGATTGGACGTTGGAGGAGTTTGGTGAGATGCTGGATATTCCAGATGGAGATTACAAGTTTTTCAGTCTTAGCAAGGATGTGAAAAAGGCCCCGAGGAGGTCAGCTACAGGAAATTCATTCTCAGTTTCTGGTAAGACTATTTCCGGTCGGTGTAGCACAAGGGCTTGTCTCGATGAAGGAGATACACATTGAAGTTTGTGATGATTTTAAAGAAGTGATTTGGGGCGAGTTATATAATTTGTATAAACTCAAAAGCTTCTACTCGGGCAGTTGTACCATCAAATATCCATCATTGGTGAATTTATCAGTCGATGGTTGTTACATGAAGACGTGGGGACCAGGAATTCATGGAACACCTAATCTCAAGTTTGTGGGTGATGTACCACTTGATGGCACTTATTCCATTGATGAAGCTATGGCGAAATCTGTTCAAGCATGGCAAAGTCATTGGGTGGTAATAAATAAAATAAAATTTCACTGATCAATTATAAGAACTAAATTTAATTGATTTAATTTGTCGATATTCACATTGTGTTATGTGTTTTTTATTACAGAAAGAAGAATTCAAATCGAAACCACGGGTGTTCCGTCATGAGCTTTAAAGATGCACAACGATCTTATATGGATTTTTGATTTCGTTGGTGTTTAATATTTCGCTCAAGAGAAGAGTAAAACGAAGTGCAATATGAAATAAATGGGTGAATAATGGTTTTATTTGTCTCCTTCATGTACAGACAATTAGAAATCAGTAAATCAAAGGCATACCCCTAATTGCTCCTATTTAATGCAAAACTATATATTTACATAAAATAAAATTTGGATTATTACCTTGATGATAGGCAAGTCACACCTTTTTTAATTTTTTTTTACTTTCCCATTTGGCGCTGTGAGATCGATTGTTCCTGATTAAACATATAAAATGATAGCGTTGTTTGAATACAGAGGTACGAAAAAGCACATAGAACCGATCCTGTTCAAGTAAGGTTGTGACTGTTTCTCTCTCCACCCTTATTAAATACCTAGGTTTATATTAGCTTACAGGCGATGTGGGAATAAACAGAGTCATGGGCTTATTGGATTCTTTTGTAACTTCTGAAGTTAATATACTAAAGTATGAGATGTTATTCAGTTAAAACTATTAGCAATATATGTATTTGCAAAACTTGTATTTTGTCACTTGCTAGGACAATGTATTATCTGTTAGAAAGGTGAATAGTGACTTCTAACTTTAAATATCAAATCTTTATAACCTAATTGGGATTATAAATGGGAAATTGATCAAAATACACTTTTTTTAAGGCTTCAAACAAAATACACTTTTTAAAAAAAAAATTGTCTTTTTACACCATTCGGTAGACGGGATTTCCGTCTACCACCTTTATCTATCGTCTACTACCATTTTTACAAATTAGTCGACGGTGAGATAAAGGTGGTAGACGAATTCCCGTCTACTGGCAGGGTTAGTAGACAGCGAGAACAAAGCAGTAGACAGACATTTACAAAGTAGTCGACTGTCTACTGCCTTGTTGTTGCTGTCTACTGCCTTGTTGTTGCTGTCTACTACCTTGTTAGTGTCTACAAGGCAGTAGACAGCAACAACAAGGCAGTAGACAGCAACAACAAGGCAGCAGACGGTCGACTACTTTGTAAATTCTGTCTACTACCTTTATCTCACCGTCGACTACTTTGTAAAAATGGTAGTAGACAACAGATAAAGGTGGTAGACGGAAATCCCGTCTACCGAATGGTGTAAAAAGACAATTTTTTTTTAAAAGTGTATTTTATTTGAAGGCTTAAAAAAAAGTGTATTTTGAACAATTTCCCATTATAAATAGAGCTTACTATCAAGCCTAAACCATGGTCAAAGAGCCAAGTGAAAAAAAGCCCAAAATGAGGATGAAACTAGAATTTATTATCATTAGTTACAATATGTATGTTTATTCTAGTGTCTGGGTGCAAGTTTTGTTAGCAAAATATAAGGGAAGTTCACGAGCACAAGAAAAAAAGAATGTTTGTCTGTGAAACAAGCATGTAACCATGCCAGGTCGACCCATTAGATGGTCTGCTAACGATTCTCTTTTGAGCCATGGTCAAAACCATATGACTGTGGTAGTCATGGTCAGTGGTCACAGTCATGATAGATCAAAACACAACCATGTACCATGCCAGGACCCATCTGATGGGGTGGCTAATGCTGCTAATGACTTCAATCAAAAGCTTCTGATATTGAATTAATATTGTGGTCAATATTTATATGCAAATCATCATGATTACAGATGGTGTTGTTGCATAAATATATGTAACTTTTATAACCTTGTCGATAGGCATTTGACGCCTGCAAACCAACAATTAATGTGTCTTGTGGATACCCAAGCTTGTACCTATATGTGCTTCACGAAGTTTACATTTGGTTATGTCCCCACTATGAGTTCATCAACTTCAAAAATCAAAACTATATTTTACATTTGCTTGAATTCATTAGACATCATACGAGTAACATTTTACATCACTTCAATTTAAGGTTTGCAAGTACACTCAATCGATTCATCAACTTCTTGAATGATTGTTAGTAAGGAATATGATAATCCATTCCTGAAAGAAATATTTTAGTTTATGGATCTCATTGAACAGCTGCAAGATGATCTATGGAGCCAAATGAAAACAGCTATTCATGACGATTTTACAGCCCCGGAAAAAAGATACTCCATATTCTATCGAACCGCTACTGCATTCTGTCAAGAAACAAAGATTTACCAGAACATAAACGAATAAATCAACAAATATTAATCAGAATCAAACAATCTTCAATCATCCACACTTGATTACAGAATAATAAAGAAATCTCTCACAAAACAAACTACAAATCTTCTAAAACATTATGTTTATGAAGATGAAGACAATACATAATCGATCTCAATGCTAAATCAAGATGATTAACAATTGAGAGAATGAGGCAGTAAACCCTAGAATGAAAACGTTGAGAGAAAAATAAGATGCAGAATGTGTGTGTTGAATAAATTAAACGGGAAAAGGGTTTATATATTTTCTGGAAGAAAATATTGCACTTTAGCCCCTTGACTTCTTTTCTTTAGACTGGAGCCCAAAAATAATCATGATGCCATAACAAAGTTGTGTTTTTATCACTTTAGCCACATAAATTAAAACTGCAACAATAGAACAACAACAACTTCCCAAGCTTGATCTGCACTCTTTACAGCAACATCTACTCAACAAAGCAACCACAAAGAAGAACCTGCATATTCTCATCATAAAGAATAAGTACAGAAACAAACATTATAAGAAATTAGATTCAAGAATATAAATGATATTTATATTTTAACATCCCCCCTCAATCTAATTTCTGAAACAAGTCAATGAGTTTAAGATTATCACAAATAAATTTGTGTGAACTAACACCCAACCCTTTTGTAAAAATATCTGCTAATTGATTAGCAGACTCAATGTTAAAAATTTTAATTGCACCACTAGAACATTTATCTCTGACAACATGCAAATCTATTTCAAAATGTTTTGTCCTCTCATGAAAAACAGGGTTGGCTGCAATTTGAATGGCAGACTTATTATCACAGTACAGACTAACAGTATATGTCGATGGTAGTTCGGTTAAAAACAGGAGCAACAAACCACATTCATAGATTGTTCGAAATATAATTGAAATGGAAATAAGGAGACGAGTTGATGGTGGTTGAATGATTATCACACTGTTGAGTCGAAGAAGGGTGGTTGAGTTGTAATCGAAAACGATATCAACTTAAGCATGATCGATTGTGGGTTTGTTGGTGGTCTTCGTTCCCGTTAAACGGCAAGCAAAAAGTGTGTCGATATAAGTGGGTTTCGAGTAGCAGGATCACGAAGAAGGTGGTAATCGAAGGTTTTAAGGTTTCAACAAAGGAGAAAGAGAGAGAGTAAAAGAGGTGGTGATTGTAGACGGTGGTGATATAGATTGATGGTAGAAGCTTGATAGTGGAGAGGGTTGTTGATGGTTCACATGAGCAATTTTTAGTGAGTTTGAGATGGTTTTAAGGTGACTCGGTTTATGGTGGCCAAAGGTTATGATAGTTGATGGAGGTCCGGTGATCATGAAGGAAGCCGGTGGGTTTATCATGGTGAAGATGATGAGTGTGTTTTTTTTAATATCTATAACTTATGAATATGTATCTTGTTAGATACTCCCGTGAAACTTATATTGTAAAGGCAAAACACATTTAGTAATTTATAATAATATAATATATTAATAATAGTGATACACAGTATCAATCACGAATCCTTTGATTTCAATAATTTAACAGTAAAGTTGCCTCTTAATTGGATTTATTGTGCTGACAATTTTCACGGACTGTGTATCGTGCACTATTTGAAATTAGTGACGGATAAAATGTCTTCGGAAAAATTCCATATTTTTAATTTAAATATCTTTATTTATTTTGGTCATCATGGTATAAAATTCGGTCATTAACTATTAAATAAAAATTACATTAATTATTCACTCCCAACCCCAAGTAAAATATAAAAAGTTTTAAAATTTAATAAATAGCTCTTAAATACATTTTTACTAAGCCTATTATTTATAAAACCCATTTTCGGATCACCGTTTATTTTAAAATTATATAAGTTTGAATTTAACTTGCTTTAATATCAATCGAAACATCAAACTAGAATTACAATTATTTAATATTTATTTTTAATATACTTTTATTTATATATAGATATGTTTTTAAATAACTATTATAATATCATGTTTCATAACAACAATATTTTAAATTATATTTTCAAGTATTATATATATATATATATATATATATATATATATATATATATATATATATATATATATATATATATATATATATATGTACATATACACACATATCTATTTACAATTAATTGTTCGTGAATCGTCGGAAATGGTCGAAGGTTAACTGCATTCATGTAAACAAATTCAAAAATTTTCACACTCAACATTACAGACTTTGCTTATCGTGTCGGAAACGTATAAAGATTAAGTTTAAATTTGGTCGGAAATTCCCGGGTCGTCACAGTACCTACCCGTTTAAGAAATTTCGTCCCGAAAATTTGAGTGAGGTGATCATGGCTAACAATAGGAATGTTTTCATGATAAATATGTGTTGATGAATAGAGTTTTATCATCATCGAGTAATACAGATAAAACAATTCGATTATTCGAAGCGTATGAGTGAAGTTATCACAAAAGAGTGAATTGAATTAAGTAGAGGTTCGACTTAACTTTTGACGTAGTCACAGTTGATTTTCAGAATTCAAGAGATTTAAAGAAAATCTTCAAAATCTACAAGATATGGTTCTTCGGTGAATAAGGAAATTAGAATCTCTATAATTAAATATGGTGATCTGCCTCGATTACTCTATCTGATATTTCCATTATAAATTAAACTCTTCCGTCCCATTATTCTCACCATTCATATACTTTCTTTCTTAGTTCATACATCCAAAAGATTGCGAAAATGCTTAATCCAGTTCTAATACTTGATATTTTCCTAATTATCATTTCCGTCATCCTTCTTTCCAAATCTTCCACCAGTGAAATCTGTTTATTTCTACTATTACCTTGGGTGATACTATTCTTAATTATACCGTGTCTTTATATTGCTATTCTTATTAATATCCATGGTTTGTGACTTCCGTGTTGTTATTGGGCTTTATATTTTCTCTTATATTTTAGATCTCTTTGCCCTTTTATTCTCTTCTCAACCTCTAGTAAAGCAAGTAATGGTCCAGAATTTGTAAGTATGGAATTTCGAATGAACTTAATGTTCTAAACAAGAAAGAACGTAATAGCACGATTTGATTTGTCAAATTACCTGAATCACTGAGAATAGAACTATCTAGAATATACTTTCTTTATATGTTCAGAAGTTAAGCAGAATGAAAGAGTTATGTAACATGGCACATGATGATGTTATGAACTGTGAATCATCACGTTTCATTAGAAACTCATCATGACTTACTGTAATATAATCACGTTAATCAAGTGTCATTATATTATACTAACTCATGCTTCAGTTCCCTACACTACTTCAATAACATTCATATTTTGAATTCGAATTTTTCCAGAATTTGGAAACTAAAACAGTTTCCTTTCTGATGTTACACTGATATCTCGAAGAGATAAATGAATTCAGATAAGAGTAGTTATGAAAATATCTTCGAAAATATCGAGGATATTTATAATGAAAGATACGATAATATCTTAGAATTTTAGAATCATAGTGTGATGAAGAAATTCATTCACAATGATTTAAAGAAATTAAGAAGTAAGGTATTCGCTAAAATTTTCATCAGAATCAGAATCATCAGGATTCTTTGAAGGAAGATTTAGTCTTTGTGATTTGTCCACGGCCTCCTTCATGGTTTGCTCAATCCGTTTTCCAATTTTAAACTTTTTCCGAGCTTTGCCAACACACTATTATTTATTATTAAACTTCTGACGATTAAGGTCATTTACGGTTGTCTACAGTTTCTGCTGCTTCATTCAGCTTTTTCAACCTTCCGAGTATTAATTCGCAGATTAGGTTCTTTTCAGAATTTCAGAATGGAAGATCATAATTCTAAGAGGTGAATGTTATATGTATACATATAACTTTTGATGTAGAAACGTTGCGAGATTCCAAATATTGATTGCTAATTCCCGGTAATTGGTATGACAATTCCCGTTACAAGGTGCGGATGAGTATACGATAAGGTTTCAATGAATATGATGATCCTTCGGAAAGTCAAGATCAATGAAGTTGTTGGTAAGTTTACTGCTAATGTGGCGGAATATAAAAGGTTCCCTAGTGACGATGACGAAAAAGGCAATCATATATATCAAGGTTATAATAAGGCTAATCCGACTGAAAAGTCGAAGTTGACTTGCTGAAGCTGTGACAAAATTGACTACTTTGGAAAGGGATTGTTAAATTATTTTTGGTAATAACAATGCCAAAGGAGCTAGCTCAGATACGTGTAAAACGTTTACTCAGGTTCTGGGTGTTTTCAGGTGCATAACTATATGTATTAATCTCTTCTTCCGTAGATGAAGTGCGGTTGGTTCATCCTATCGATTGAAGTGTTTTCAAGAATTATGAAAGGTTTGAACGCAAATTGTAATCGTCAAGATACAAATGAGGTTTAAGATGAAATCAAGTGGAAAACTTGAAGAATTGATTAGTTTCATATGTTATAATCAATATTTTAATTCATTTTAATTTTCCAATGTTGGCAGTCCACAGTTGATAGTCCACAGTTAACAGTCCAGTAATTCATATATAGTTTAATATATAATATTCGAATTAATTAATACGTATCGTGACCCGATATTTAAAGTGCATAAAATAAATAACAGAAATTAAATGACGATAAATAAAATTGCGAGAATATAAATTGCGATAATTAAATTGCGATAAATAAAATGTAATCAGTTAGCTAGGAACAGTTAGCGTGGATTCTTAACAAAATTTCTCATAGTTAATTTGTTTGTTTCTAACAAATTTTATTTTGTCCAATGTTTTCTTCATTATGCCACTTGTTGAATTCTGGTAAATCAAAATCCAAATATGAAATTGAATGAAACTGGTTATTTTGTGGTGAACGGATTCGTATATTGGTGGTTGTAAATAGGATAGTAAATGACTGTTGAATTAGATTTGAAAGAATGTACAGTGTACTTATTAATGTGAAATCTAAATATTCCTCGGGTATTACCTACCCATTAAAATATTTTCACCATTAACAGTTTGTACGAAAGAATTTTCAGTTACAATCTTTATAAAAATATATATACATATATATTTTCATCAGAGGTAATTATGGATTTAATGAGTCAATATGATATTAAACTCATTTGATTTTCGGTTTGAGCTAGAATAAATAATCTCTAAAACTTTTGGAAACCACATATTCTTCGCAGAATATTTCTTCAATGAAGTTATGAATTAATACTTCATCGTTCATTGTTGTTGGTACTCCTTGGTATCTATGGTGCGTACGACGTTGATGCTCGAGGTACAAATTGTGATATCGAGGTATGGGATGAGGATGTCGTTGTAGCTAGTAGGTTTTGCACCATATTTTCCAAGGCTATAACTCGGGCGCGAAGTTCGTTGACTTCTTCCATTATTCCGGGTTGATTGTCGGTCAGAACGAGCGGATGAATAAGGTTTAGAATTTTAGATAGAATATAATCGTGGTGAGATATTCGAGAAATGAGGGTGAAAATGGTGTTTTAGACTGGTTCGCCGGTAAGTGCTTCAGGTTCATCGCCAAGAAGGAAATTTGGTTGATGGAAAGTATCGCCTTCTTCTCGTCTCCATTGATTAAGTCGACTACGAACTCATCAGATAAATTAGGGATGAATGATTGGTTGATTCATTCTAGTGATGCATGCTTTCGGAGCTCAGGTGGATATCCATATTGGAATAGCTGTCGAAATCTGAGGAATTCGAACTGGTTGAGGGATCCATCTCGTACGATCAGATGGAGGATTTTTTGATATGAAATGATTTTCGAATATTGGATGATATTCTAACAACATAGAATATATATATATATATATATATATATATATATATATATATATATATATATATATATATATATATATATATATATATAGTACTAAAGATTTCGTAGACTAAGGAGGAATTTATGGCATATGTCAGGCAAGTCTACAGTAACAGATGTGCTAAGATATGAGTTATCAGATACGCTAAGATATGAATTTTGTTTATACACTATTCATGCAGTCAATGCAGTAAAACGTGTCTAGACTAAGAATGATAAACAGGTAATTTCCTAAGGATGATAAGCAGGTAATTTTTGACACGAAATGATAAGCAAAACTTTTGACATGCAGACACGGTCGAAGTCCAGACCCACTAATGCATCTAAACAGATATCGGTTAGACACACTAATACAAGACCTGGTTCGCTAAGACCACCGCTCTGATACCAACTAAAAGGACCCGTCCTAATCCATCTGAACGAATACATTACATTTGGTTACATCGCGAGGTACTTGACCTCTATATGATACATTTTACAAACATTGCATTCGTTTTGAAAAGACAAACTTTCCTTACATCGAAAGTTGACGATATGCATACCATTTCATAATACATCCAACTATAATTGACTTAATAATAATCTTGATGAACTCAACGACTCAAATGTAACGTCTTTTGAAATATGTCATGAATGACTCCAAGTAATATCTCTAAAATGAGCAAATGCACAGCGGAAGATTTCTTTAATACCTGAGAATAAGCATGCTTTCAAGTGTCAACCAAAAGGTTGGTGAGTTCATAGGTTTATCATAAAATAATAAAATTCATCATTTTGATTGACCACAAGATTTAAATCCTGCATGGTATAAATGGGCCCGAATCCTATACCCACCTGTAATGTACATGCGATATCTTTTAAATACAGTACACCTTTCTCGTGTACGAAATCATCTTTCATAAATCTTAGTAACCGTACACATATCTCGTGCACAAAAATAACATACACAAAACCTGTGTATAAAATCATTCTCTGGATACATAACATTCACTTTTCATTACTTTCATAGCTGGCTTGGTGACCGACCTTAACATATAATGCGCATCAATAATATCCCCAAAACAGAACGTCTCGTCTGTATAATAATCATATAAACTTCGAAGTACTAAACACCACGCCCACTAGCTCTTCCGTCTAGTGAACATTCTGGGTGGGGGTGTTAAACCCGGTAGCTACCTTTAGGATTCGCGTGAATTAGGGCCATACCCGATTCTAATTCTTAGGTTACCAAGCAATAATAATTAGGGGAAAATATTCACAACAATTAGTGGCAATTATCACGTCCGACTAATTCAATAACAATCCACAGAACTTCTGTCTGCATAATAATTTATTCGAGGAATGTTTTGCTTGTGTCTATCTCGTCAAACATTTATAAAAGCATTTCATGTATTCGCAGTTCAAAAATATATTTCAAAAGCATTTAATAAAGCAGTTGTAAAAACAGCGCATGTATTCTCAGTCCCAAAAGAGTAAAAGGGAATCAAATGAACTCACCATATTATATTTTGTAGTAAAAATACATATGACGACATTGAACAAGTGTGGGGTTAGCCTCGGATTCACGAACCTATATCATATATATATATATATATATATATATATATATATATATATATATATATATATATATATATTAACACATTGTAATCGTACAAATATATATTAATATATATATTATTTCAATTGGTTATATATATATATATATATATATATATATATATATATATATATATATATATATATATATACATACATATATATATATATATACATATATATATATATATATATATATATAGTAAGTATTTTAATAACAATTTTTATTGTAATAATATTAATATTAATAATAATATTAATAATAATAATAATAATAATAATAATAATAATAATAATAATAATAATGATAAAGATTAATAAATTAGTTTTTACCATCATCATGTATTATCATTATTATCTTGGCATCATGATCATCATCATCATCATTTCTTACGCCATCATCATCACCATCATACATCGTGAATCATATTTATCATCTTCATTCATCATCATAACATCTCATGGTTTATCATCACCATCATAACATCTATCTCGTGACAGAAAATAAAAGAAATACGCAGCAGTAGGTTCAAACAGTCGACCCAAAAGAAAATTGGATCATGGCCCGACAACACTAGTATACGGCCCAAAATATAAAAACAGATTATCGGCCCAAAGTTTAAACAAGTTTACAGTTCAAAATTGGAAAACGTCTGCAATGTATAAAATTTAGTTTATTGCAAGTGGATTGTTTAATTTAATAGTTGTCGGCCATACCTCCTTTACTTTTGTGAAAACCGATAAGAGCAATCATCTTATCATTATCCTTCACGTACGACCCCATCATCTATCTATATTTTCGTTATAATAGAACTTGAAACTAGAAATAGAAACGATATAGAACTAGCTTCCGTAGTTGTAGTTGGTGGTGGTAGGGTGCGTTCTTTGAAGATGATGATGGAAGATGGCAGGTTAAACATAAAATATAAAGGTGGTTGTTTGATAATGGTTGTGTTGGGTTGGGTTTAATCGATCAAGAAAGCAAACTTCAAGGGTGTTTAACTTTCGTTCCAGGCTGAAACAGAAACAGTCTAGTAACACTAGTAGTGAACAACAATCGTTGGTGTTTGTGGATTCATGTATGATCATTATCATATCACTCGGCTCAAAAGAAAAATGAAATCACGGCCCAAGTTTATATTAGTTTACGTTGTAAAAGAACCATACATAATGATTTGGTTATTTCGTGGGGTCTTCAACCTCTTTTACTGTTATACCCACTACAATATGGCTTGTCATTAACATTAACATTTTAGAGCAAAGGAGCACAACCCCACTATCTATATAATCGGTCCACATAAAGGAAAAAGAATTTCTTCACCATTTGCTAGTTATTTTAATATTCCTCATCTTTATTTAACTCGACACAGAAGTAGGAACGGAAAAGAAAAAAAATAATAGGTAATAGTGGTGGATGGTACGAACCAAGAAGTACCATGTGGTTTTTTAGCTGTACATACAACAGGTATAGCAGCAATTTGTAGGTGATCTCGAGAAGTTCATAATGATGTTTTATTATTCAAAACTAAACAGAAACATTGGACTGTAGCAACTGTAGTTGTTGCAATTTTAAATGAAAATGAAGCTGGGCAGTAGTATTACCGATTGTAGGGTGTTTGACGGTTTTGGGTTGAGATATGTTTGAGACAGAAAGAGAAACAGAAGCAGATGCAGTATATGTCGATGGTAGTTCGGTTAAAAACAGGAGCAACAAACCACATTCATAGATTGTTCAAAATATAATTGAAATGGAAATAAGGAGACGAGTTGATGGTGGTTGAATGATTATCACACTGTTGAGTCGAAGGAGGGTGGTTGAGTTGTAATCAAAAATGATATCAACTTAAGCATGATCGATTGTGGGTTTGTTGGTGGTCTTCGTTCCCGTTAAACGGCAAGCAAAAAGTGTGTCGATATAAGTGGGTTTCGAGTAGCAGGATCACGAAGAAGGAGGTGATAGAAGGTTTTAAGGTTTCAACAAAGGAGAAAGAGAGATAGTAAAAGAGGTGGTGATTGTAGACGGTGGTGATGTAGAGTGATGGTAGAAGCTTGATAGTGGAGAGGGTTGTTGATGGTTTACATGAGCAATTTGTAGTGAGTTTGAGATGATTTTAAAGTGACTCGATTTATGGTGGCCAAAGGTTGTGATAGTTGATGGAGGTCCGGTGATCATGAAGGAAGCCGGTGGGTTTATCATGGTGAAGATGATGAGTGTGTTTTTTTTAATATCTATAACTTATGAATATGTATCTTGTTAGATACTCCCGTGAAATTTATATTGTAAAGGCAAAACACATTTAGTAATTTATAATAATATAATATATTAATAATAGTGATACACAGTATCAATCACGAATCCTATGATTTCAATAATTTAACAGTAAAGTTGCCTCTTAATTGGATTTATTGTGCTGACAATTTTCACAGACTGTGTATCGTGTACTATTTGAAATTAGTGGCGGATAAAAAGTCTTCGGAAAAATTTCATATTTTTAATTCAAATATCTTTATTTATTTTGGTCATTATGGTATAAAATTCGGTCATTAACTATTAAATAAAATTTACATTAATTATTCACTCCCAACCCCAAGTAAAATATAAAAAGTTTTAAAATTTAATAAATAGCTCCTAAATACATTTTTACTAAGCCTATTATTTATAAAACCCATTTTCGGATCACCGTTTATTTTAAAATTATATAAGTTTGAATTTAACTTGCTTTAATATCAATCGAAACATCAAACTAGAATTACAATTATTTAATATTTATTTTTAATATACTTTTATTTATATATAGATATGTTTTTAAATAACTATTATAATATCATGTTTCATAACAACAATATTTTAAATTATATTTTCAAGTATTATACATATATATATATATATATATATATATATATATATATATATATATATATATATATATATGTATGTATATATACACACATATCTATTTATAATTAATTGTTCGTGAATCGTCGGAAATGGTCGAAGGTTAACTGCATTCATGTAAACAAATTCAAAAATTTTCAGACTCAACATTACAGACTTTGCTTATCGTGTCGGAAACGTATAAAGATTAAGTTTAAATTTGGTCGAAAATTCCCGGGTCGTCACAGTATGCACATGGAGTTTGATGAACAATACCATTTTCAGAACACAAAATATGCATTTAATTATTCACAAACTCTGTTCCATTATCACTTCTGAAAACTTTAACAGCTTTGTTAAACTGAGTTTTTAACATATTTGTGAAAATTTTAATTTGTTCTATGACTTGATCTTTGGTTTTAATCATGTACACCCAAACAGCCCTGTTGTAATCATCTACAACAGTAAGGAAAAACCTATAGTCATCTTTACTTGTAACTCTATAAGGACCCCAAAGATCTAAATGAACAAGATCACCAACATTTTGACTTTTATGTTCACTTAGTGGAAAAGGTTCTCTTATTTTCTTTGCGTTATGGCATGTTTCACATGGAAGATCATCTACAACATTCACTATATTTAATTTATTTTTCAAAACATGTAAAACAGGATCAGAAGGATGTCCTAGTCTATTATGCCAAATAACAAAAGACTCATAAGAGAAAACACTATTACAGCTAAACACATAATCACCTTTAGGTAAATCAAACAAATACAGACCACCACTTTCACTACCAGTCCCTTTTATCATCTTTGCATTGTAGTCCTGTATATAGAATTTAGAGATATCAAAAACAACCTTAACCTTATTATCCTTAGCAAGTCTACTAACAGATAAAAGACTAACACAATACCCTGGAACAACAAGAACATCATACTATGTTACAGAATCTGTTAAGTTTAAATTTCCATCTTTATTAATTCTGGCTTCAGTTCCATTAGGATGACAAACTTCTAAATTTAGACTAGAAATATCTACAATATCATGTAAACCTTTTTCAGACACAGTCATATGATGATTAGCTCTAGAATCAATAATCCAACCTTGATTGGAATTAACATCACTATTGAAATTAAAAAATCTTTTAAATTTTTTGTTAAAAAACACATTATAATTATAAAACCTACCCGCCATACATGACTGCACCTCAGGTTGACCAGTGGTATTATTATCACTTAACAAACTCATTAACTTGACCATTTGATCATTTGTGAGACTGAAAGGAGCAGAACCAGAAGAACTAGGTGTAGAAGCAGATTTATCTGAAATAGAATTATTTGAAGAAAAATTTCTGGAAGAACCAGAATTAGTACTAGAATTAGAATTAGAGGGTCTTTTAAATCCAGGAGGATATCCAACAATTTCAAAACATCTATCAATAGTATGTCCAATCTTATTACACTTAGTACATTTAAGATTAGGATTGGGACCTCTATTAGGTTGATTATTGAATCTGTTGTTGTAATTATTAAATCTAGTGTTGCTATTGTTGTTGTTATTATAATTTTTTCCAGTTTGAGCAACAAAGGCAGACACATTTCCTTTACCAGATTCTTTAATAGGACACCCCCTAAGAGACTCTTCTCTAGATATAATGGCATAAGGCCCTTTAACATCAGGAACACGTTCTCTAGACAGAATATTACTTCTAGTAGACATATAAGCATCATCAAGACCCATTAGAAACTGCATAAGTTTTTGCATTTTATTATGTTGAGAAAATTCAGAAGCAGCATCACAAGTACATTTAGGTAACTTAACTAATGCATCATATTGTTTCCATAAAGAGTTTAAAGTATGATAATAGTCAGAAATTGATTGTCCATTTTGTTTTATTGTAGTTATTTTATAATGCAGATTAAACACAATAGACCCATCAATTTTATCATTTGTCTCTTGCAATTCTTTCCAAACCACAAAAGCATCAGTAGAAAAAATTTGACCACTATGAAGTTCTTCTGACATGGAACCAAGGATCCATGACAAAACAACATTATTACATCTATTCCAATGATTAGCCAAGACTTCATCTTCTTCATCTTTTTTTATAGTTCCATCTATAAAACTAATTTTATTTTTTGTTCCCAAAGCCAATAACATGGATCTACTCCAGATGTTATAGTTTTCTGTTCCTTTTAGTTTAATAGAAATAAAAGGTGTTCCAGTTGTAGTGTCACTTGCATGAAGATACAAAGGATCACCAAAATCAAGTTTGTTAATCAGTGTTTTAGATGTAGTATCATCAATATCAGATCCAGACATGGTAGCAAATAATCAAATAGCACAGAAAACACAAAGAAAACAAATCACAGATAACAAAAACAAGCAATAAATCTAAACAAATAGCACACAATAACCGCAACAAATCCACGGTTCATGTAGTGACCCGAACTTTTCCATGTTTATATATATTAATTGAGATTGATATTTACATGATTAAATGTTTCCAACATGTTAAGCAATCAAACTTGTTAAGACTTGATTAATTGAAATATGTTTCATATAGACAATTGACCACCCAAGTTGACCGGTGATTCACGAACGTTAAAACTTGTAAAAACTATATGATGACATATATATGGATATATATATATATAGTTAACATGATACTATGATAAGTAAATATATCATTAAGTATATTAACAATGAACTACATATGTAAAAACAAGACTACTAACTTAATGATTTTTAAACGAGACATATATGTAACGATTATCGTTGTAAAGACATTTAATGTATATATATCATATTAAGAGATATTCATACATGATAATATCATGATAATATAATAATTTAAAATCTCATTTGATATTATAAACATTGGGTTAACAACATTTAACAAGATCGTTAACCTAAAGGTTTCAAAACAACACTTACATCTAACGACTAACGATGACTTAACGACTCAGTTAAAATGTATATACATGTAGTGTTTTAATATGTATTTATACACTTTTGAAAGACTTCAATACACTTATCAAAATACTTCTACTTAACAAAAATGCTTACAATTACATCCTCGTTCAGTTTCATCAACAATTCTACTCGTATGCACCCGTATTCATACTCGTACAATACACAGCTTTTAGATGTATGTACTATTGGTATATACACTCCAATGATCAGCTCTTAGCAGCCCATGTGAGTCACCTAACACATGTGGGAACCATCATTTGGCAACTAGCATGAAATATCTCATAAAATTACAAAAATATGAGTAATCATTCATGACTTATTTACATGAAAACAAAATTACATATCCTTTATATCTAATCCATACACCAACGACCAAAAACACCTACAAACACTTTCATTCTTCAATTTTCTTCATCTAATTGATCTCTCTCAAGTTCTATCTTCAAGTTCTAAGTGTTCTTCATAAATTCCAAAAGTTCTAGTTTCATAAAATCAAGAATACTTTCAAGTTTGCTAGCTCACTTCCAATCTTGTAAGGTGATCATCCAACCTCAAGAAATCTTTGTTTCTTACAGTAGGTTATCATTCTAATACAAGGTAATAATCATATTCAAACTTTGGTTCTATTTCTATAACTATAACAATCTTATTTTAAGTGATGATCTTACTTGAACTTGTTTTCGTGTCATGATTCTGCTTCAAGAACTTCGAGCCATCCAAGGATCCATTGAAGCTAGATCCATTTTTCTCTTTTCCAGTAGGTTTATCCAAGGAACTTAAGGTAGTAATGATGTTCATAACATCATTCGATTCATACATATAAAGCTATCTTATTCGAAGGTTTAAACTTGTAATCACTAGAACATAGTTTAGTTAATTCTAAACTTGTTAGCAAACAAAAGTTAATCCTTCTAACTTGACTTTTAAAATAAACTAAACACATGTTATATATCTATATGATATGCTAACTTAATGATTTAAAACCTGGAAACACGAAAAACACCGTAAAACCGGATTTACGCCGTCGTAGTAACACCGCGGGCTGTTTTGGGTTAGTTAATTAAAAACTATGATAAACTTTGATTTAAAAGTTGTTATTCTGAGAAAATGATTTTTATTATGAACATGAAACTATATCCAAAAATTATGGTTAAACTCAAAGTGGAAGTATGTTTTCTAAAATGGTCATCTAGACGTCGTTCTTTCGACTGAAATGACTACCTTTACAAAAACGACTTGTAACTTATTTTTCCGACTATAAACCTATACTTTTTCTGTTTAGATTCATAAAATAGAGTTCAATATGAAACCATAGCAATTTGATTCACTCAAAACGGATTTAAAATGAAGAAGTTATGGGTAAAACAAGATTGGATAATTTTTCTCATTTTAGCTACGTGAAAATTGGTAACAAATCTATTCCAACCATAACTTAATCAAATTATATTGTATATTATGTAATCTTGAGATACCATAGACATGTATACAATGTTTCGACCTATCATGTCGACACATCTATATATATTTCGGAACAACCATAGACACTCTATATGTGAATGTTGGAGTTAGCTATACAGGGTTGAGGTTGATTCCAAAATATATATAGTTTGAGTTGTGATCAATACTGAGATACGTATACACTGGGTCGTGGATTGATTCAAGATAATATTTATCGATTTATTTCTGTACATCTAACTGTGGACAACTAGTTGTAGGTTACTAACGAGGACAGCTGACTTAATAAACTTAAAACATCAAAATATATTAAAAGTGTTGTAAATATATTTTGAACATACTTTGATATATATGTATATATTGTTATAGGTTCGTGAATCAACCAGTGGCCAAGTCTTACTTCCCGACGAAGTAAAAATCTGTGAAAGTGAGTTATAGTCCCACTTTTAAAATCTAATATTTTTGGGATGAGAATACATGCAGGTTTTATAAATGATTTACAAAATAGACACAAGTACGTGAAACTACATTCTATGGTTGAATTATCGAAATCGAATATGCCCCTTTTTATTAAGTCTGGTAATCTAAGAATTAGGGAACAGACACCCTAATTGACGCGAATCTTAAAGATAGATCTATTGGGCTTAACAAACCCCATCCAAAGTACCGGATGCTTTAGTACTTCGAAATTTATATCATATCCGAAGGGTGTCCCGGAATGATGGGGATATTCTTATATATGCATCTTGTTAATGTCGGTTACCAGGTGTTCACCATATGAATGATTTTTATCTCTATGTATGGGATGTGTATTGAAATATGAAATCTTGTGGTCTATTATTATGATTTGATATATATAGGTTAAACCTATAACTCACCAACATTTTTGTTGACGTTTTAAGCATGTTTATTCTCAGGTGATTATTAAGAGCTTCCGCTGTCGCATACTTAAATAAGGACGAGATTTGGAGTCCATGCTTGTATGATATTGTGTAAAAACTGCATTCAAGAAACTTATTTTGTTATAACATATTTGTATTGTAAACCATTATGTAATGGTCGTGTGTAAACAGGATATTTTAGATTATCATTATTTGATAATCTACGTAAAGCTTTTTAAACCTTTATTGATGAAATAAAGGTTATGGTTTGTTTTAAAATGAATGCAGTCTTTGAAAAACGTCTCATATAGAGGTCAAAACCTCGCAACGAAATCAATTAATATGGAACGTTTTTAATCAATAAGAACGGGACATTTCAGTTGGTATCAGAGCGTTGGTCTTAGAGAACCAGAATTTTGCATTAGTGTGTCTTATCTAGTTTGTTAAGATGCATTAGTGAGTCTGGACTTCGACCGTGTTTACTTGAAAAATGATTGCTTAACAAATTTTGTTGGAAACTATATATTTTTAACATGTGAATATTATGTGATATATTAATCTCTTAACGCGTTTGATATTATGTGATAGATGTCTACCTCTAGAACAAGTCCCATTGACTCACCTAATAATAATGAAGAGTCAAATGTAAATTGGAATGATTCGTGGACTGATTCACAAGTTCTCGAAGAGGAACCGGAAGAAGAGTCGGAACCGGAAGAAGAGTCGGAACCGGAAGAAGAATCGGAACCGGAAGAAGAATCGGAACCGGATGAAGAAATAGAACCGGTGGGGGAAATAATAAAACAGTTAAGTAAAAGAAAATCCTCAACCAACCGACCAAGGTTAATATGGTCAATGGTGTTTCCGCCAAGGAAGCAAAATATTGGGAGGATTACCAATTCTCCGATGAATTGGATTCCGACGAGAATTCCGATGATGTTATAGAAATTACGCCAACTGAATATAAAAAGGCAAAAGAAAATAATAAGGGAAAGGGCATAAAAATAGAGAAATCTAATTCCAACCCCGATGAACTTTATATGTATCGTCAACCCCCGAAGTCCTTAAGTTGTAACAATGACCCAGGAACCTCTAAACCACCAGGTTTTTCTAAACCGTTGTGGAAAATAACAGCTAGTATTAGGGAAACATCATATATCCCTAGAAACTTGGCAAAACGAACCAAAACCGAAGAAGAAGAAACAAGCGAGTCGGAATAAGATAGTTGTATTCGTGTGGTGTAATATATGTAATATAGTGTGCTTATACTTTATGATATATGTAAAAATTGCTTGTATTAATAAGTATTTTTTTTTATGAATCTAACTCTTGTCTATTTTACAGTATAAAAACACAAAATGGATAGACAACCCAATATTTTAAGAGACCTACCCGGAGACATGATTGATGAAATCTTGTCTAGAGTCGGTCAGAATTCTTCGACACAACTATTTAAGGCGAGATCTGTTTGTAAGACATTCGAAGAACGTTCCAAGAATGCCTTGGTTTATAAAAGGCTTTCGTTCGAAAGACGGGGGATATCACATTGGGAAATCCATAAATTACGATGTGTTTACTTTGACGCATATATTGCGGGGAACCCAAATGCTATTTTACGCAATGGGTTAAGAAATTATTTTGACTCAATATATCCGAATATTGGACTTCGTGATTTAGAAAAAGCGGCTAACATGCAACATAAAGAAGCATGTTATGCTTATGGATTAGTAATGTTTGCTTCTCACCAAAGTGAGAACAAGAACATCGGCCTACAACTATTAAACAAAACGTTCCCACAAGTGACGGAGTCGGTAATTGGGGTAAGAAATGAGGTTTTTAGATTGTTACGGGACTGTTGGACATTACGTAACCCTCGTCCCTTTGACGACGTTACAACACGCTGTCTTATCAACGGCCATAACGGTTATGTTCCACAAGACCAAGGATGGGAAGTAGTCCTAGTAAAACCAGAATGCATGACTTGTTTCTGGATGTATGAATTACGTGTCTTTATTGCCTTTGCTGAACGACTTGTGTACTAGCTAGAATTATCTTCACAACTATCTTGTATCAAAGTTATTGTGTGCTATATTTCATGCTTTATGTAAAATAAGCGGTATTGTAAGTTTGTAAAATATTGTATAAAAGTTTGAACGCGAAATATTATTATAATCAGTTTTTCATATAGAATTGTAGTAGTTGAATTGTATATTAGCTACTAAGTATGAACTTAACGGGTAGGTACTACCCGAATTTAAACTTATAAAACGCTAATATGAAGAAAAAGCTTTTATAAATGAGTTCATATTATGCTACGAAATACTATTAACTACTCTTAATATTCTGTATGATTAACTTGTTCCATTTGATAATTTTGAAGGAAATGGCACCGACTACTCGACACACCGTGAATATGAATGAAGAGGAATTCCGTACTTTTCTAGCTTCAAACATAGCCGCAGTACAGGCTGCGCTACATACCAACAATAACCTTGGATCTAGCAGTACAGGAAATCATGTAGGATGCACCTACAAAGAATTCACTGCCTGCAAACCTTTGGAATTTGATGGAACGGAAGGACCGATCGGATTGAAATGGTGGACCGAGAAGGTCGAATCGGTGTTTGTCATAAGTAAGTGTATTGAAGAGGACAAAGTGAAGTACGCTACGCATACCTTCACAGGTTCTGCGTTAACATGGTGGAATACCTATCTAGAGCAAGTGGGACAAGACGATGCGTACGCACTACCGTGGTCAGCATTCAAGCACTTGATGAACGAGAAGTACCGTCCCAGAACCGAGGTCAATAAGCTCAAGACAGAACTTAGAGGGTTACGAACCCAAGGATTTGATATTACCACGTACGAAAGACGATTCACAGAATTGTGCCTATTGTGTCCGGGAGCATTCGAAGATGAGGAAGAGAAGATCGACGCGTTTGTGAAAGGATTACCGGAAAGAATCCAAGAAGATATAAGTTCACACGAGCCCGCCTCCATACAACAGGCATGTAGAATGGCTCACAAACTAGTGAACCAGATTGAAGAAAGAATTAAAGAACAGACTGCTGAAGAGGCCAATGTGAAGCAAGTCAAAAGAAAGTGGGAGGAAAACGGTGATAAGAATCACCAATACAGCAACAACAGCAATTACAACAATAATCGCAACAATTATCCCAACAATCGCAACATCAATCGCAACTACAACAAACGGCCCAACAACAACAACAACAACAACAACAACAACAACAGCAACTACAACAATCATACCAACAACAATAATAACCGCAACAGCAACAACAATCAGAAGCAGCTATGCCAAAGGTGTGAAAAGTATCACTCGGGGTTCTGCACCAAATTTTGCAACAAGTGTAAAAGAAATGGTCATAGCGCGGCGAAGTGTGAGGTCTACGGTCCAGGGGTTAATAGAACGAAAGGAACAAATGGTGTCGGAACGAGTAATGGCGGAGCAAGTAGTGTAGGAGCAAGTTATGCCAATGTAGTTTGTTATAAATGTGGAAAACCGGGCCACATTATTAGAAATTTCCCGAACCAGGAGAACACGAATGGACAAGGCCGCGGAAGAGTTTTCAATATTAATGCGGCAGAGGCACAGGAAGACCCGGAGCTTGTTACGGGTACGTTTCTTATTGACAATAAACCTGCTTACGTTTTATTTGATTCGGGTGCGGATAGAAGCTATATGAGTAGAGATTTTCGTGCTAAATTAAGTTGTCCATTGACACCTTTGGACAGTAAATTTTTACTCGAATTAGCAAATGGTAAATTAATTTCAGCAGATAATATATGTCGGAATCGAGAAATTAAACTGGTTAGTGAAACATTTAAGATTGACTTGATACCAGTAGAGTTAGGGAGTTTTGATGTGATAATTGGTATGGACTGGTTGAAAGAAGTGAAAGCAGAGGTCGTTTGTTACAAAAATGCAATTCGCATTATACGAGAAAAAGGAAAACCCTTAATGGTGTACAGAGAAAAGGGCAACACGAAGCTACATCTTATTAGTAATTTGAAGGCACAAAAACTAATAAGAAAAGGTTGCTATGATGTTCTAGCACACGTCGAGAAAGTACAAACTGAAGAAAAGAGCATCAATGATGTTCCCATTGCAAAAGAATTTCCCGATGTATTTCCGAAAGAATTACCGGGATTACCCCCACATCGATCCGTTGAATTTCAAATAGATCTTGTACCAGGAGCTGCACCAATAGCTCGTGCTCCTTACAGACTCGCACCCAGCGAGATGAAAGAACTGCAAAGCCAATTACAAGAACTTTTAGAGCGTGGTTTCATTCGACCAAGCACATCACCGTGGGGAGCTCCTGTTTTGTTTGTCAAGAAGAAAGATGGTACATTCAGGTTGTGTATCGACTACCGAGAGTTGAACAAACTTACCATCAAGAACCGCTACCCACTACCGAGAATCGACGACTTATTTGATCAACTACAAGGCTCGTCTGTTTATTCAAAGATTGACTTACGTTCCGGGTATCATCAAATGCGGGTGAAAGAAGATGATATTCCAAAGACTGCTTTCAGAACACGTTACGGTCATTACGAGTTTATGGTCATGCCGTTTGGTTTAACTAATGCACCAGCTGTGTTCATGGACCTTATGAACCGAGTGTGTGGACCATACCTTGACAAGTTTGTCATTGTTTACATTGATGACATACTTATTTACTCAAAGAATGACCAAGAACACGGTGAACATTTGAGAAAGGTGTTAGAAGTATTGAGGAAGGAAGAATTATACGCTAAGTTTTCAAAGTGTGCATTTTGGTTGGAAGAAGTTCAATTCCTCGGTCACATAGTGAACAAAGAAGGTATTAAGGTGGATCCGGCAAAGATAGAAACTGTTGAAAAGTGGGAAACCCCGAAAACTCCAAAACACATACGCCAGTTTTTAGGACTAGCCGGTTACTACAGAAGGTTCATCTAAGACTTTTCCAGAATAGCAAAACCCTTGACTGCATTAACGCATAAAGGGAAGAAATTTGAATGGAATGATGAACAAGAGAAAGCGTTTCAGTTATTGAAGAAAAAGCTAACTACGGCACCTATATTGTCATTGCCTGAAGGGAATGATGATTTTGTGATTTATTGTGACACATCAAAGCAAGGTCTCGGTTGTGTATTAATGCAACGAACGAAGGTGATTGCTTATGCGTCTAGACAATTGAAGATTCACGAACAAAATTATACGACGCATGATTTGGAATTAGGCGCGGTTGTTTTTGCATTAAAGACTTGGAGGCACTACTTATATGGGGTCAAAGGTATTATATATACCGACCACAAAAGTCTTCAACACATATTTAATCAGAAACAACTGAATATGAGGCAGCGTAGGTGGATTGAATTGTTAAATGATTATGACTTTGAGATTCGTTACCACCCGGGGAAGGCAAATGTGGTAGCCGATGCCTTGAGCAGGAAGGACAGAGAACCCATTCGAGTAAAATCTATGAATATAATGATTCATAATAACCTTACTACTCAAATAAAGGAGGCGCAACAAGGAGTTTTAAAAGAGGGAAATTTAAAGGATGAAATACCCAAAGGATCGGAGAAGCATCTTAATATTCGGGAAGACGGAACCCGGTATAGGGCTGAAAGGATTTGGGTACCAAAATTTGGAGATATGAGAGAAATGGTACTTAGAGAAGCTCATAAAACCAGATACTCAATACATCCTGGAACGGGGAAGATGTACAAGGATCTCAAGAAATATTTTTGGTGGCCGGGTATGAAAGCCGATGTTGCTAAATACGTAGGAGAATGTTTGACGTGTTCTAAGGTCAAAGCTGAGCATCAGAAACCATCAGGTCTACTTCAACAACCCGAAATCCCGGAATGGAAATGGGAAAACATTACCATGGATTTCATCACTAAATTGCCAAGGACTGCAAGTGGTTTTGATACTATTTGGGTAATAGTTGATCGTCTCACCAAATCAGCACACTTCCTGCCAATAAGAGAAGATGACAAGATGGAGAAGTTAGCACGACTGTATTTGAAGGAAGTCGTCTCCAGACATGGAATACCAATCTCTATTATCTCTGATAGGGATGGCAGATTTATTTCAAGATTCTGGCAGACATTACAGCAAGCATTAGGAACTCGTCTAGACATGAGTACTGCCTATCATCCACAAACTGATGGGCAGAGCGAAAGGACGATACAAACGCTTGAAGACATGCTACGAGGATGTGTTATTGATTTCGGAAACAGTTGGGATCGACATCTACCGTTAGCAGAATTTTCCTACAACAACAGCTACCATTCAAGCATTGAGATGGCGCCGTTTGAAGCACTTTATGGTAGAAAGTGCAGGTCTCCGATTTGTTGGAGTGAAGTGGGGGATAGACAGATTACGGGTCCGGAGATTATACAAGAAACTACCGAGAAGATCATCCAAATTCAACAACGGTTGAAAACCGCCCAAAGTCGACAAAAGAGCTACGCTGACATTAAAAGAAAAGATATAGAATTTGAAATTGGAGAGATGGTCATGCTTAAAGTAGCACCTTGGAAAGAAGTTGTTCGATTTGGTAAACGAGGGAAATTAAATCCAAGGTATATTGGACCATTCAAGATTATTGATCGTGTCGGACCAGTAGCTTACCGACTTGAGTTACCTCAACAACTCGCGGCTGTACATAACACTTTCCACGTCTCGAATTTGAAGAAATGTTTTGCTAAAGAAGATCTCACTATTCCGTTAGATGAAATCCAAATCAACGAAAAACTTCAATTCATCGAAGAACCTGTCGAAATAATGGATCGTGAGGTTAAAAGACTTAAGCAAAACAAGATACCAATTGTTAAGGTTCGATGGAATGCTCGTAGAGGACCCGAGTTCACCTGGGAGCGTGAAGATCAGATGAAGAAGAAATACCCGCATCTATTTCCAGAAGATTCGTCAACACCTTCAACAGCTTAAAATTTCGGGACGAAATTTATTTAACGGGTAGGTACTGTAGTGACCCGAACTTTTCCATGTTTATATATATTAATTGAGATTGATATTTACATGATTAAATGTTTCCAACATGTTAAGCAATCAAACTTATTAAGACTTGATTAATTGAAATATGTTTCATATAGACAATTGACCACCCAAGTTGACCGGTGATTCACGAACGTTAAAACTTGTAAAAACTATATGATGACATATATATGGATATATATATATAGTTAACATGATACTATGATAATTAAATATGTCATTAAGTATATTAACAATGAACTACATATGTAAAAACAAGACTACTAACTTAATGATTTTTAAACGAGACATATATGTAACGATTATCGTTGTAAAGACATTTAATGTATATATATCATATTAAGAGATATTCATACATGATAATATCATGATAATATAATAATTTAAAATCTCATTTGATATTATAAACATTGGGTTAACAACATTTAACAAGATCGTTAACCTAAAGGTTTCAAAACAACACTTACATGTAACGACTAACGATGACTTAACGACTCAGTTAAAATGTATATACATGTAGTGTTTTAATATGTATTTATACACTTTTGAAAGACTTCAATACACTTATCAAAATACTTCTACTTAACAAAAATGCTTACAATTACATCCTCGTTCAGTTTCATCAACAATTCTACTCGTATGCACCCGTATTCGTACTCGTACAATACACAGCTTTTAGATGTATGTACTATTGGTATATACACTCCAATGATCAGCTCTTAGCAGCCCATGTGAGTCACCTAACACATGTGGGAACCATCATTTGGCAACTAGCATGAAATATCTCATAAAATTACAAAAATATGAGTAATCATTCATGACTTATTTACATGAAAACAAAATTACATATCCTTTATATCTAATCCATACACCAACGACCAAAAACACCTACAAACACTTTAATTCTTCAATTTTCTTCATCTAATTGATCTCTCTCAAGTTCTATCTTCAAGTTCTAAGTGTTCTTCATAAATTCCAAAAGTTCTAGTTTCATAAAATCAAGAATACTTTCAAGTTTGCTAGCTCACTTCCAATCTTGTAAGGTGATCATCCATCCTCAAGAAATCTTTTTTTCTTACAGTAGGTTATCATTCTAATACAATGTAATAATCATATTCAAACTTTGGTTCTATTTCTATAACTATAACAATCTTATTTTAAGTGATGATCTTACTTGAACTTGTTTTCGTGTCATGATTCTGCTTCAAGAACTTCGAACCATCCAAGGATCCATTGAAGCTAGATCCATTTTTATCTTTTCCAGTAGGTTTATCCAAGGAACTTAAGGTAGTAATGATGTTCATAACATCATTCGATTCATACATATAAAGCTATCTTATTCGAAGGTTTAAACTTGTAATCACTAGAACATAGTTTAGTTAATTCTAAACTTGTTCGCAAACAAAAGTTAATCCTTCTAACTTGACTTTTAAAATAAACTAAACACATGTTCTATATCTATATGATATGCTAACTTAATGATTTAAAACCTGGAAACACGAAAAACACCGTAAAACCGGATTTACGCCGTCGTAGTAACACCGCGGGCTGTTTTGGGTTAGTTAATTAAAAACTATGATAAACTTTGATTTAAAAGTTGTTATTCTGAGAAAATGATTTTTATTATGAACATGAAACTATATCCAAAAATTATGGTTAAACTCAAAGTGGAAGTATGTTTTCTAAAATGGTCATCTAGACGTCGTTCTTTCGACTGAAATGACTACCTTTACAAAAACGACTTGTAACTTATTTTTCCGACTATAAACCTATACTTTTTCTGTTTAGATTCATAAAATAGAGTTCAATATGAAACCATAGCAATTTGATTCACTCAAAACGGATTTAAAATGAAGAAGTTATGGGTAAAACAAGATTGGATAATTTCTCATTTTAGCTACGTGAAAATTGGTAACAAATCTATTCCAACCATAACTTAATCAACTTGTATTGTATATTATGTAATCTTGAGATACCATAGACACGTATACAATGTTTCGACCTATCATGTCGACACATCTATATATATTTCGGAACAACCATAGACACTCTATATGTGAATGTTGGAGTTAGCTATACAGGGTTGAGGTTGATTCCAAAATATATATAGTTTGAGTTGTGATCAATACTGAGATACGTATACACTGGGTCGTGGATTGATTCAAGATAATATTTATCGATTTATTTCTGTACATCTAACTGTGGACAACTAGTTGTAGGTTACTAACGAGGACAGCTGACTTAATAAACTTAAAACATCAAAATATATTAAAAGTGTTGTAAATATATTTTGAACATACTTTGATATATATGTATATATTGTTATAGGTTCGTGAATCAACCAGTGGCCAAGTCTTACTTCCCGACGAAGTAAAAATCTGTGAAAGTGAGTTATAGTCCCACTTTTAAAATCTAATATTTTTGGGATGAGAATACATGCAGGTTTTATAAATGATTTACAAAATAGACACAAGTACGTGAAACTACATTCTATGGTTGAATTATCGAAATCGAATATGCCCCTTTTTATTAAGTCTGGTAATCTAAGAATTAGGGAACAGACACCCTAATTGACGCGAATCTTAAAGATAGATCTATTGGGCTTAACAAACCCCATCCAAAGTACCTGATGCTTTAGTACTTCGAAATTTATATCATATCCGAAGGGTGTCCCGGAATGATGGGGATATTCTTATATATGCATCTTGTTAATGTCGGTTACCAGGTATTCACCATATGAATGATTTTTATCTCTATGTATGGGATGTGTATTGAAATATGAAATCTTGTGGTCTATTATTATGATTTGATATATATAGGTTAAACCTATAACTCACCAACATTTTTGTTGACGTTTTAAGCATGTTTATTCTCAGGTGATTATTAAGAGCTTCCGCTGTCGCATACTTAAATAAGGACGAGATTTGGAGTACATGCTTGTATGATATTGTGTAAAAACTGCATTCAAGAAACTTATTTTGTTATAACATATTTGTATTGTAAACCATTATGTAATGGTCGTGTGTAAACAGGATATTTTAGATTATCATTATTTGATAATCTACGTAAAGCTTTTTAAACCTTTATTGATGAAATAAAGGTTATGGGTTGTTTTAAAATGAATGCAGTCTTTGAAAAACGTCTCATATAGAGGTCAAAACCTCGCAACGAAATCAATTAATATGGAACGTTTTTAATCAATAAGAACGGGACATTTCAGTTCAGACACCTGTAAGGATGATTAACAAAATAAATGGTCTAGATCAATCTACAATTAATCAGGTTTTCATAGATCTCAAGGATCTAGATCAAGAGTTGGGTGTAGAGATCAAGTCAGGGTAATTAAAACACGAATAAACACGAGACTCCCCTTTGAAGACAAGATCGCAGCGGAAGACAAAGAAGAAACCCTAAATTTAAGTTTCTTTTGAAGATCTTCTGTAAACCAACCAATTGAGTCCAAAACATGTTTTATTGAACACAAAAGAAGCAACAAATCTTGAAGAATTAGTTCACCTTGTAAACACAATTAGAAACCAGATCCAGTCGAATAACACCTTGCCGCTCTGATACCATGTCAATAAACACAGATTTACCAGAACATAAATGAATAAATCAACAAATATTAATCAGAATCAAACAATCTTCAATCATCCACACTTGATTACAGAATAATAAAGAAATCTCTCACAAAACAAACTATAAATCTTTTAAAACATTATGTTTATGAAGATGAAGACAATACAGAATCGATCTCAATGCTAAATCAAGATGATTAACAATTGAGAGAATGAGGCAGTAAACCCTAGAATGAAAACGTTGAGAGAAAAATAAGATGCAGAATGTGTGTGTTGAATAAATTAAACGGGAAAAGGGTTTATATATTTTCTGGAAGAAAATATTGCACTTTAGCCCCTTGACTTCTTTTCTTTAGACTTGAGCCTAAAAATAATCTTGATGCCATAACACAAGTTGTGTTTTTATCACTTTAGCCACATAAATTAAAACTGCAACAATAGAACAGCATCAACTTCCCAAGCTTGATCTGCACTCTTTACAGCAACATCTACTCAACAAAGCAACCACAAAGAAGAATTTTCATATTCTCATCATAAAGAATAAGTACAGAAACAAACATTATAAGAAATTAGAATGAAGAATATAAATGATATTTATATTTTAACACATTCATACTTTCATAGCAGTATCACAATTCACGAGTCAGCTTAAAAATATAGTATTATTTGTCAGACAACCATGTAGCCATGCCAATACCCATTACATGGGCTGGCGACGATCCTCTACTCAACCATGGTCAGAACCATAAGGTTGTGTTAATCACGCTCTGGCTACATGGTCATAGTTAATCAACCAAACATGGGTTTTTCTGTCTTTTTAGGAATCAAGAAGAATACAGAGGTACGTGTTAACAATTGATATGCGGAATATGTTTGATTGTTTATTGATGATGAATTGATTGTTTATTGATAATGAAGTGAATGTTAACTGATCTTGATCTAAGTTGTAAACTAGAAAAAGATAAAAGAGAACAATAAACTTGAAGGACTATATTTTTAATAGATTTTTTGTTGGTTACTTGTACAATTACAAAGAAAACATATTTATACTATGAAAGTCTAACAGCTAATTCTAATACGGGTATGATTCCAAACACACTTTTGGAACCACTTTAATATAAAGGGAAAAGATTCTTTGTTGACCGTTTTCTTTGTAGCAGTTTGTGTGTTTTGTATGGTGACATATTCTATCACATTGTGACCCATCTAAGTCAATCTTGTGAAGTCTTAATATTGCTTGTGAGTCACCATAAATGGAAATACTAAAAAGGATCTTTCGGATCTAAGTAGTCATCATTCCTGTTTTTGATATTATTTGTTTTATTTTCTAACACTTCCCGTGGGATTTCCACAATTCAACTTGCCAAATGCATCATTGAAGAGTCTTCCGTTGACTAGGCAATCACGAGCTAGTCTTCAACTTTGTTCAGTCAATTCCAGACTTGAACTTCTTTGATTTGCCTCGATCATCAAGCTCCCGACATTGAAATGCCCCGTTCATATTAATTATAAACGTTTCATATTAATTGGTTTCTTTGCGAGATTTTGACCTCTATATGAGACGTTTTTCAAATCTTGCATTCGTTTTAAAAAAAAAAACCATAACCTTTATTATTGAATAAAGGTCTTAATGACATAATTTACATTGTCTATCAAAGACAATCTCCTCAAATAAATAAGTTTTTACACAACCCATTACAATATGATCAAATATATTACAAGAAATACTCCGAATGCAAGTTTAAACAATATAAACAATTATGCCGACTCCAAATCTTGACCTTGGGTTGGCATACGACAGCGGAAGCGTTTTTAATATTCACCTGAGAATAAACATGCTTAAAACGTCAACAAAAATGTTGGTGAGTCAAAGGTTTAATTTCTATATAATAATCATAACATTTAATAAGCCACAAGATTTCATTTAATTAAATACGCAGGATCATTACAACTGCAAAAATTATTCATACGATGAGTCGCCTGGTAACCGACCTTAACATAGAGCGCTTAAGATATCTGGCATCATACATTCCACTATTCAAATGTATGACAAGAACCCTTCGAAGTACTAAAGCATTTCCACTATTCGAAAATGGGGGTGGTTGGTGCCCGTAGATCTACCTTTAGGATTCGCGTCAATTAGTGTTTTTCACTAATTCTTAGGTTACCAAGCATAATAATAATAAGTACAGATATCCGGTATAACAAAACAATCGTAGAATGTAGTTTCATGAACTTGTGCTTATTTTGTAAAACATTTATAAATTTTGCATGTATTCTCATCCCAAAATAATTTAGATAGTAAAAATGGGACTATAACTCACTTGTGATGATTTCCGAATAGATGGTGATAAGACTTGGCCTTTTGACAAATTCACGAACCTAATAAATATATTCTTGTGTCAAGATATATATATATATATATATATATATATATATATATATATATATATATATATATATATATATATATATATAATTAATATTCCATACTTATGATACTTGTGATAATTTTAATTGTCCATTGTTAGTAGTCCAACGTTCGTAGTCCAATAGTCCAATAGTCCAACAGTATAAATATATATATAAATATAAATGCGTATATTGTGTTAGAATTCACTAACACTATAATATATTGTCTTAATATAATAAGACACATAATATGTATATTGTCTGAAGCAATCCACGACAAATTGTATACATGTCTCAGGCTCGATCACAACTCAAAGTATATAATATTTTAGAATCCACTTCGACCCACAGCTAACTCGAGATTACTACCAATGGTGTCTAATAGTTCGTTCCAATAATATATATAGAAGAAGTCAAAATAATATGTCAAAACTTTGTATACGAATCCACGGTAATCAAGTCATATATATATATATATATATATATATATATATATATATATATATATATATATATATATATATATATATATATATATATATATATATATATGGTGCCTTATGATCTTTATTAATACTATAATATATTGTCGTAGAACTTAATCACGACTATTATGAATTGTATTTCCATAAGTTCGGGAACAAGACATGTATAAATACATGTAGGATACAAGGTAAGTTAGCTAGAGTAAGGTTAGCATGCATTTTTATAAATCATGTCTGTAGCTAAAAATTAAGAAAAATATCCAATTTTGTTTTACCCATAATTTCTTCGTTACAAATCCGTTTTGAGTGATTCGAGTTGCCATGGTTTCGTATCGAACTCAACATTATTAATATTAACAGAAAAAGTATAGGTTTATAGTCGAAAATACAGCTTAGGTGTCAAATAAGAGAAGATAGTCATATCCGTCGTAAGAACGACATCTTGATGACCCTTTTGAAAAACACACTTTCACTTAGAGTTTAACCATGAATTTTGGATATATTTCATATCCACATAAAATAAGATTTTTCACCAAAGGAAATCTTTTAATTCAAAGTTTAAGATAGGTTTTTAAAATTAAACCCAAAACAGCTCCCGTTCGACTAAGACGGCGTATATTCGGTTTTAAGGTGTTCTTCGTGTTTACAAGTTTTATATCCTTATGTTAGCTTGAAATACTGTCATAATACATGTGTTGAAGTATTTCAAAAGTCAAGTTAGAAGGATTAAGTTTATTTGAAAACAAGTTTAGAAATAATCTAAACTGTGTTCTTTTTGTTATTAGTTATAAACTCAAAATAAGATAGCTATATGAATATGAATCGAATAAGACTATGAATAAGGTTACTACCTCAAATCAAATGAATAAAGTTGCTGGAGAAATATGGACAATATCTTGAGTTCAAAGATATCCTTGGTGGCTTGGAATTCTTGAAGTAAAATCATGAAATGAACAAAAGTTCGAATAAGAATTCTATCTTGATTTTAAGATAGTTATAGTTATATAAATTGAACCAAAGCTTATATATGATTATTACCTTGATTATAAGATGAAAGACTACTGGAATGAAAGTGGAATTCTTGATTCTAAAGAGTTTTTGAGTTCGATTAAAAAGGTTGGAAGTAATCTTCTTCAAATGGGTGGTTATTTTGATATGTTCTTGAAAGAGTTTTCTTATGGTGTTTAAGGCTTAGCTTATGACCCAAAGGTTGCTGAATATGGTGAAGGTTATGATTGTGTTTGAGTATGTGTATGTAGAGAGTAAATGATGTAGTAATCTTGAATCAAATGGATGTGTATTTATCCTCCATTTTGGCATGAGACATGGAGGAGACAAAAACAAATTTCCAATTTGTTATTTTGTGTAATAATATATGCTAACTTCCAATTTAAGTTCCCTCTCATCTAGGGAAGATCTAAATCTATTAAAAAGGTTGACTTTGATGTGTATATACCCATAGTAAATACCTTTAGAAGTTGTGTATGATACGGGTATGAATACCGAATAAATACGAGTAGAATTCTTGATGGAATTGAATGAGAATATGAGTATAGCTATATTTGTTGAGTATAAGTATGTTAGTATATATATTTAATTCCTTCAAAAGTGTATTAATATATATTAATACAATACATATACATACATTTTAATTTAGAAGTTATTACAACGTTAATCTTTATATATATGTATATAGTCTTGAAGTCCTTAAGTTAGTAATCTAATTTTATATATATAACCAATTGTTATTATATGTAATGAGATACTTAAATATAATTTTATCAAATCATAATTATATATATATATATATATATATATATATATATATATCCATATATACATCATTATATAATTATTTCGAGTTATGACGTTCGTGAATCGTCAGACAGACTGGGTGGCCAAACATTTGTGTAAAATTCATTTCAAATAACTAAGTCTTAATGAGTTTGATTGCTTAACATGTTGGAAACATTAATTATGTAAATATTAATCTTCTATATATTAGCGGAAAAATCCGGGTCGTTACATTACACACCCGTTAAATTAAATTTCGTCCCGAAATTTAGAATAGTACCTAGTTAGCGTGTGATATCGGGAAACAAATGTGGGTACTTTAGCTTCATTTGGTCTTCTCGTTCCCAAGTAAATTCAGGTCCTCTATGAGCATTCCATCAAACCTTAACGATTGGTATCTTACTTTGTTTGAGTCGTTTGACCTCACGATCCATAATTTCGACGGGTTCTTCGACGAAATTAAGTTTCTCGTCAATTTTAATCTCGTCTAAAGGAATAATGAGATCTTCGGTAGCTAGGCATTTCTTCAGGTTTGAAACATGAAAGGTGTTGTGAATCTTTTCTAGTTGTGGAGGTAGCTCAAGTCGATAGGCCACCGGCCCAATGCGTTTTTCAATCTTGAATGGCCGAATGTATCTTGGGCTCAATTTCCCCCGCTTTCCAAAATGAATAACACCTTTCCAAGGTGATACCTTAAGCATAACCATATCACCTTCCTCAATCTCTAAAGGTTTTCTTCTAACATCCGCATAGCTCTTTTGTCGACTCTGGGCTGTTTTCAATCGTTGCTGAATCTGAATGATTTTATCGGTGGTTTCTTGGATAATTTTTGGACATGTAATCTGTTTATCCCCCACATCACTCCAACAAATCAGAGACCTGCACTTCCTACCATAAAGTCCCTCGAATGGTGCCGCCTCAATACTAGAATGATAGCTGTTGTTGTAGGAAAACTCAGCTAACGGTAGATGTCGATCCCAACTGCTTCCAAAATCAATAACACATGCTCGTAGCATGTCTCCGAGTGTCTGAATCGTCCTTTCACTCTGCCCATCAGTTTGTGGATGATAGGCAGTACTTAAATCTAGACGAGTTCTCAACGCTTCGTGTAATACCTGCCAGAATCTGGAAGTAAATCTGCTATCACGATCAGAGATAATAGAGATTGGTATACCATGTCTAGAAACAACTTCTTTCAAGTATAATCGTGCTAATTTCTCTATACCATCCTCTTCTTTTATTGGCAGAAAGTGTGCTGACTTAGTAATACGATCGACTATTACCCAAATCATATCATAACCACCTGCGGTTCTCGGTAACTTAGCAATGAAATCCATGGTAATGTTTTTCCATTTCCATTCTGGGATTTCTGGTTGTTGGAGTAGACCCGATGGTTTCTGATGTTCAGCTTTGACTTTAGAACAAGTCAAACATGCTCCTACATATGTGGCTATATCGGCCTTCATTCCTGGCCACCAAAAGTTTCTCTTGAGGTCTTGGTACATTTTCCCCGCTCCGGGATGTATTGAATATCTGGTTTTATGTGCTTCATCTAGTACCACTTTCCTCAAATCCCCATTCTTTGGTACCCAAATTCTTTCAGCTAAATACCTGGTTCCGTCTTCCCGAATATTAAGCTGTTTGTCTAATCCTTTGGGTATTTCCTTTCCAAAAATTCCTTCCTTCAAAACCTCCTGTTGTTCCTCTTTTATTTGAGTAGTAAGATTAGTATGAATAATCATGTTCATAGCTTTTACTCGAATAGGTTCTCTTTCCTTTCGACTCAAGGCATCGGCTACCACATTCGCTTTCCCCGGTGGTAACAGATTTCACAATCATAATCATTTAACAGCTCAACCCACCTACGCTGCCTCATATTTAGTTGCTTTTGATTTAAAATATGTTGGAGACTTTTGTGGTCGGTGTATACAATAAACTTGACCCCATATAAATAATGTCTCCACATCTTTAATGCAAAAACAACGGTGCCCAATTCCAGATCATGTGTGGTGTAGTTTTGTTCATGAATTTTGAGTTGTTGAGAAGCATATGCAATCACCTTCTTCCATTGCATAAGAACACACCCAAAACCCATTCTTGATGCGTTGCATTAAATAACAAAATCTTCCATTCCGTCAGGTAACGATAGAATAGGTGCCGTAGTCAACTTCTTTTTCAACAATTGGAAGGCACCCTCTTGTTCGGAAGTCCATTCATACTTTTTCCCCTTGTGTGTCAAGGCAGTTAAAGGTTTGGCTACTCGGGAGGAATCTTGAATAAATCTCCTATAATAACCGGATAAACCCAAAAATTGACGTATTTGCGTTGGAGTTTTCGGGGTTTCCCAAATTATGATGGCTTCGATCTTGGCGGGATCAACTTTGATTCCATTACTACTGACTACGTAGCCAAGAAATTGTACTTCATTTAACCAAAAAGCGCACTTAGAGAATTTTGCATAAAGCTGTTCTTTTCTTAACAATTATAACACAAGTCTCAAGTGTTGTTCGTGTTCTTGGTTATTCTTCGAATAGATAAGAATGTCATCAATAAATACAATAACAAACTTATCTAAATATGGACTACATACTCGGTGCATGAGATCCATGAAAACTGCGGGTGCATTGGTTAGATCGAATGGCATAACCATGAATTCGTAATGGCCATAACGAGTTCTGAAGGCTATTTTTGGTATATTGGCTTCTTTAACCCTCAGTTGATGATAACCCGACCTTAAGTCGATTTTGGAGTATACGCTCGAACCTTGGAGTTGATCAAATAGATCGTCGATTCGGGGTAAAGGGTATCGGTTTTTGATGGTTACTTTGTTCAGCTCACGGTAATCGATACACATGCAAAAAGACCCATCTTTCTTTTTAACGAACAAAATTGGAGCTCCCCATGGTGACGTACTTGGTCGGATAAAACCACGTTCTAATAATTCTTGTAGCTGACTTTGTAATTCTTTCATTTCGGTGGGCGCAAGTCTATATGGAGCACGAGCTATTGGTGCGGCTCCTGGTACAAGATCTATTTGGAATTCAACGAATCGGTGTGGAGGTAGTCCCGGTAATTTGTCTGGAAACACCTCAGGAAATTCTCTTGCAACGGGAACGTCATCGATTTTCTTTTCTTCTTTTTCAACCTTCTCGACGTGTGCTAGTACGGCATAGCATCCTTTTCTTATTAGTTTGCGCGCCTTCAAACTACTAATAAGATTTAATTTGGCATTACCCCTTTCTCCGTACACCATTAAGGGTAATCCGTCTTCTCTCGGAATGCGAATCGCCTTCTCATGACAAACAACTTCGGCTTTCACCTTGGACATCCAGTCCATTCCACTAATTACGTCGAAGCTTCCCAATTCCACCGGTATTAAATCAATTGCAAACGTTTCGCTAACTAAACTAATTTTTTGATTTCAGCAAATTTTATCAACCTTAATTAGTTTACCGTTTGCTACTTCAACTATACACTTTTTATCCAAAGGCGTTAACGGGAAATTTAATTTGGCACAAAATTCTCTACTCATATAACTTCTATCGGCCCCCGAATCAAATAAAACATAAGCAGGTGTATTGTTGATAAGAAACGTACCCGTAACAAGCTCCGAGTCTTCCTGTGTTTTCTCTCCATTAATGTTCAAGGCTCTCCCACGGCCTTGCTTATTTCCATTCCTGCACTGGTTTATGGTATGGCCCAGTTTTCCACATCCATAGCAAACAACGCCGTTATTATTTGTTCCGGCATTATTTACTCCTTTGTTTCTATTTAGTCCGTAGACTTCACACTTTGCCGCAATATGGCCATTCCTATTACACTTGGTACATAATTCTCTACAAAACCATTCCGGATGAAACGTATCACACCTGGGGCATATAGTTCTTTGCCTTTTGTTGTCGTTGTCGTCGTTGTTGTTGTTGTTGTTGTTGTTGTTGTTGTTATTGTTGTTGTTGTTGTTGTTGTTGTTGTTGTTGTTGTTGTTGTTGTTAGGGTTATTGTTGTTGAGTCGTTTGTTGTTGTTATTGTTGTGATTGGGATTGTTGTTGTTGTTGTTGTTATTATTATTGGGATGGTTGTTACGGTTATTGTTGCGGTTGTTGTTGCGATTATTGTTGTTGTTGGGGTGGTTGCGATTGTTGTTGTAGTTGTTGTTTTGATTGTTGTTGTTGTTGTACTGGTGACCCTGATCACTGCTTTCCTCCCACTTTCTTTTTCCCTGTTTCATTATGGCCTCCTCGGCCGCTTCTTTCTTTATCCTTCCTGTAATTTGGCCTATCAATTTGTGGGCTATACGGCTCGCTTTATGCATTGTTGCAGGGTCGTTAGCACCTACATGCTCTTGGATTCGTTCCAGCAACCCTTTTATGAATGCTTCAATTTTTGCTTCTTCGTCCTCAAATGCTCCAGGACACATTAAAGCCAGTTCATTGAAACGTCGCTCGTAGGTAGTGACATCTAACCCTTGGGTTGTCAGTGTTTTAAGCTCTGCCTTGAGCTTGTTGATTTCGGTTCTGGGACGGTACTCTTCTGTCATCATGTGCTTGAAAGCGGACCATGGAAGTGCGTAGGCGGTATTCTGTCCTACGTAATCCATGTAGGTATTTCACCATGTCAAAGCAGTACCCTGAAAGTATGTGTGGCATACTTAACTTTATCCTCTTCTGCGCAGTTGCTGATTGCGAACACGGCTTCAACCTTCTCTGTCCACCGCTTTAGTCCAACGAGTCCATCAGTTCCTTCAAACTCATTGGGTTTGCAAGCCATAAAAGCTTTGTAGGAACATCCTACCCGGTTGCCATTGTTTCCTCCACTTCTGGAACCCGATTGGTTATTATTGTTCATTGCATTCACCACTGCAGCCATATTTGCAGCGAAAGCTTGAAGTTCTTCTGTGTTCAATTGTTGTTGTCTAGTAGCTGGAGGAGCCATTTCTTTCAAAAATAGCCGACTGAGTTAATCATATAGAATTTTAGAAGTAGCCAAAAAGTATTTTGTAGCTTAATATGAACTTATTATTATAAAAGCCTTTTCTTCATATTAGCATTTTATAACTATAATAATGTTCATACTTAGCAGCTAACACACAAATTAACTACTAAAATTCTATATGAAAAACTATGGTAAGTTATTACGTTACTACATAATAATAAGTTGTAATAATAACAATAAACCTTCCATGCTTATTCTTATTATTAGACAATCATAAGGGAAATTACATTGCGGATTTTCTTACAAACTTAAACACACAATATAATACATATTATACAATGCATGGAATACAGGATAGCTGCCGATGTGTAACGACCCGCACTTTTTCGATCGTTCTATACTTATAAGATTAATATTTACATAAATTAAACCTTACCAACATGACAAGCAATCCAAATTGTTGAGACTTATGTCTTCGAAAAGAGTTTTACACAACGTTTGACCGTTCAATTTGACCGATGATATCACGAACTATATAACATACGATAATTATACGTTTATGTATATATATATATATGTATTTATATATAATTAACATGATCTAAGGATGTTTAACATCTCATTGGGTACTAATAACAATGAGTTATAAGTATATTTTGAAACTACTAACTTAAGTTTTCAAAACGATAACTATACGTAACGTTCTTCGACATAAATACTTATAACCTATAATACTTATACATGCATCGTATAGATATGTATTTTATCACTTTTAAAGGGCTTACATACATAAAACAATATAAGTATATTTACAAAAGATAGCTATATTTGAATCCTCGTTCCGTTTTCTCAAAGATTTCTACACGTATATCTAGGGTATATGTACCCGTATCATACGCAGCTTCTAGATGTATTTACTATTGGTATATACCAATAAAAATCTGCTCCTTAGCAGCCTTAAATGATTAAGAAACATGTGGAACCAACCATTTGTCAAGTAGCATGAATTATTTAGCAAGAAAACAAAGTTAGGTATCTTTTTTTTCCTTTATAACCTAAAAACGTTTTTATGCATGCACACCATTTCTTCACCCCATTTTCTCATACTTACACTCCCATTTCTCTCTCAAAATACTCTTAACTTCATACTTGATCATCTCCAAGCATTTTCCCCATCATTTAGCTTCAAAAACATCACTTAATCACCATAAGAAAACCCTTACAAAAACACTTCAAGAATCCTTCCAAGAACACAAACTTACTTCCAATCTTTCATCCAATTCCATCACCCTTTTAGTTCTAGGTTCTTACTCCTCTTTTACAGCAACCTTGTCCAAGGAAATTGAGGTAGTAACTATGTTCATAACCTTATTCGATTCATATATATATAGCTATCTTATTTTGTGGTATAAAATTTTAACAACAAGAACATAGTTTGAAAGTTTTCAAACTTGTTTGCAAACTAAATAGATCCTTCTAACTTAACTTTTAAAATACTCCAAGACCTGTAATATAACTTAAATATATGCTAATTTAATAAGGTATAACTTGGTTTTTCAAAGATTATCTTAAAAACTGTTTTTACGACGTCGGAGTGCCACCGGGGGCTGTTTTGGGTTGGATAATTAAAAACCATCTTAAACTTTTAATTGGAGGTTTATTTTCTGGAAAAATGATTTTTACTATGAATATGATAACACATAAAAATTTCATGATTTAACTCAAAGTATAAGTATTTTTAGAAAAATAATCATTTAAGGTTGTTTACATGATGGAAAATGATTAACTTCATAAGTTTCACTAAAGTTTGACCTATGCCGTGTGATTTTGAATACAAACTAAGGTATTTACAGTTCATAGTCTTAAAGAGGGACTCGATCCAAGGAGATGGCAAGTTGAATCAACGAAAATGGAGTTGTAACGAAGAAACTATGACCGAAACAAAATCGGATATCCAAGACTAGTTTAGCCACGAAAATAATTGGGAAAAATTAAATAAATCACATCTTTTTAAGTTAACATGATATTTTATATATATGTACTTATAATTCAATTTTATATGGTTCAGGATCACCCGTAAACAACACGAGAAGATTAATCATAAGATCTCATGATTGTACGCAACACGTCATTTGACAACACCGGTACTTTATGTACGCAACACGTCATTTGACAACACCGGTACCGTGGGTCAAGATTAATCTCGACCAATACATATACGATGGGGTTTTATTTATTTCGTTAGGGGGTTTTATTTATTTCATTGCGGGTATATTAAACATCTACAAATGAACCATTAAAATTGAATTACTAACAACGAAATGCTAACTACGGACTAAGGAATTATTCAAAGTATTAAAAGTATAACAAGTATATATATGAGACGTTTGTTTAAAAAGAAAAGGTATTGATATATTATATATGGATAGGTTCGTGATATCAACCGGAAGACCAAGTCAAAAATATATATAGCTTCAAGACGAACGTGAGTATATAGTCCCACTTTTAAACTCTAAATATTTCGGGATGAGAATACATGTATTTTATGTTTTACGTTATGGACACAAGTAACTGAAAAATGAAATGTCCCGTTCTTATTGATTAAAAACGTTCCATATTAATTGATTTCGTTGCGAGGTTTTGACCTCTATATGAGACGTTTTTCAAAGACTGCATTCATTTTTAAACAAACCATAACCTTTATTTCATAGATAAAGGTTTTAAAAAGCTTTACGTAGATTATCAAATAATGATAATCTAAAATATCCTGTTTACACACGACCATTACATAATGGTTTACAATACAAATATGTTACAACAAAATAAGTTTCTTGAATGCAGTTTTTACACAATATCATACAAGCATGGACTCCAAATCTCGTCCTTATTTAAGTATGCGACAGCGGAAGCTCTTAATAATCACCTGAGAATAAACATGCTTAAAACGTCAACAAAAATGTTGGTGAGTTATAGGTTTAACCTATATATATCAAATCATAATAATAGACCACAAGATTTCATATTTCAATACACATCCCATACATAGAGATAAAAATCATTCATATGGTGAACACCTGGTAACCGACATTAACAAGATGCATATATAAGAATATCCCCATCATTCCGGGACACCCTTCGGATATGATATAAATTTCGAAGTACTAAAGCATCCAGTACTTTGGATGGGGTTTGTTAGGCCCAATAGATCTATCTTTAGGATTCGCGTCAATTAGGGTGTCTGTTCCCTAATTCATAGATTACCAGACTTAATAAAAAGGGGCATATTCGATTTCGATAATTCAACCATAGAATGTAGTTTCACGTACTTGTGTCTATTTTGTAAATCATTTATAAAACCTGCATGTATTCTCATCCCAAAAATATTAGATTTTAAAAGTGGGACTATAACTCACTTTCACAGATTTTTACTTCGTCGGGAAGTAAGACTTGGCCACTGGTTGATTCACGAACCTATAACAATATATACATATATATCAAAGTATGTTCAAAATATATTTACAACACTTTTAATATATTTTGATGTTTTAAGTTTATTAAGTCAGCTGTCCTCGTTAGTAACCTACAACTAGTTGTCCACAGTTAGATGTACAGAAATAAATCGATAAATATTATCTTGAATCAATCCACGACCCAGTGTATACGTATCTCAGTATTGATCACAACTCAAACTATATATATTTTGGAATCAACCTCAACCCTGTATAGCTAACTCCAACATTCACATATAGAGTGTCTATGGTTGTTCCGAAATATATATAGATGTGTCGACATGATAGGTCGAAACATTGTATACGTGTCTATGGTATCTCAAGATTACATAATATATAATACAAGTTGATTAAGTTATGGTTGGAATAGATTTGTTACCAATTTTCACGTAGCTAAAATGAGAAAAATTATCCAATCTTGTTTTACCCATAACTTCTTCATTTTAAATCCGTTTTGAGTGAATCAAATTGCTATGGTTTCATATTGAACTCTATTTTATGAATCTAAACAAAAAAAGTATAGGTTTCTAGTCGGAAAAATAAGTTACAAGTCGTTTTTGTAAAGGTAGTCATTTCAGTCGAAAGAACGACGTCTAGATGACCATTTTAGAAAACATACTTCCACTTTGAGTTTAACCATAATTTTTGGATATAGTTTCATGTTCATAATAAAAATCATTTTCTCAGAATAACAACTTTTAAATCAAAGTTTATCATAGTTTTTAATTAACTAACCCAAAACAGCCCGCGGTGTTACTACGACGGCGTAAATCCGGTTTTACGGTGTTTTTCGTGTTTCCAGGTTTTAAATCATTAAGTTAGCATATCATATAGATATAGAACATGTGTTTAGTTGATTTTAAAAGTCAAGTTAGAAGGATTAACTTTTGTTTGCGAACAAGTTTAGAATTAACTAAACTATGTTCTAGTGATTACAAGTTTAAACCTTCGAATAAGATAGCTTTATATGTATGAATCGAATGATGTTATGAACATCATTACTACCTTAAGTTCCTTGGATGAACCTACTGGAAAAGAGAAAAATGGATCTAGCTTCAATGGATCCTTGGATGGCTCAAAGTTCTTGAAGCAAAATCATGACACGAAAACAAGTTCAAGTAAGATCATCACTTGAAATAAGATTGTTATAGTTATAGAAATTGAACCAAAGTTTGAATATGATTATTATCTTGTATTAGAATGATAACCTACTGTAAGAAACAAAGATTTCTTGAGGTTGGATGATCACCTTACAAGATTGGAAGTGAGCTAGCAAACTTGAAAGTATTCTTGATTTTATGAAACTAGAACTTTTGGAATTTATGAAGAACACTTAGAACTTGAAGATAGAACTTGAGAGAGTTCAATTAGATGAAGAAAATTGAAGAATAAAAGTGTTTGTAGGTGTTTTTGGTCGTTGGTGTATGGATTAGATATAAAGGATATGTAATTTTGTTTTCATGTAAATAAGTCATGAATGATTACTCATATTTTTGTAATCTTATGAGATATTTCATGCTAGTTGCCAAATGATGGTTCCCACATGTGTTAGGTGACTCACATGGGCTGCTAAGAGCTGATCATTGGAGTGTATATACCAATAGTACATACATCTAAAAGCTGTGTATTGTACGAGTACGAATACGGGTGCATACGAGTAGAATTGTTGATGAAACTGAACGAGAATGTAATTGTAAGCATTTTTGTTAAGTAGAAGTATTTTGATAATTGTATTGAAGTCTTTCAAAAGTGTATAAATACATATTAAAACACTACATGTATATACATTTTAACTGAGTCGTTAAGTCATCGTTAGTCGTTACATGTAAGTGTTGTTTTGAAACCTTTAGGTTAACGATCTTGTTAAATGTTGTTAACCCAATGTTTATAATATCAAAATAGATTTTAAATTATTATATTATCATGATATTATGATGTACGAATATCTCTTAATATGATATATATACATTAAATGTCGTTACAACGATAAACGTTACATATATGTCTCTTTTCAAAATCATTAAGTTAGTAGTCTTGTTTTTACATATGTAGTTCATTGTTAATATAATTAATGATATGTTTACTTATCATAATATCATGTTAACTATATATATAACCATATATATGTCATCATATAGTTTTTTTTTACAAGTTTTAACGTTCGTGAATCACCGGTCAACTTGGGTGGTCAATTGTCTATATGAAACCTATTTCAATTAATCAAGTCTTAACAAGTTTGATTGCTTAACATGTTGGAAACATTTAATCATGTAAATATCAATCTCAATTAATATATATAAACATGGAAAAGTTCGGGTCACTACAGTACCTACCCGTTAAATAAATTTCGTCCCGAAATTTTAAGCTGTTTAAGGTGTTGACGAATCTTCTGGAAATAGATGCGGGTATTTCTTCTTCATCTGATCTTCACGCTCCCAGGTGAACTCGGGTCCTCTACGAGCATTCCATCGAACCTTAACAATTGGTATCTTGTTTTGCTTAAGTCTTTTAACCTCACGATCCATTATTTCGACAGGTTCTTCGATGAATTGGAGTTTTTCGTTGATTTGGATTTCATCTAACGGAATAGTGAGATCTTCTTTAGCAAAACA